>NC_041390.1:107508590-107533551 GCF_002162155.2 Triticum dicoccoides
TCTCTAGAACTTTTAGAAGAAAGTGAAACAAATTTAGTAATTTCAGATAGAAACTACCTTTTGGTCTTGTTCAGTGCCCTGTATCTAATCAGAACCTTGACATCTAATATAGTTATCTCCAATTCTTCATGCATCACTTGGTTTCCATTTTATTTATTTTCGCGAAAAGTGGAGAAACCCTTGGCCTCTGCATCGAGTGATGCACACAGCCCTTGGTTTCCGTTTTATGGTTGATCTAGCTTTATTATAACCTGATTTGTGCACCATTTTGGAACTCTGATATCCATGTTATGTACATGGTATTGTGAAGAACAAGAAGCTAGGAACGTGCTAGTGGTTGGTTAACTAAACCTTACTTCATCTCATATAAGTTACTAGATCAGCAGGTGCCTGTTCGTTACCTATAGTATTGTTATGTTCTTTAGGTTGGACCGTGCCAATCAATCTTCAGCTAAGACCCTGTCCAGAATACCTCCCTTGGCCGTTGAGCAGTTTATAATTCAGGAGTTTTTCCGTATTATTGCATTTGCATGTCATGAGAAGACTTTGATGGTAAAGGCTGGCCGTAGGCAGGCTCACGATTAACTTTGTGTTTTTCTTATTTTTTCTGAATTATCGTGTTTCGAAGTAAGTGTGAAACCTTTGATGGAAAAAGGCAAAGCAATAGGCAGAGTCAGGATTGACTTTGTGTTTTCCATTCCAGTACTTCATCCTTGAAATTGAGTTTGTCTTTTTGGTAGCACATGCCTTTGAGTGCAGCTATGTAATTAAACTATGCTAATTGTTCCAGCAGAAGCTATGGCCACTCCTTGTAATTTGTCTATCCAAATGACTGTAAATTTTGCGCAAGGGACACAATACAAATTATTTGTATTGTCTTTCTATTAGTAGGTTATTGTAATCCTGTTGATTCTTGTAGTTTGGGACATGGCATGATTTAACAGTCAAACTGGAAACTGTTTAATGCCTAGTAGCAAGAAGCTAAATCATCATCACTGATCTAAAGTACCCCTACAGTAATTTAAAACCTGAAGTCAAAGTAAATATGGAAGGCATACATCTCTCCCAGATCATGTAACTTCGTCCTATATAGAAGCTTGCCTACCAGACAAGCCTGTAAAATCATCACTGGTCTAAAAGTACCCTTACTCCAAAGAGCACAAGAGAGTCAACCGCAAACATGACCTTGTATACTTGTCCTGTGGAGTCTTGAGTCCCTTCTATTGAGTCACAGCTCTGATTGCGGCGCTGAACTGGGACACATAGTGCTTTGGGTTTCCACCAAAGCTCGCGCCCGAGAACGTGGCGAACTGGCCTTCGACTGGAACAAACCCATCTAAGTAATTGTTGGGAATGCTGAATTTAGAAAGGTAGTGAAGGTTATTCAATGCATCTGGAATTGTATTGGTGATATGGTTGTTGCAAAGGTTTGTGAGGAAAGTGTGATTGTGAAATCTCTCCAGACAAGCTTTTTGGAGCCTAGCATCGACATGAGTGACGAGTGCCTTCAACTTATCTCTGAGGTACCAAACCCGTTAAGTTGTTTTTGTCGCTGGGAATTTGCCGAGAGATGGCGTAGTGCCGGGGGGATGGACAGTTATAAACAGGCAGCTCAAAGCCCTTTGGGTCTAAAAAGGATGTGCTTTCATCTGATTCCAGTCTGCATTGTCATGTCCAACAAGCCTCTGGGAATTCCCCTATAAGGTTGTTGTTTGATAAGTCTACATAGAATAGCAAGTTGAAGGTGCTGACCTAATTTGGAATTGATCCTCTTATCTTATTCTTAAACAATGTTAACATCTCCAGATCTAGATTCTTGAGCATTGATATCCAAAGAGGTATCTCCGGAACAAGTGGCAATCTTCGCAAGAACCTTTAGATTGTCAAAACCATTTATTTTTCTGTGAATCAAGCTAAAAGAAGGTTCATTGTTGTGAAAAACTTTGTACTGTAGCTTATCCGGCAATAGGTTGTTGTGTTCCTAACAAATATATCGATCAGTATGTGAGTAATATGTGTTGCAGTCAGGACATTGTAGCCTTGTGACCGTAGTTTCATCCCCTGTCGTCCGTTCAGCACGGCAGATTCATCCAATCTGACTGTTTCATCCCCTGGTATTTTCTCATTTCTGAATGCTCCTGATAAGCAGAAGTGCACTCGTAATATCTGTAGAATTGTTCCCGGCAAGTTATAGCATTGTTACTGTTAGGGACCTCAGATTATGCATTCTCAGAGGCCGGTGAGGGGCAGCGATATGCGCATTCTGGAAAGTGTGCCCAAATACCGGGATCTCACTATACTGTACTATCATAACACACTGAAAACTCATTCTCAAAGAAACAAAAAGAAGACTGAAAGCTTTAGCATGTAGTACTATATCTGACCCCGCACCGCTGAAGCCATTTTAAACACTTTGCTTTGATGCTACAATAACACACTGAAAACCCTCTTCTCAGAAACAGAAAAGCACCGAGCCTGCCTTTATACGACAATATCTTTCTGGTTACTTACCTGAAGAGGAGAAAATTGGTCAGTTTAAATTGCTTTGTGGCAGTGGTGAGAAAAATACAATTGTCCGGTGGCTACGCACCCGGCACCAGGAAAACAATGCAACAGCGAAAGGCTTTATTTATGTTGGTGGGCTTGGTGCTACTGTCGCTGTATTCGCCTTATCCATATAGCGCTCGCGTGGCCGCCCGGGAAAGAAACACCCAGCTGATGCCTGCCGAGAGAGATTGAGTACGTCTGGTCAGGGTCAGCTAGCCGTGGACACCAGACCAAGACGAATCGCCGCTACGCTGGCACCACACCAGGCTGGTCCTCCAGCTTCGGATTTCCCTGCGTGCGCTGCTCTCCACTGTCAAATCTGATCTCGCCTCACACTGATCTCGTGGACGGCATGCAATGCATGATTTCACTGGAACGAAATTCTGCAGCATGCATGCATTGCATCGTGAGTTGAGGAACATCCTGTTGGATTTGATGGTTATTTTCCGAGAAGAGGCGACGAACTAATCTGCATTCCAACAATATAATTCGCTTCTTCTTTCCCGTCACCGTTTCATTCATGTTCTAGATGGCTAACCCGATTATCTATATCTATACTTCTATACTATTATTAAAAGAGCAAACATGAATTCCCCTAAAATCACACAACAAACTGTACACGGGGTAATCACGACTGTCCGATCAAATCAACTTAAACAGATCCGACTGTTTATATTACGTCAATGGTTTATCATCCAGATCAACGATTCAGATCTAATGTTCTGCCAGGCAGACGCCATCGTCTGCCACCGTACTGGCGCACCGCGTCCCGCAGATCCGTGTCCCGCAGTTCCGCGTCCATGATTTACGGAACGATTCCATCCTAAGCGTTGCCTCCGCCGAGCCCTATCGCCTCCACGCAAGCCCAGCGCCCGTCGCACTCTCGGTCCCTCTCTCCGCTGCCCTTGACGTGCGCCTTTCTCCGCCGCCCTCGACTGATCGATCATCTGCATATTTTTTTACAGCAGAGGAAGAAGAGAAATTCCACACAAGGCCTCGGTGGTGGCGGTCGCTGCAACCGCCCCCAATGATGCCCGCGACTCTCGCCTTGGGAGTTCGGTCTACTGGGTCTGGATCCGGGCGGGGGCAGAGGCGGCTCCGGGCCCCGCGGCTCGACAGGAGGAAGAAGGCTTAGTGCGCTACATCCCCGTCAAGGCCTACTTCCTCTCCATCAGGTGAGTTAGAACGCATAGGTGGTTGTATGCTGGGTGTTTGAGGATAGTTCTGCAAGAAAGACCTTGTGGGCTACTGTGTTTTTTCAATCTCTCATCTAACATTGTCGTGGGAGGCCATGGTGATTTGGTGATGAGGAATGAAAAACGACCCTTGTTTGATTTTCTTTATCCAATCTTTTACAGCATGGGAGCGACTTGGTAAATCCATCCACCTGGTCGCTAAACTACATTGCGCTCTGCTACTCTGAATTCCCTCCAGAGATCATGGTAAGTAATTTCAGTGTAGCACCACATATTTTGAGGGCCAACAATTATATTTATGTTTGGTCGTTTGTTGAACATGTTGTATGTACATCATGTAACCTCATTTATTTCACGTTTTTGTAGGGCGTTGGAGGGAAGAACGACATATTTTGCTGTCACTATGTGGTTCTCTTCCAATATGGTTCTGCTGTGCTCTTCAATGTATATAATCAGGAATCATGCTTTTGGGATGGCTTCTGGAGATGAGGAAAGACGGGTATGTCTATTCTATTCGCGAGCTGGTCCGTTATTGTAGAAAACTGCTGGTATGTCCATGCTATTCACGAGCTGGCCGGTTGTTGTGTAATCTACTAAATAGTGTAGTTTTCCTCATTGATTTGTACCTATCTTTCTTCTTTCATTTCCATGTATGTGCACGATCTATCCATTTTTTTATGATAATGATTGCTGATATTTGATAAAGACCATTTTTGAGGATCAAGAGAATTGCTCTGAATTTAATTTGTGTTTGGCCGAACCTTTATATGGCTTCTGGATACTAGCATTCTTAATTGTTTGTACTTCTTAAAATTTACCGTGAAATATGTGCGATGTTGTACAAGGCGCGGTGGGTTATGTGAGTGGCAGTCCATGCAGAACAGCATAAGTATATAGGCACCCAGTCATATGGCACCTAGCGCCTAATCCACTTTTATAACACTGAACCTGTATTATATTCTCACATGATGACATTTATTTCACAATTTCCAGATTATGCAGTAGTTGAGAAGCCATCCCAGACAACTTGGATGAAAGGATGTCTTGATTATATAGTTCTTAAAAGTTTAGATACGGATGGAATTCGGATCATTTCAAGTGTTCTGGTCAAAGCATCGCTCTTGATTATTGCATACGGCAGGTACTGTGATTGAGCAAAGTGAACAAACTATAGTTGTTGCAAGGTTTCAAGTTCTAAGACACTACTTTAATAGGTCGATGATATGGTTGAGGAGTTTACTGAAATCAATCGTATCATGGAGAAGACTGGGGACTTCACAATGAAAAGTAAGAAGCTCTTTCAACTTATGGGCTAGGCTAATTCTAATCTTGCAGATGTTATCATTAGACATGGCCTTTTTCACCGGTATGTAAGTGTTACACTCTCTCCTGCATATTATATATCATATACCATATATTTTAGCAGTGTATATGTTTTCATTTTCTGGAAAGAAGGAATTTCAATACGCATCATCCCCATGTACTGTGGAGTGTTATGGAAAAGAAGTCATGTAACTGTCAAAAAAATAAGAAGATATAACTTGACATCGTAGCCAGGTAGGACAATATGATATCTATAGACTAGTTCGAGACTCACATGGTACTTCTCTCGGGAAAAATTGAACAGTAATATTTATGCTGTTCAATGAAAAAAATTCCTCGTGCTTTCAAGGAAGTTTGATGTTTTGATCTCCAGATATACAAAATATACAATGCCATAGCTCTTTATGTTTTTAGTGTTTTTATTTACTAGCATTGTGTCCTGCTTTGAGAATCAAAGAACAACAGATGCACACTGAGACTATTACCCCCTGTCGCAGATGTTCCTCCACCCACAACAGCAAAGGCTGCTGCCGTCGCAAGCAAGTGCTGCCCCGCTGTCTCCTCACGTCAAAGACTGAAGCATTGCCGCCGATGTTTCTTTGCGCATGGCAGACATGCATCGACCCGCAATTTTTTTTCACGCGCCGGAGACCCAGAATGTGGAGCTCGACAAATACTCGAAATCCTGGTTTTGGCCATCTACGTGCAGTTCCACCGTTTGTTATGAACAGAAAACTGAGGTGACTTGTGATTTCTGAATCTGCGGAGGGAATTAGATAAACTTAAGAGGAAGTTGGAGACAGTGTTTAAGTATACTGCCATCAACCTGATCAATATGTTCCTCCTTGCATTTGCTCCATTACATTAACTGTATATCCAGCAATGATGATAGAAGAGATAAATAGTAAACGTACTTGATTTTCATTTGTAGATGCTTTTGACTTTTATAAGTTTCATAAAATATTTTGTCCATCAAACTCTATGTTTCTTATAGACATGAAAAAGGATATGCAACTGTCGAGAGAAGAGAGTGCAGTAACCATGGAGAGTGGAGACAGTGGAAGAAGGTGGGAACTACATGTTCATTGCAACGCTTTGCTACTTACCATTTGCATGTGGAGGATGCTCCCGGGTGATTGCCAAAGCATGCCAATTACCATTTGCAGGTTAGGCATTTTTACAAATTGTAATAGAAATGGTATGAGTTTCAAGAAGTAGCTGGATATACTTCTTGTTTGTCAGTTTAACTTTTACTAATTTGTAAGTTCAACTGCAGCTACTATGTGAAGTGGCAGCTGGTGAACCAGATCGACAATGGATCAATTAGTAGTGTCGCCATCCTTGGTTCTGAAGCAATTCGTGAGGCGTCTCCTGCCATAACAATCTGGTTCTTACCTGAGTATTGTCTACTAAGACGCCATGTTGCTAGGTAAGTATAAACAGTGGATTATCTCCATTCATGTGTTGCAGCTTCTACCATCCTCCTTTTTTAGCATGTCAGACACTCAGTATACTTATTCATATAGATAGATTTTTTAAGTATAAGAAGCTCATGTTTAGATACTTAATGCTGACATGTGAACCAACAATGCAACATGAACACAATTATTAGTGCATGATACTTTGATCAATAATTTCTCTGTCATCGGCCGTGCACTAATTTAGACATATTCTGTTTTTCTGAAAGCAATTCATCCCAAATTTTCGTCTGAGCCGCATTGCATTTTTATCCTGAATCTCCGTCATCATTCATTTTTGCAAAGATTTATTGCATTTATGAGACACATTTACTCCATTTTAATTCAATTTACCATATATTAATCCACTTCAATTAGCAACAAGATCCCAAGCTGAAACTATTGCGGTCTGGGCTGGTATGCGACTCCCATTTTCCCATTATTGATTTTTTTCACAATGGATACATTCGAGCATTGCATTTTAAAGTCAAGTTTTAGCAATTATTTTTTAGCAGAAATGCAGTGATCTATATGCAAACAATCTCTCTGTTTTAGTAATGTTATGGGACATCAGAGAGCAGATGGCATGTCACATCCCCAATAAATGTGTCAATCATACTAAATCATGGATGATTTCTAATTTTGGATATTGAAAGAATGCTATTTTCTCGAGTATAATATGACAATACTCCCTCTGTAAAGAAATATAAGAGCGTTTTGATCATTAGTAGTGATCTAAACACTCTTATATTTCCTTACAGAGGGAGTACTAATTAACTCTTTCTGTTTGTAAGCTATCTTGATATTTCTTAGCTGTTTTGATGTTTCGCTTGGCAGAAAGTATCACTGTAGTACTGCTTGAGAAGACATAAGTGTGGGTGATTGTGGTTTTAAATCAGAGAATTATGGTTTCAAAGTTATTCGTTAAAGGTACTCCCTCTGTCCCATAATATAAGAACGTTTTTCAAGCTATGTTAGCTTGAAAAATTATCTAATATTGTTGGATGGAGGGGGTAATTCATATTTATCTTAAGGTTACTAACATACTTCTTATGAAATTTATTTTTTTCTTCATTATCATATAGGCCAAGATGTTCTCAATATGCTGCATCTGGAACGTCTCCGAAGAGATTAACCATCTGAAGACTCGGTCACCTGGTTTTACTTTAAATGAAGTTGTGTGTGTGAGGGAGTGAGCAATAAATTTGTGCATGAACTAACGACGTTGGTGAGAGTTTAGGTGTTCGTAGAATTGGTTAGGTGAATACCCCGATCTTGTAGTTAGATGGTTGTAACTAACATCTTACACTCTTTTAATGGTGATCAATAGATTGTTGTGTCCATCGGAAGATAAAACGTGTCAAGAATTGTATGTTGTCGATAATAGACCATCTAGAATTGAACCCTTGTTACTTTGTCCCCATTTATTCGGATGGACAATCCAGACACGAGAGAAAGAAAAAAGGCCACCCAATTGGACCCCCCTACTTCATCATAAGTTTTGGTTGTTCAATTCATATATGGGAAAGAAATGTGGGTGTCTAGGCAGTCCGCTTCATTGAATGCGGTCCACCCCAGACCACTTTATTTCTTTCTCCATTCTTTCTTTTCTCTCTTTCTTCATCCTAACCAATCATATGCACTAGATAGGAAGTGCGGCCTGCCGCACCCACCTGGTTTCATTTTAGCTAACCCGGCAGAAAAATTAAAGACAGTATGACGATGCAAAGGAAAACATATACTTCGCAAAATCTGAACTTGATTGAATCATATTCAGCCAGGTAAATCAGAATATATGTTACACATGATACAAAGGTACAAAGTGGATACAACAATTTATATATGCATATGAAGCCATGACATGTACGCACAGCGACTCGACATCATCGATACAACAGTTCATACACCCAAATACATGCTGGAATATGTTCTCTGTACACCAGTAAAAGGATAGCACATATAACTTGGTCCACTAATTTTGATTTGTTCTCATTCACTATGCCAGGCGAAAGAGAGTACTCAGCGTACATAAAGTTCCTGTCGCTTTTGACCTAATCAGATACCTGCAAAGAAACACACCTCAGGGCGCAGCTGGTAGCAGGAGGCATCCATTTCCCATAGTCGTACACACTTTCACCAATTTTCCACCCAGGATCCTGTCTTCCTCCTAGGGATACTTCTTCTCGTCTTTGACAAATCTGCACCACAATCAAAGATCTTGTGTTTTATGGCAGCTCACGTTACGACAACTATTAAACATTCAATACAACTTAGTCTTATATGCTAACCACAATATTTGCTTGTCCATGGACAGTACAACAGAATAAAATAGGAGGTACAAATCCAGAACAATGTATGTTGGGTGACAGGGCATAATAATAACAAATCCATTGAGAACAAAGGACCAACTCAAGCTAGCATCTGTTGATATGCCCCTACAGCCGAGCCATCATTTCTTTGCACGGTCATGACCAAAATGATAAGGTCATGCATAGCCAATCCTCAAATGCATGTAAGAGGAATGTATAGCATATGGGTTAACTAACTAACGAATATGAGGATCACACGAAACGCACCAAAAGTATGATTACTTTAAGAGATACCCAGTCTAGAGCCTAGGCTTCATGTTCGGAGGGCAAAGCTTCTTTTCCCGTCAGTGTCTCATCTTGTCCATTTTAAGAGAAAAGCAATGAAATAAGCAGACACGATAAAGATAGACACTGTTATAAACTTATGGGGCAAGCGAAAGTACATACCTTGAAATACAATCGATCTCATCTGCTAAGGTAGAAGAATATCCACCCAGCGTTGTACTCTTCTAGAAGAACAAAGCATAAAAGGCACATTAAATCAGCATTCAAATAATGGTCTTTTCTCAAATGAGATATGCAAAAGACCTCAACATTATTAACCCATGGCGGACTCCACATGGCCCCGTTTTAACTAACCCCGGCAATAGACAATATATCTGTATTACTCAATATATCTCATAATGGAAATGTCGAGAGGCGGCAGAGAGATGAAATAATATAATACTTTTTCATAGCTTGCATAATTCCAAGAGCACGTATAGCCTTCTCAAAGAAGAAAACAAAATGGGTAAGAAAACATCCAGCCAATAAGTAGATACAGATGTATAGTAAAAGGAAAAACATTCAGCATCTCAATAGAGGAAACAATAGCACAGGTGCATCAGAAAAGCCACAGTTCAAATAAATATATATGTATAAAAGCAAAATCATGCAAGACGACCCAAGAACTGTTAGCAAACCTACAACTGCAAGAAAATTCAGAAGGGTATGTTAATAATAAAGGGCATAGTTTAGGATCTAAATAGCGACATTAGTGTTGTACCCGACGATAGCTAGTTGTGTGCAAATGAAACAATATCGACAGACGCGGCATTTAACAAAAAAATGTAGGTAGAGCAATACAAAATAAACATTAATACAAATTGACAGGCACAAGCATAATTAGAAAATATCTACCAAGAGCATAACGAATGCATGCCTGTTATTGTTTCATTCACAGGTCCATCCATGACTATTTCAAGTTCTCTATGAGCAACAAACTCACCAGGAAATGATCATCATCAGGCATCTATGGGCAAACATCACCCTTTTTGCTTTGTGCTCAACTACATTCTGAAATAGAAATATAGAAGTTTCAGCAGCAAGCAGCCAAGTAAAGTGACACATCAGTAAGGCTGCTATTTATATCCCATCATAGCAAATCAATCTAAGATACAGTTCCAACTTCCAAATGCAATAGTGAGCCATGGGGAGCAGGATTTAACAACCATGACACCGCATAGGTTATATGAGCGCACACCTTAATCTTGATTCTGAGCTCTGGTTAACCAAAAAGCAAAAGAATTAAAATCAGACATGAGAAGTTGAGAACAGAAAACCCATGTGTCTCAGATCGTGCTGGACCTCTCTGCACATGACGCACGAAATTAAATTGTTAAATTGCATAGCAGAAAAAATTTCAGAACCAAATGACACAGGCTAGGAAGGCAAATTAAAGAGGCTGCACATGATTAATAAGAGGAAGGGTTGATTCTATTTTTTCCATGGTGGAGACAGAAAGAGATCCTTTATTCCAACTGTTCATCCAAGTCTTGGAACGTTTGAGCAAACATGTATCACATCCTATCCTCTTATGAGCATGTCCTGAGACATCTTGTGGGCTACTAAAAGGATCACATATATGAAGTACCAGAGAGCTCTGTTCCTTGATAATCTCTCATTATTATCCCATTAAAACTTTGTGGGCATTAATTAGTCATATATATTAGTAGTGACAAAATAGCTATGCACCTTTATGTCCTCTGCTCCTCTACCTATAGAGTTCACGGTCACCAAACAAAAAACAATGAAATAAAGAATAATAAAGTACACCAGCAGACATTTGATCAATATGTTCAGCTAACCTTCTACCTCAATCATCACATCAAATCTCTTTATTTGGGTCAAGAGGAGAAAAACTATCAAACAGGGATAATAAAAATGGATTCACCATGAAAGAGTAAAGAAAAGAGTTGGTACCTCCAGTTCATTATTGATCAAGATGAGGGCGGTGATGCATTGGTGAGGGAGATGGAACTGCTCCTGCTCTACCTAGTCCAAGGCCTGGCCTCTCGTGTGTGCTTGTGGGGGAAGAGGCAGACATCGAGCGCGTTGCAGAATCAGAGGCGACTCGCCTCGGCTCGAGCTCCTCCTGCCAAGCGGTTCTCCTCACCTCGAGTTGTCCTCTTCACGGAAGTGCACAAACGCGACGAAGACAGTCCTTCTCCTCCCGTCGATGGCGATGTCTCCAGGCTTTGCATATGCGCCAGCGGCAACCGCCGCTCCTCCCAGTGGTGGACATGAAATGGTGGATAAGGGGGAGGCGAGGGGGAGGGGGATCCTGCCGGTGGGTGCTAACGGAGGTGACCATAGTTGACCGGGGGCGACGACCACTCCCGTGAGGGCCGTCTCAAGATCCTATCACTTGGCAACAAATAAAGAATTTAGTAAACAACACAACACTCGCAGAGTATCAAAATAATGCTAAATTTGTAGAGTAAGGTTATTGTTACTTGAAATGAATACCTGATATTCAAGAATAATTCTAGTAAAATCAACATTGATAAATCATTTAACTCTCCACTTGACATTCATATAGTTTCCACATCCATTATTTGCATCACCAGTCATACGTATGGATACTACTTCAGTGATCAAAAGCCCTTGATCTACCATTTATCCATATGAGATCATCCCAACATACGTCAATCCAAGCCTTGCAGCAGATACCTAGAAACCTGGAAGACAAAATATCATACATTACCAACGCAAATATGATTGGTGATGCAGACAAAACCGGTAAATGAACACACGTTTTTTATTTCTCATCAACATTACCAACTTTTAGTCTTGGACCCAAGAAAGAACATGATCCTCTGTTTCTCTCTTTCTTTCAGAACCAAAATATTGACCCTAATCCACTGCACATAATACATATTTGCTTAAGGGGACACCCGACTTTCACATTATAGTCTGCACAACAATCCTATCACTCAAATATTTGCTACAGGGCTATGACACAACTATGAAACAAATAAATAATTCTAATAGGCATGTCGTTGATGATTCTACTCCCAAATCAAACCAGATAAATAAGAGACAAAGGAGCAGCAAGGCTTGACTATAGATTTTCCAAACTCATTGTCCCGGGCTCCGTTGACTAATTTTCTTGCTACAAATCCACGTCTGATGGGGGTATATCCTTGATGTAAAAGCATGAACATGTAATGCCAAATAGTAGAAGCTGGAAAATATAAATACCTGCACAGAGCTACAGCCAAAGCAGTAGCAACGACCCAACCTAGAGGAGCAGCAACTACATATAGTGTTTGTTCCAAGCAGAAGAGCGCCACTGGCCATCAATCAGCAACAAAGAACCTAGCTAAAATTAACAAACCCTAACCACATCCCTGATTGCATTGCCTAGGCTTCGTCGTCAAATATTTGAAGGACATCCGGTGGCCCACCATTCTGTAACAATAATCTCCAATTCATTAATGCTGAAACCAAATCATCTTGCTGGGTGTGAGATGTGATTCCCTTGAAGTCCGGAGTGTTGTTATGGGTGACTTTGCAGTGAAATTCAGAGTCAGGTCCAAAATAGATGGGTTTAACTGGGTGTTGGCGGCGGTCTACGGGGCTGCACAACCTGAGCTTAAACCTGAATTTTTGGCTGACCTGGTTCGAATTTGTGGGTCCGAACAACTCCCTATCCTGGTTGGGGGGGACTTCAACATTATTAGGAGGCGGGATGAAAAGAATAACGATAATTTTGATGGGCGATGGTCCTTTATGTTTAATACCATCATTGAGAGTTTGGATTTGAGAGAAATCGAACTCTCTGGTAGACAATTTACCTGGGCTAACTCTTTACCAAACCCGACATATGAGAAGTTGGATCGGGTTCTTGCAAGTGCCGAATGGGAGCAGAAGTTCCCTCTGGTCATGGTGCAGGCTCTAACGCGAGGAATTTCGGACCACACACCGCTATTTGTTGACTCAGGGGAGCCAAGGCATGTGGGAAACAAGAATACTTTCTCCTTTGAAACGTCATGGTTTGAAAGAGAAGGTTTCTTGGATATTGTTGCCAGAGAGTGGGCTAGAGAGTCTAGGGGTAGATCGCCTGTCGAGAGATGGCAGAATAAGATTAGGCATTTGAGGTGCTTTCTTCGAGGTTGGGCTAAACATCTAAGTGGAGTTTATAAGGTTGAGAAAGACAGACTCCTGGAGATTATTCAATACCTAGATGTTAAAGCTGAATCAGCGGTTCTTCAATCTGCGGATATGTGCTGTAAGATTGATGCGGAAAAGAGGTTGAAGGAACTTCTCCGCGAAGAAGAGCTGAAGTGGGCGCTCAGAGCAAAGGTTCGCAAAGTAATCCAAGGGGATGCGAACACTCAATTCTTTCATCTGATTGCGAATGGCAAACACAGAAAGAAAAAAATATTTCAGCTCGAGCAAGATGAAGGCACAATTGTTGGTCACGATAATCTTAAGCTATACATCACCGAATACTACAAGCAGTTATTTGGACCGCCGGAGGATAGCGCTGTGTCCCTCGATGAGTCCAGGACTGAGGATGTGCCTCAATTAACTGCTGCTGATAATGACATGCTAGTTGCGCCGTTTACGGAAAAGGAGGTTTTCGATGCCATCTCTCAGATGGAGAACAATAAGGCTCCCGGGCCGGATGGGTTCCCGGCGGAGTTTTACAAAAGATGTTGGCATATCATCAAAGGGGATCTGCTACCCATGTTCCACGACCTTTTTGCTGGACGGCTTCAACTTTTTCATTTGAACTTTGGAACGATAACATTGCTTCCAAAGAAGACCGACGCTCTCAGGATTGAGCAGTTCCGTCCTATCTGCCTCTTGAATGTCAGTTTCAAAATTTTTACCAAGGTTGGGACTAATAGGCTCACACAGATTGCGCATTCTGTGGTGCAGCAATCCCAAACAGCTTTCATGCCAGACAAAAACATCCTTGAAGGGGTGGTGGTGTTGCATGAAATGCTCCAGGAAATTCACTCTAAGAAACTTGATGGAGTCATCTTTAAAGTAGATTTTGAGAAAGCGTATGACAAAGTTAAATGGCCTTTTCTGCAACAAGCTTTGCGTATGAAAGGTTTCCACGAGGGCTGGAGGAGCCAGATTGAAACTTTTACGCAAAAGGGTAGTGTTGGCATAAAAGTGAATGACGATGTCGGTCATTACTTCCAGACACATAAGGGCCTGCGGCAGGGAGATCCGATGTCCCCTATTCTGTTCAACATAGTAGCCGATATGTTGGCGGTGTTGTTAGGGAGAGCCAAGGAAGTTGGCCAAATAGGGGGCTTGGTGCCACACTTAGTGGATGGGGGTATATCCATCCTGCAATACGCTGATGACACTATCATCTTCATGGAGCATGACTTGGTAAAAGCTAGAAATCTGAAGCTGCTGCTTTGTTTGTTTGAGCAGCTAAGTGGGCTCAAAATTAACTTCCACAAAAGTGAGTTGTTCTACTTTGGGAGAGCCAAAGAGGAACAAGAGGATTACAAGCAGTTGTTCGGATGTGGTTTGGGTGAGCTGCCTTTTACCTACTTAGGAATTCCTATTCATCACCGCAAGCTCACGAATAATGAATGGAAGTGTATTGAGGATCGTTTCGAGAAGAAGCTAAGTTGTTGGAAGGGCAAGCTCATGTCGTATGGAGGCCGTTTAATTCTTATTAATTCGGTGCTCACGAGCATGCCCATGTTCCTTTTGTCCTTCTTTGAAGTCCCAGTTGGAGTTAGGAAACGACTGGACTTCTATCGATCGAGGTTCTTTTGGCAGGGGGAGGAGCCTAAGAGAAAATATCGGTTAGCGAAGTGGGATATCATTTGTAGACCGAAAGACCAAGGGGGTATGGGGATTGAGAATCTCGAAGTCAAGAACCGGTGCCTTCTTAGTAAGTGGTTGTGGAAGTTATCCTCAGGAACTGACGCCATGTGGGCTCAAATCCTGCGTAACAAGTATCTCCAAACTAAAACTTTGGCTCAGGTGTCGGTTAGACCAACTGATTCACCCTTTTGGAAAGGGCTTATGAAAGTGAAGCTTTCATTTTTTCAGAGGTCAAAGCATTTAGTTGGTAATGGTGCAAGCACGAGATTCTGGGAGGATACTTGGCTTGGAGAGGCTCCCCTAGCAATCCAGTATCCGTCTCTATATCGTATAGTTCGAAGGCGCGATGCTTTGGTTGCATCGGTCTTCGCCTCGATACCCCTGGATATCCAGTTTAGAAGATCGTTAGTGGGCAATCGTTGGGAAGAGTGGCTGCATCTAGTTAGGAGACTGATGCAGGTACAACTATCTCAACAACCTGATAAATTACGCTGGAATCTCACTAGGTCGGGGGGATTCACGGTTAAATCAATGTATGTTGATGTTATTAATTCCAGCTCGATTCCTACTTCAAAGCATGTGTGGGACGTCAGAGTTCCTTTAAAGATCAAGGTGTTTATGTGGTTTCTACATAAACAGGTGATCTTAACAAAGGATAATCTTATTAAGCGTAATTGGACAGGACCTACTAGGTGTAGTTTCTGTGATCAGGGTGAAACCATTAAACATCTTTTCTTTGACTGCCCACTAGCTAGAATTCTTTGGACGACTATTCAAGTCACTTTCAATATTACCCCACCAAGGTCGGTTAACATGTTGTTTGGGACATGGCTAACTAGGGTAGAGCCCGGGTTAGCAAAACATATTCGCTTGGGGGTTTGCGCTTTTTTGTGGGCGCTTTGGAATTGCAGAAATGACTTCGTCTTTAACAGATCAACAAATATCCATGTTTTGCAGGTTATCTTCCGAGCAACGGCTCTTATCCGTTCCTGGTCGCTACTCACTCCGACGGAGGCCAGGGAGCTTTTGGTTACTGCTGCTATCCGATGGGAGATGGTAGCTCGGGATATATTCAGCCGGTTTGGATGGCGGTCGTGTAACAGGATAGGCAATTAGTTTACCTGTCTATTTTGGAGCCAAACGGCTGTGATGTATAAGTGCTTTGGCTAGCTTGTGTATCTAGCCTTCGGGCTCTGTGTGAGCCTTTTCTTACTTTTCTTGTTGACAACCTTGAGACTTGGAGACTTTGTGGACTATTTTATGCTTAATAAGATGGCCGTATGCATTATGCTGATGCAGAGGCCGGGGAAGCCCCCCTTTTCGAAAAAAAGGGAAAACAACTGTTCATGCTTTGTTTGCTTCAGACTACTCACAGCTCTCTCAAACAGCTCCGCCCTTTCCTTAGCTTCCCAAATTCGCTCTCATTGGCGCAATAAGTGCTTGTCGAGGGTTTCCTTCAATGAATCAACCTCCTCAGATAGCTGCTCCACTTTCCTGCCAGGATGTAACATAAAAGAACATTAAACACTTAGAAGATTGGCCTACATAACTCATATTGAGCTCCATTTCAAGTCGAAATTTTGAATGCAACAGGACAATTTTTTCACAAAAGGAAAATGCATACCCTACAACAATTCTCGAGAGTTGCTATAGCAGCCACAAATATCTATACACAATTTCATTTTTACAAAACAGATGAAACTTAGCATCCTCAGCCAACAGGATGAACCAAGCATGAGTGTCTATCTATCTCAGGATGACGCATGTGGTGTCCTATCTTGAGTGTATTCTATCAGTAGGCTTGCAAAGATAAGATGACTTGCATGAGAACATCAATGCCAAAATCGTCTGCAGCTCACAAAAATGACAGGTCATAGCAAAAGTAAAGTGTCCTGGTGCAAAGCTATATACATTCATGCATTTTTTTTCTTATAATTATAGGCAGATTATTAACAAAAGTTCATACAAAGGTGTAGCGGGCAATAGGTAACTTCCGGTGCAGAGTATATGTCCAGGAAAGAAGAGAAAAGGAGGTGCAGCACCACAATACATAATACTAAAGAGCACTACAATATCACAATAACTTGAAGGAGCAATTGTATGCCTAATCATGATCTAAACAGATGTGACTTTGGTACATGTATTTCTTTGATCATTTTTCATCTGAATAATCACGGTCTTAAAATTATGACGGTCCAATTTGATTATAATCAAATAAATCAACCAGCTACGCAAGCATGATAGTTATTAACATAGAGACACATCACGCCAGTTCTAAATTTCATGACAGGTGCTTACTGTATTTTCAAAGATTGACTGCATCTTATTAGAATCAAGAAATACATGTATACACTAGCAGCTAGTGCTCCCAGGGAACTTAATTAAGCTTATGCAGCGCCATGAATATCTAAATATACATTATACTGAATATATACGATGGATTTACTTTGTTTTTCAGCTGTCGTGGTCAAAAGTTCTAAACCTGACTTATATTCTACAAAAATATTTACCTGGCATGATCCATTGTGTTGTTGCAAATATAAATATATATTTTTAATCAATCATTTGTACATCTCTAACCTCTACGATCTAGCCATGATTACTATGTAATTACAAAGTTCTTAACTTTCTCTTCATTTATAATTAGAACATGACACACTACTTTATAATGCTCTAGTTATCTATGTATAGAAAGCTTATATGCGTGTAGTAAATTTATAATTGTCCACCTCAATCAGTGTTATACAGAAGCATATATGATCCAAGCAGGATAAAGCATCAACAAAAAGAGATGGAATTACCTACGTGATTATGCATAGCAATCAAGGTGCATATTTGTATGTGACTAAAAAATGGGCAATCTTGAATTGACTTGAGGGATTAGAAACCAAACTCAACTCATTCTTGCAAGGAAGTAATTAACAAATTTACTGGGCAGATCCACTTGTGGCATCACTCTTGCTAGCTAATAACCATGATAGATAGTACAGGACGATCCTTCCCAATTGCTGCAACAAACCAAGAGGAAAATAGCTCAATTAGCCAATTCGCTCACCAAAAAGAAGAAACAAGAAATAAAAATCCAAGAACTTGAATTTACATTGCAATGGGTGAATGGATAAAAAAACACAAACGTGTAGCCGCACAATACGCCTCTAAAGTACAGAAGGCGGCTCAATGGTGACCTTAATGAACCATTACAAATGCAGGCCCCATAAAAACAGAACCATCTTCTGATAATTAAATGTGTGCCTTGGCGTGCCCGTCAGGCCAGTGGATTGTTGGGACGATAAAAATGCACGTATGAAGAAACAAAAAATACTAAAGATGACAAAACAGGGAAAGACAAAACAGGGAAAGAAACAAAAATACTGAAGATACCTTAATGAACCATTACAAATGCAGGCCCCATAACAAACCACAAGTTTTAGTTAAATTATGTGCTTGATGAAGTGCATAGAAAGAAATTATACAATCGTTCTTGTATCAAGTGGGGAGAAAAGCGCCACGATGTACAAACACCAACCTAGGGAAAAAGAGGAGTAAGGAGGAGGAGAAGAGTGGTCGACCTGAAGATCCGTTCACGAAGCCGCGACATGGAGATGATGTCGAGGCACAGATCGAGCAAGCGATCGACCGGAAGAACGTGAAACAAGAGGCAACAAACAAATCTGCAGCAAATCAAAGGTAAAATCAAATATATGCGGTAGACGGCGGCCTAGAAAGGGAGCAGAATGGATGCATACCTATATATCGGCGAAAACAGCATCAGATCCGACGTAGCAGCTAAACTAACGACAGACCTGCAAACAAACCAGATCCAAATCAAGGAAGAACAGACAAACGTACAGGAAGAAAGAACATGCGACAAGGCAAATCAGCTTAACCTACTGAGAGAATGAAACTATATAAATCCTAGAGGAGCCTATCTCCTAAAGTTTCATGTAAAGGCAACGTGCAAAAACATCAAGGCATGTATGACGTGTTTATCCATAAGTCATAACAACCTCATGCGCACTTCTTTAAACCATCGAAATTTAATTCAAAACCAACACTCAATTCCATATTGTGCTAATACTAATCATGAACTTATGCATTTCACTTCAGTAGAAGAGCTTTATTATACCGCAGCAACTGTAAATGCCGGAAATAATAGGATATCTAAATGTAAAAATGTGGTTACACCAAAAGTAACTCACAATCCTGCACATTTAACATGGCAAAGAAGAAGAACCTCATTGCCTGCACCAACAGTCTTGATACTAACAGTTTGGATTTCGTTATGTTTTGCCCATAGGATTTTTTCACTGTTGTCCATGCTAGCAACTGGAACTTCACGGCCAATTTTTATCATAATTTTCCCTAAATCATATCCAATCACAATCCTATAAAAATTAAAATATCATATATCACTACCTTAACTTGAAAGGAAAGAACAATAAATAAAAGCATGAACTATGCATTTTTAGTGAAGATTTTTTTGGGAGAAACAGTTTAGCAGATACACAATGCTGTCACAATATAGGAAATTGTGTCGCAGAAAAAGAAAATGGATTGTTAGTGCGTGTGGAGCTTCAGTAGCAGATGAGAAGACATATTCGTGTATTGGCCCTTCACATTGACCATACTACCATAGAACTGAAATAGAGGAAGAGCAAAATATTCATTACCTTCTTGACCCCTTCATGTATCCTAAAGCCCAAACTCGCTCAAGACCATAATGAAGAGTGTTCTCAAGCCTGTAAGTGCATCAAGCAAAGTGTTATTCACTTGTTCTACAAGAAAAGAAATAATTAAATGCTTGGGAGAAATGGAAGAATTAAGAATAGACCACATTCTTGCTCATGATTCATGAACAAGGCACTATCTACACTGCCAATTTAAAGAAATAAACTGGCATGAGTTGGGAAATAACGAATGTATATAGTCCAGTGCAGAAGATATTACTATTATTGCAAACAGAAAACATGTAGAAGAAAAAAACTTTGGCCAGTAACTGTATTTGCGTGTAACTAAATAGATTTTAGTAAAACAAAGCTGGTTTTCGGAGAGCGCACTGTTAGTATCATCTCCAAGCAATATCATAGTATGAGAGAGAGAGAGAGAGTACCTGTAGGTTGTAGAGTGCCACAAGCGAACTGTGCCATCCTCTGAGCCAGTAATTATAATAGGTAGTTCTAGATGGAAACAGACAACAGACACATTGTGTGCATGTCTTTCAAGTGTTTGAACACATCTCTTGGTTTGGTAATCTCAAACCTGATCCAACAAATTGAGTAATAAGTCAGATCAATCCCAATATACCCTCACAATAGCACAATTCATTGTAGATGACACACCTTTGCAGTCTGATCATCAGATCCAGTAATAAAAAATGGTCGATCACCACCGGTGAAGTAATCAACACGGTTCACGCCTTTTGAGTGGCCATCTAATGTGAAGTTAGGATCAGGAGAACCAATACTCCATATCTGAAGTTCACGTTCAATATTAGGATATTAGGCAGGGTACAGACCAAGATACAAAACATGACTCAGTTTAACCAGCATCTTTTTGAGGAACAATTACCAATGCATACGTACAAAATATTTTCTTTTCCTAAACCAGTCCATATTCATCTCCTTGTGAAACCAATTGATCATGTTCTTTATAGCATTCAACATGACGTGTAGGTACTATCATGATACGATACTTTGATTGCAGAAGGAAAATAAAAAATCCCTTTTCACCTTAGAATAAAGAACCTTCAGAATGATAAAAAGGTCATAACTAAAAAAATATGTCTAATTTAATATATATTCAAGCATGGTCATTGGTTCAATAGTTGTGTTGTATGCATACTCATCCCATCACGCAGTTTATCTTGAGGGAATAAAGTGCAGAAAGGATGATCTTTCCCCCAAAAAAAAGGTTAAAGCCAAAAACCTTGCATAAGTAGCAAAATCAAGAGCTACAAAAGAATCACTATCTCCTGTAGCCATACTCATCAATACTTTTTAGCAAAGAAATTTATTCTCTATAGGAATATCTAGTCCGTGTGAGCAAAGAATCTAGCCAGACTCATCAATACTCTATTAGCAAAGTAATCTATTTTCTATAGGAATATGTAATCCATGTGAGCAAGGACTCACGTGTTGGTAAATGCAGAAATAGTATACTGCTCTTCAGAGGCGTTTGGTAGCGGCCTAGATCATAAACAATTCATATAAACCATCTCTGAACTGCAATGGTTCACCTGAAAAGCACCAAAAATAACAAACAATTGGATTTTAGAAAACTTCTAACAAGTTCAAAAGATTAGAGAACCACAATGAAAATGTTATCGATCAGTTTTATTGTGCAATGATCTTTGAACCCAACTAAGGAAAAAATGAAAGGAACATGAGAGGGGCGTAGCGTACCCTGGTTGAGTGTTCGTGTTTCGAAAGGAGAGATGCCTTGTTGAATATAGTTTGATTTGCAAAAACCTAACTGAAAAATGTACAACTCTGTGTCTAGCAATGTATTACAACCAACATGAGCAGTCAATTACATAGTTTCTTAGAAGGCAGGAATAAGTACCCTGTTCTTCTAGTATATAGTTTAAAAAACTGTATGACCAAAGCAATGAAAACCTCAACTTCTGTATTCCTGCTACATTGCTTTCTATTCTCAGCAGCTTAACAACACTAATAGTGGAGCTGGAACGTAAGAAAAATTGAGATGACATTAAGCACTCTGTATTCGTGGCTCAACAACAGAAATCCCAAATCGACCAAACCCCGCACACATCGTGGTCACGTTTCCAGCCAAATCAGCGTCGGATCATTTCGCTCGTACTGACAGTCGCTTAGCTAAAGCTGCACCGCACAAAACCAATCACCACGAGCTGAAACGATGGCACCCACAGGTCACAGCGAACCATGACTCGCGGTCGAGTGAGGAGGAGCAGGTTAGGGGGAGGGGGGCTGCTCACCGGAACGTAGTAGTCAACGAGGTGGGGCACGTCGTCAAGGATGTGTCCGAAGTCGCCCTCGGAGATCTTGACATGTGGGGCGTCGGTGAGACCGACGTGGGAGGCGTTGCGGAGGGCGCGGAGGTTGGGGTAGGTGTTGCGGGAGATCCGCACGCACATGGCGGAGAAGGGCAGCGCCGCCTTGGCCTGCTGCTGCTGCTCCCCGCCGCCGCCGTCGTGCTCCTCGTCCTCCCTCCGCTGCTGCTCGTCGTCATTGCTGGGGGGCTCTGTTGCAATCCCATGGGGAGGAGGTCGGAGACGCAGAGGAGGGCGGCGGCTCGGGTCGGAGAGAGGGAGAGGAGAGCAGCGACGGCGTCGCGAGAGCGGCGGCGCTGTAGGGCGCGATGGGTAGCGGCGGCTAGGGTTTCGAGGGAGGGGGCGGGGAGGAGAGGAGAGCGAGCGAGCGGGAGGGGGAGGGGAACGATCCGGTGCTCGCTGTCCACGGACTCACCTCAGCGCTATTGGGCATTTCTCCCACTAGGTGAAATGACGAAAATGCCCTTGTGGGGGCGCTGGAATTACGCGCGGTGGCACGACCGGGGCGCACTGAATTTTATCTAACGGCTCACAACGATCCGGTAAATATCCGACGGCCCACGACGACCGAGCCCGAGATCCAACGGCCAGAACGCAATCAAGAAAACGATCGGACGGCTGAGAAGCTCAAATCGCTGAGGAGCCTCCGACATCCATCCGGTTCATATCTCTTGATGTGAATGACAATTTGGGGCATGGCCGCGTGGATGGACAAAAACAAACACTTCCGAAAACTGCACAGATGTGCTAGTGGACATATAGGGGCGGGTCATATTTGTTCAGTCTGGTTGTAGATGCTCTTACCCCCTTAGAATGAGAGGTTAGAAAAGAGCGAACCATAACTTCTTAATGATATGTGTGTTGCACGTGCACACTTACTAGTCACATCAACCAAGAAAACAAGAATTTCGCCACACACAAAAAAAAACAAGAAACCAAGAAGAACGATGAACATCACATGGAAAAAACAAGAACGATGAACATCATATCAACGGGAGACGAGGTAGATCGATTGGGCTATCTGTCCTCGGCCGCCAGCGGCGTGGTCGGAGGGCGATTCTTCTCCTCGTCCATCTCGTTCTCCTCCTGGCCGGCGCCGGCGGCCCGGAGATCCTTGTCGACCGCGCGCACGGCGCGGCACAGCGCGTCGTGGCGGGAGGCGGCGGGGCCGAGGCCGGCGGCGGCCGCCTGGACGAGGCCCTCGGCTCGGTCGCAGGACTCGTTGAAGGCGTCAAGGCAGCGGTGAAGGTCCGTGAGCGCCACCGTGCGCCCGGGCTCGCTGACGGCGGCGGCCGCGGCGTCGACCAGCGCGTCGTAGGCGGCCGCCATTGCGTCGACGGTGCTGTCCATGCCGCGCGGCCGGCGGTTAGTGGGTTCTGGTGGCGGGGCGCGCAAGGCTGCCGGTTAATTACTGGCGTCGATCGAGATCGAGTGGTTTGGGTTGAGTCCTCTTCGCTTTTGCATTCTCATCTCCAATAGATGTATGCAAACGTAATTAACTTTTGCATCTTCTATTCTCAAAAACCCATTTTCAACCGACGATCTAGATAAAAACATAATTATATCTTTATCTGACGGAGATGTAAATACATCTTTAAGATGTAAAACTGACGGCTGCGTGTCAACTACCTATTTGTTTTCATTTTCCTTCCGCTCACCCGTCAGTCCCCCGCTTGCCGTCGCTCGGGCCATGGCCGACCCCGCCGCCTTCTTCGCCGTAGCCGCCCACCCCGACGGGGCCTTCACCGGCGAGACCACTGTCCCTAATCCCGCCTCCGCCTCCACGCTGCCGCTGCCAAGCCTCCCTGATTTTGCTCCACCTGGCCGGTCGCCGTCGCGACTACCGCCCCCGCCTCTGGTCCCGTCGCTGCTCCGCTGTCGCCCGCCTCCAAATCGGCCGAATTAGCCGTTTCTCCGCCGTCATATGATTTGAGCTCCCCCCGCCGCCCCGCCGGCGCCGGATTCGAGCCGCACACCCGTTGTCGCTTTTCTGCCGCCGGATCGACCTTCTCGCACCGCATGCCCGTTACCCCGCCGTCTCACGGCGACCAACTCGCCGCTCGATTCACAAATGCGCCGTCGACATTCGAGCTCCCGACGCTGCATTCGACCTCCTGGGTCTCGCCGCTCGGCCGCTGGCGCACCTCCTGCCGCTGGTCGGTCTGCTGGCGCTCCTCCCGGCTCTCGACGCTCGGCCGCCCGTGCTCATGCCGATTAGTTTTACATCTCCATTTGCATCATCGATTGGAGTTACACTTTTACATCACCAATTTACACCAATTAGCATTATCTACTGGAGATGCTCTTACGAGTACCTACTACTCTTTTTCTTTGCAGAATTATAATTTGTACTAGCCCATTGCTTACAACGAGGGCAATAGATTTTGCATGCAATCTCCGTGATTTATTACAAAATAAAAATTAGGTTCATGTTCTTACAACAAGCTAAAAATTACAGTACATAGTTCATAATTCAAATGGTTCAGAGACACCGTACAAATTACTAGTACAATATAAACAATAAATTGTGCAAATATAGAAAAACTGAATAATTGACCCAGCAAATAGTGCAGATTCAATGTGGCTTTGTTGGGGAAACATGGGTGGAGATTCATAACTAATCCCAACTCACTTTGTGCAAGAGTCATAAAAGGACGTTATTTTCCCGACTGTGACTTTATGAAGGCCACCATACCGCACTCTGCTTCAGCGATATGGCGTGCTATTGTGGCCGGAAGAGAAGCTCTTGAGTTGGGTTTGATCAAAAGAATTGGTGACGGGACTACTATCTCCATTTGGAATGACAAGTGGATACCGGGCACCCCCTCGCTTACTCCTAGGGTGATGCCGGGAGGAACAATGTTGGGATTTGTCAATCAGCTCATAGATACTGAAAATTGGATTTGGCGATCTCAGCTGGTTCGTGATGTTTTTATCTCATCCGATGCGGATGCAATCTTAAATATTCCTCTA
>NC_041390.1:107533798-107539656 GCF_002162155.2 Triticum dicoccoides
ATCTATTCTGTTAAATCAGCTTACCGTGCTCTAGTGAATCAGAAAGAGCGTGTCGCTCTAGATGAAGGGGCGGTAACAAATACCTCACAGACCGAAGAACAGATGTGGAAGTTGTTGTGGAAGCTCAAGGTATTGCCGAAGGTTCGTGTCTTTTGGTGGAGAGTGGTGAGGGGCATTCTTCCGGATGAAAGCACACTAAAACATCGGCATATACGACCCATAAGCAGATGCAACGTCTGCCTTGCGATGGATGAGGATTTGATGCACGCTTTAGTGCATTGCTCCCATGCCAAGTTGTTCTGGGAACAAGCACATGCATTATTTGGTATGAGAAGACCAAGGCTGCATCCAGATACATGGTCTAGAGATATGATTTGTGACAGTCAGTTCACAGAGGTGGAGAGGGCGCAAATGATCTCTGTAATGTGGGCAATTTGGCATTCCAAAAACAGAATCACACATGATGGAGAGAAGCTTGATCCTCTTGCTACAGTGAGACACATCAGAGAAGACTTGGTGGTCCTTGATATTCCTTGTTCACATGCTTCGATCCTTCCTGGACATGGGTGGAGGCCGCCTGAAGGAGAGGTTGTGAAAATTAATACTGATGCGGCTATTAACATGGACTCGAACAAGGCGGGAGCAGGAGGTGTGGCACGTTCAGCCTCGGCTTTGTTGGGAGCCTGGAGTAAACCCCACGATGGGGTGACGAATCCATTCATCGGTGAGGCCCTGGCGCTCCGTGACGGTGTCATCTTTGCAAGCTTGCGAGGTTTCTCACATGTGATAATGGAGACAGACTGCCTAGAGGTTGTAAACCTTTGGAACACTCGCCACAATAGTCTTTCTATAGTGGCACCTTTATTTTAGAGATAGGAGAGCTAGCTACCCATTTTACTTCTTTTGTTGTTCAACATATAAGTAGATCTGCCAACGTACTGGCCCATCTCTGTGCAAAGCATGCCTGCTTGTTGATGGTGATTGAGAGTTGGACAGATTCTAGACCTTCCTTCCTACTCACCAGCCTCTTGGCTGATGATGCTAGGAGTTCTTTTGTTGAATAAAAAGCTCTCTATTCGAATGCAAAAAAAAAAAATAGTGCAGCTGTGACCGGGCGGCAGGTTCCGTCAGCAATTTCAAACATTTATATTGATCGAAAAATCTATCCACCAGTGGACTGGTGGTTTGCAACAAATCCGCACGACCTGCGAGCCGTCGGATATTCATCACGCGCATGCATGTCTCTCCGCGACTCCCGATTTTCAGGTGCCTAATTAACTCCGTTAATCTCTATGATTCCCGATTTTCAGGTGCTGTGTAACTAACTCGCCTTAATCTCTCTGACTCCCGATTCTCAGGTGCGTAATTAACTCGCGTTAATTTCTCTGATTCCCGATTTTCAAGTGGTGAGTAATTAACTCGCGTGAATCTTTCTCGGCAAAAAATAGTGTGCCAACAGGATTCAATCCTTGTAACTTTTACAAGGTAACCCACTAGCCAACCACCTCACCTACGTTCCTTTTTTGTAAAAATGAAAGCAAATAGGCTTTTTAACCTGTCTCCTTTTCTATGTTTGCACAAAAGTGAATGCAATATCCGATCTTTTCCGCACTTAAGTAGATTATTTTACCAACTCGTCTTGAGTTGATGATACCATGGTAATTTTGGCGGGGGAGGTTGATGAAATATACCGTTGGTAATTTTTGTGTGTGTATAGCATGATAACTTACACATCACATACCTGATAACTTATGTACTCGGTACTGGTTACTTTGACGATCGGGAGGGAAGCGTTGATGAAATATCCCGGGTCATTTTTGTGTGAATATCATGATAACTCACACATCACATACCTGATATACTTATGTACCTCGATCCTGGTAACTTTGAGGGAAGTGGTGTTGATGAAATATCCCCAGTTACTCTGATGTGAACAACATGGTAACTCAGACATCAGAGACCCGATAACTTATGCACCCCGGTCCTGGTAACTTTGGCGAGAAGGGGTGCTGAAATATACCCCCAATAATTTACGCACCACAAACATAATAACTTTTCCCTCCGCCGGAGGGAGGGGTTTTGATGAAATATACTCTCGATAACTTCTGTGTAAATATGATGATAGTTTATGCATCACTATCCTGATAAATTTTATGCAAATAACATGATAACTCATACATCGTAAACATGATAAATTATGTACCCAGTCCTGGTAACTTTGTCGGTGGGGTTAGGGGTGGGGGGAGTCGTTGAAACATACCACGATAACTTCTATGCAAATAACATGATAAATGACACATCGTAGACATGATAAATTATGTACCCAGTCCTGGTAACTTTGTCGGTGGGGGTAGGGATGGGAGGAGTTGTTGAACCATACCACGATAACTCTTATGCAAATAACATGATAACTCACACATCGCAGACTTGATAACTTATGTTATGTACCCGATCCTGGTAAATATGGCGACTATGGCGAGGGGGGGGGGGGGTGATGCCCCGCTAATTTCTATGTAAATAACATGGTAATAGAAACATACAAAATTGATAACTCCCATACAAACGCCACTGTAACTTTTGACCTGAAACTTTTTTGTTGAAAAACATACACCCGATAATTTCTGTGTAAATAACATGATGATGTATCATCGCAGACTTGATAACTAATATCTTACGTTTAAACACTATGGTGTCTTTCATCCAAGGGAAAAAAGTTTTTGAAACATTTCACCGGTAATTTCTATTTTAAATTACCATACTTTCCCATGCTTTTAACCTTTCTCGTACTGTACTTACCAGCCTTATCATGGTATAGTTATCATGTTACTCAGACCATAGTTATCACGCTGGTCATTGCCAAAGTTACCAAGCCACACTTTATTTTTTCTTCTGATATGGCAGAAATAAGAAAGGTTCAAATAACATCGTCATTCTACAATAGACAACAGCAAAAGGTGGCTTAGTTGGTTATTAGGCTCGATAGGTATTACCTAGACCTGGGTTTGAATCCTCTTTCAAGCATTTTTATTTTCTTTTCATATTATCAGTGAAAAACTAGAAAAAACCACTAGCAATTTACTACGGTTTTTGAGAGAAGGAAAAAAAATCAGTGGAAGCGGGAGGAACGCCGCAGCGGGACAAGTGGGAGGATCGATCGAAGGTCGTCCGGATCTGTTGCTAACTACCAGTCGACTGGTGGTTAGCACAGTTCTATATTGATATATTGAAATAGTGGAGCTGTGAATCTTTCTCAACACATTAAACAAGTCTATATCTATATCTACATCTATCTATGGCCACATCTACGCGTAAACCGGCTGATGGTAGGAGTTTTTAAACCGCCTTGCCAGCCGTTGATCTGCATTAATTTAGGCCGCTTGATCCCTGAACGATAACATCCCTTCCATCGCAACAAAGCCTATATCTCTCCAGCACCGATGGGTGCATCCTTGCTCCCGTGCAATGAGCTTCAGTTGGGCAATTGGCCGATATGCACTAGCCGTAGCGCTCAGGTAGCAGCAGCGGCGTCACCTGTCATCTCATGCCAAAAACGCCGACGAGCTCACCATACACGGGCCACGGCAGCAGCAACATCATTGCTGTGACCACCCCTTGAACCACCGTCGAAGCTCCATTGAAGCACCGACAATGCTCTGGCCGGCCGGCAATGCTCCAATACAGTACCGACGATGCTTCGTTGCAGCACCGGCTAAGCTCCGGCGGCCCCGACGATGCTTCATTGCAGCTCCGGCGAAGCTCCATTGAAGCACCGACAATGCTCCGGCGGGCCGGCAATGCTCCAACACAGCACTGGCGATGCTTCGTTGCAGCACCATCGAAGCTTCGGCGGCCCCGACGATGCTTCATGCCAGCACCGGCTACTGCAATAGGGTGGGTGGTCGCATCACCGGCTGCTGCAAAACCCCGACGACATGCCTTGCTGCACAGCACCGCACCGCCGCGTCGATGTGGTGCAGCTCCTCACTATAGCCAGAGGTTACACCATGCGCTGCGAGCGGCACCTTGCGACATCGCCGCCGTCTACAGCACCGGCGACCTCTATCCCCGTGGCCCCCGTAGCACCCCGACCATGAACATCATCGCCGTTTCGCGGCAAAGAGCTCGCCGTCCCTGTGGTCGAATAGCAGGTCGTCGCAGTGCAGCGCTGCCCCTTGCAGCAGCAGCAGCTCCACCGGCCGGAGTGAGATACGGGAGGAAAGGACGGGATGCTCTTCGGGAGAGAGCAGAGCAAAGTTGCAAAGGATTTGGGGAGAGAGCAGCAGCAAGATTTTCCTGATCTAGTTCAGAGGAAGAGGACGACTCGAGAAGAAAGGGATAAGGCTGCGGGATGGATGGCCTGGCTACGAGGACGCATTCAATCCCTCGAGGCGGTTTACGTGTGCATTAAATCAGTCGGTTGAAAGCAATCGTTTTCCTCTATCTATACCTCACCTACTATTAAATCAAGGTGTATTTCTCTTATCTTTTTTTCATTCATTCATCACTGAATTTGTTTTTTCTATCCAAGGTGGTACTAAATTTTTATGCATCTGTCTACAAGAAAAGAAAAATTGGTTGTCCAGAATTTCATATGTTGGTCGCGCGCACTATAGCCCAGCAAAGACATCCCACCTATCTTTCTATTTGCCACACGCGGGGGGAAATGGTCGGATATTCGCACAGGACGCCCAAGAATGGGCCGGCCTGTTTCCCTTTTTTTTTTCTGTGTCATGATTCCAATTTTTTTCTTTCCTGTTTTTTCCCTTTCAAGTTTATTTTTCTGTTAAATTAAAACTTCTAAAAGGAACGTTCATAAATTCAAATTTTCTTCAAAATTTTAGATAAATGTTCAGAATTCCAAAATTTTATTCCTGTTTTGATAAATGTTTGGAACTTTAAAAAAGGGTTCCCATTTTAAGAAAAAATGTTTGTGGCTACCAAAAATGTTCTATATTTTTAAAAAGAAAATTTCATTTTAGAAAATGCTTCAAATTGGAAAATTTTATTGTTTTAATGAAATGTTCACAATTCAAAATAATGTTCTAGTTAGAAAATATGTAATTTCCGTAATTGTTCTGAATGCTCAAAACATGTTCTCGTTTTCAAAAATTGTTCATGTTTTTATAAAAGGTTCATGTTTTCAAATGTTTTTGAATTTTAAAAAGTGTTCTTGTTTAAATTTTGTGTTTGTTTTCCAAAAATGTATGGAATTATCAAAAAAATGTTCACATTTTTGATAATTTTTCATGTTTCCAAGAGTATTCGGCAATTTATAATAATATTTATTATTATTTTAAAAGTTCAAATAAAATCAGAAAAATATTTCAAATCTGACGGTCATTCCAGTGCATGGGATTTTCACAGACCGCAAGTTAGTCGGGCCAACTACTTGCTAAATAAGAGAAAATTAATTTAAGTAGTCGCACATTGCTCATTTACATACAGTCATACCAATTTATATACATGTGCGAAACTACATGTAGCAAGCTAGATGAAAGATGGATTGATTGATACGTGAGCTAGCTGGAAAAAGACTCCGAATTTCTTTAGAAAAGGAATTAACTCCACTATGCGAGCTAGATGGATGGATTGCTACATGAACTAGGCACAAAAGGACCCTGTATTTCTTATACTACCCGAGGAAAAGGGAAGAGAGGACCCGACTATGTGAGAAGACCCGGCGCACTCCCGTATTATGGTATTTCACACCTTAAATCCCCTCAATAAATGTCGACTCAGCCCACGGCCCACGTACAGCAGCGCATAGCCCAGTGCGATCCAGCGGTGGTGTGTAGGGTGTTACAAGAAACCGCGCCGCCGTCGCACCAAGGCGAGATTCGCGCGCTGCGTCCAGCTCC
>NC_041390.1:107539923-107540736 GCF_002162155.2 Triticum dicoccoides
CCCACGGCGGGCTCCGCCTCCTGCGAGCGGTCGCCGCCTCCCTCGACCTCCACCACCTGCTGCAAGCCAGGCGCCGCCCTCCGGTCCTCGGAGGTGGCGGATGAGCAGGGTGGCGCGTCGAGGTTGTTCGCGGGGGGCACTTACTTCGCCATGGACAACAACACGTTCGCGGAGGCGCGCATCAGGGCCGCTTTCTACCCCAAATTCGAGGACGACAAGTCCGATCAAGAGGTGCGTGAATTGCTCCTTGCTTCCATCACCTTGACCTTGTGATAAACAATGCCAAGTGTTTCCTGAGCAACTATCGGCAGTTTTCCCCCATGATTATATTTTAGTGATTCTGATCAGACAATACATGTGGAAGTTACCATATTGTGAGTTGTGTTTGCTGTTTCAATATTTTGATTACCTTAATTTGCTGGGGCCACGTTGCTATGCTTATTTTCAAAGTTGTGAAAAAAGAATGTATCAAAAGTCAACTACCCTACATCGTTCTACTCTGTTTGGCAAGGTAGATTAGCTAGACTATCATAGTACACCACATGGCTAAATCCAGGCTTAGTTTCTAAACCATCCATTGCTTAATTGGTGTAGGTTACCATTGTATTGATGAGATTTTTTTTTCCTTTGAGTAATTCTAATGAAATTAGCTGCTACGCACTGTGCGCTCTACTTTTTAGCTGTTGATGAACTCTTGAACATGCTGTCTGCAATCTGCGTGGCCTCAATGTTGTTGGTTAATGTAACCACATTCAGTTTTATCTTATCTTATATTCTTATTGTAGAAATATTTAATGAATTGGCTATAGTACT
>NC_041390.1:107540922-107544144 GCF_002162155.2 Triticum dicoccoides
ACTCACATTTACTGAATGGAGTTGCAATTCAAAACTTTTAGTGGGAACCTTACCCCCATTTTTGTGATGGCAGACAAGAAAACAGATGATTGAGATGGTGTCGCGTGGCTTTGCTACCATTGAGGTATATTTGATACTCTCTCCATTCACAATTACTTTGCGTTCTGGGTTGTTTAGTCAAAGTCAAAATTTGTAAGCTTTGACCAAATATGTTGGAAAAAATATCAACATCCACGATATAAAATCTATTGTATTATAATCTTCATAAAGTATATTTTCTACATTTGTTATTATAAATGTTGATTATTTTTCTTACATTCTTGGTTAAACTTGACAAAGTTTGACTTTGACTAAACCCAGAATGTGAAGTAAATAAAACGGAGGGATTATCTTTTTTTATCGCCTTTTGATTATTTACTGATTTTATTTTAGCTAACTACTTATAATGATGGTTAAATAAGAAAAAGGGTCTCCCCCCGCTTTGTATTCCAAAGCAACCAACCGATACATTCAAGGATAGGTGCTGGGTGTTGGGGAACGTAGCAGAAATTCAAAATTTTCTACGCATCACCAAGATCAATCTATGGAGTAATCTAGCAACGAGGGGAAAGAGAGTGCATCTACATACCCTTGTAGATCGCTAAGTGGAAGTGTTCAAGTGAACGGGGTTGATGGAGTCGTACTCGTCGTGATTCAAATCACCGATGATCCTAGTGCCGAACGGACGACACCTCCGTGTTCAACACACGTATAGTCCGGTGACGTCTCCTGCGCCTTGATCCAGCAAGGGGAGAAGAAGAGGTTGGGGAAGACTCCATCCAGCAGCAGCACAACGGCGTGGTGGTGGTGGAGGAGCGCGGGACTCCAGCAGGGCTTCGCCAAGCACTACGAGAGACGAGGAGGGAGAGAGGTAGGGATGCGCCAAGAGGGAGATGATCTCGCGTATGTTGCAGCCCCCAATACCTCAAGTATATATAGGGGAAGGGGAGGGGCTGCGCCCCCATCTAGGGTTCCCTCCCTAGGGGTGGCGGCTGCCCCAAAACCCATCTAGGGTTGCGGCCAAGGGGGGAGAGAGGGGGGGCGCACCTAGGGTGGGCCTTAAGGCCCATCTGCCCTAGGGTTTGCCCCCCTCCCCTCTAGGAGGCGCCTTGGGCCTTGGTGGGAGGCGCCCCAGCCCACCTAGGGGCTGGTCCCTTCCCACTATTGGCCCATGTATGCCTCCAGGGCCCGTGGCCCCTCCCGGTGGACCCCCAGACCCCTCCGGTGGTCTCGGTACACTACCGGTGATGCCCGGAACACTTCCGGTGGCCAAAACCATACTTCCTATATATCAATATTTACCTCCGGACCATTCCGGAACTCCTCGTGACGTCCGGGATCTCATCCGGGACTCCGAACAACATTCGGTAACCGCGTACATACTTTCCCTATAACCTTAGCGTCATCGAACCTTAAGTGTGTAGACCCTACGGGTTCGGGAGTCATGCAGACATGGCTGAGAAAACTCTCCGGCCAATAACCAACAGCGGGATCTGGATACCCATGTTGGCTCCCACATGTTCCACGATGATCTCATCGGATGAACCACGATGTCGAGGATTCAATCAATCCCGTATACAATTCCCTTTGTCCAGTGGTATTGTACTTGCCCGAGATTCAATCGTCGGTATCCCGATACCTTGTTCAATCTCGTCATCGGCAAGTCTCTTTACTCGTTCCGTAACACATCATCCCGTGATCAACTCCTTGATCACATTGTGCACATTGTGATGATGTCCTACCGAGTGGGCCCAGAGATACCTCTCCGTTTACACGGAGTGACAAATCCCAGTCTCGATTCGTGCCAACCCAACAGACACTTTCGGAGATACCTGTAGTGTACCTTTATAGCCACCCAGTTACGTTGTGACGTTTGGCACACCCAAAGCACTCCTACGGTATCCGGGAGTTGCACAATCTCATGGTCTAAGGAAATGATACTTGACATTAGAAAAGCTTTAGCATACGAACTACACGATCTTTGTGCTAGGCTTAGGATTGGGTCTTGTCCATCACATCATTCTCCTAATGATGTGATCCCGTTATCAACGACATCCAATGTCCATGGTCAGGAAACCGTAACCATCTATTGATCAACGAGCTAGTCAACTAGAGGCTTACTAGGGACATGGTGTTGTCTATGTATCCACACATGTATCTAAGTTTCCTATCAATACAATTCTAGCATGGATAATAAATGATTATCATGAACAATGAAATATAATAATAGTAACTAATTTATTATTGCCTCTAGGGCATATTTCCAACACTGGGGCGGAAGCAGCACAATCACACCCAAAAGAAACGAAAGAGAAACAACAAAAGAAAAGAAAAGAATGCCGACAACGGCGGATTGACGGAAACGAAGAAGCTTCACGACCACTGCGCCCACCGAGGATCTCCCACCAAGCTCCAAGGCTCTGAAGCACCGGTACCAATCAGCACCTCCAAGAAGGACCGCGACGAAGACGACGCTGCTGCCAAGGGTTTCCCCCGGTACCCGACGAGGTGAGAGGAAGGGTCGCCCCCGACGCCCTCCAGGAAGGTCAGGCGACACCCACCGACGTCGCCGCGTCGGTGTCGGACAGGCCGACAAGGGTTTCCCCCGATCCCAACCTTCACCTCGGGTGCTCCAGAACCTGCCACCAAACGGACCACCATCTTGCGCCACCATGGTCAAGAAGCCTCCACGCCGTCTCACCACGGCACCACGAGGTGAGGTCTGCACGACAAGGGATAGGAGCCGGGACTAGGGGCCGCAGCACCGTCGGCACGCGGGAGGGCACAACCTCCACCGTCAACGACGGGAGCCGACCGGACACACAAGCAGGAGCCTACCAGGCCCGTGTGCCCACAGGCTCGGTCGGGAACACCATTCCCGGACAGCTCCCGCCATCGCGCTGCAGCCGGCACGCCATCGGCATCGCCGTCCCCCCATCCGAGCCGCTCCTCCTCCTCACCACACAGACGACGACGAAGCCATGCCGTGGGGCCGGCCCGCTAGGACCCAGATGGGGCCCGCCGGGCCCAGATCTGGGCCGGGGTCGTGACGACGGCCACCCAGCACCACCATGCCGCCCCGCCGCCAAGGAGCGACGTTGACACCACGCCTACCGCCGGCCGCCGCCGCAGGGCAGTCGGACCGCAGCCACGCCGAGCTGCACCGTCGCCGCCTCCTTGCCC
>NC_041390.1:107545116-107558330 GCF_002162155.2 Triticum dicoccoides
GAGCGATCGAAGGTCGGTGAGGAGGGTGTTGATGACGTCCCGATCCTGAGGGCGGCTAAGCGGCCGCCAAAGCTGCAGGTACCCACACATTTTAAAAATGGCGTCAGTAGCACGTCTGAGAGCAACCTTTTGGATGACAAGCTTATTGCGGACAGTCCACAGCGTCCAGGCGAGGACCCCTACGCAGAGCCAACGGATATGTCGGTAGCGAGGGGGGGGGAGGCATGGATCTCTGCGAGAAGGTCGGGGAAATTGGAATTGCACCACTGTTCACCAACCGTCTCACGGAAACTGGGCCGTGGAGCACGCGAAGAAGATGTGGTTAGCGTCCTCCACCGTGCCGCACAGGGGGCAAAGCCCATCTCCAGGTCCGTTACGCTTGAGGACTTCGACTCCGGAGGGGAGGCGTCCACGGATCCATTGCCAAAGGAAGATCCTAATCTTCAGTGGCAGGCGGATATCCCAGATCAAACTGAAGGGCTCGGGGGCGGGCGAAGGCGCGATGGCCGCGTATAGGGACTTAGTAGAGAAGCGTCCGGAAGATTCTAGGCGCCAAGAGATGGCGTCCGGGGTGTCGGTGACGTTAATCGGGAGAAGGGCGATGTCCTCGAGGAGGGCATCCCAGGCGGCCACTTCGGGCGGGCCAAAAGGGCGGCGAAACGCGAGGCGCCCTAAGTCAATAAGGGCCGTCTCAACAGAGACCCGCGGGTCAACAACAATGGCGAAGAGCTCGGGAAAGCGGGCGGCCAGAGGGGTGTCGCCGATCCACCGATCAAACTAGAACAGGGTCGCGGACCCAGACCCAACCGAGATGGACGTGCCAATGCGAAGCACATGGAGCAGCTGAATGACGGCCTGCCAAAACTGGGATCCGCCCGAACGCTGACAGAAAGCCAGAGGCTGTCCATGGAGGTACTTGTTCCGGATGATGGTGAGCCAAAGCCCTCCGTCACCATTAGCAATACGCCATAGCCACCGGGTCAGGAGGGCGATGTTCATGCGTCGGGAGGACAAAATCCCCAGACCCCCCTGGTCCTTGGGTTTACATATGTCCGGCCAACTGACCATATGGTACTTCTGTCTGTCATCCTCGCCAGCCCAGTAGAACCTGGATTGGTACTTGGCAATTTCCGTGTGCAGCGTTCATGGAGGCTATAAAAGCTCATGAGGTACCAAAGAAGGCTGGCGAGAGAGGAGTTGATGAGAATCACACACGCAACCTTCGATAGCCAGCGCCCTTTCCAAGGCTCGACGCGATGTTGCATACGGGTCACCGTGGGGCGGAGGTCCGCCACGGTGAGGCGCGAATCACTAATGGGGATCCCCAGGTAGGTCGTGGGGAAAGAACCCAGCCGACAGTTAAGTCGGTCAGCGATAGCCTGAGCTTCCACCGGAGGGTAACCAAGAACCATCACTTCGCTCTTATCGAAGTTGATCGTTAGGCCCGACATCTGCTGGAAGCACAGGGGGAGGAACTTCAGGTTAGCCACGTCCTGAGTAGAACCTTCAACCATTATTATGGTGTCATCCGCGTATTGAAGGAGGGAGACCCCTCCCCCTCCGACTAGGTGGGGGACAATGCCGTGAATATGACCGGCACCCTTGGCTTTGTCCAGGATGGCAGCCAGAGCATCGACCACCATGTTGAACAGGAACGGCGAGAACGGGTCCCCCTGACGCACCCCACAGAGAGTGGGGAAGTATGGCCCAATCTCGCCGTTGATGTTCACCGCGGTCCGCCCACAGGAGACTAATTGCATCACGCGAGTCACCTAGTGGTCGTCAAAGCCCTTACGCAGCAGCACTTCCCGAAGGAAAGGCCAGTGCACAGTATCATAAGCTTTATGAAAGTCCAGCTTCAGGAAGACAACGCGATGTTGTTTCACCCGAACTTCGTGAAGGACTTCATGGAAGACCAACACGCCATCTAAAATAAACCGGCCTTGGATGAAGGCCGATTGGTTCGGGTGAGTGATCGAGTTAGCAAGCAGGGTCACCCTATTGGCGTACCCTTTGGCCAGGATCCGGAATATCACGTTAATCACGGTGATGGGACGGAACTGGCGAATATCAGAGGCGCCCGGAACCTTTGGGATGAGGGTAATGATCCCATAATTGAGGCGACCAAGGTCCATAGAGCCCGAATAGAACTCCTCGAAGAGGGCCATGACCTCAGGTTTGACTGTCTGCCAGAACGTTTTAAAGAACGTAACGGGCAAGCCATTCGGACCCGGGGCCGAGGAGGGGTTCATTCCTTTAATGGCCGCGAGTACCTCTTCTTCGGCGAAGGGGGCAACAAGGGCCGCGTTGGCCTCATCGGAAACCAACTCCACCCCCGTCCAAGTGTCGGGGGCGAGACTAGCCCCACCCCGAGGGGTGGGGGTAAAGAGGGCTTTGTAGAAGCCGTCTACATGAGCCCGAATGGCCGCGGGGCGGACAAGGGGGGCGTCATCCTCCCACAAGCAGTGGATGGAATTTCTCCGGCGTCAGCCATTCGCAACCGCCTGGAAATATGCAGTGTTCGCATCGCCGCGGAGCACCCATCTTTGGGTACCACGCAACCTCCAGTATGCCTCCTCATCTGTGTAGATGGAGGAGAGTTGATCCTCAAGATCATATCTCAGCATCCACTCATCTGGGGAGAGCCCGGAGGAGTCGGCCCGGGCGTCCAGAGCCTGAATAGCCAACATGAGAGATCTTTTACGCTCGCGGAGGTCACGGCCAAGATTAGCGCCCCAGCCCTTCATGAATTGGCGGGCAAGCTTGGCGCAGAAGTGCCACGAGTCAACGGCGGACATGGAGCAATGGGGAGAGGCGCGAGCAAGAGTCCAACGAGCAGAGACCGCATCCCGAAAGCCGGCCTGGTTGAGCCAAAAGGACTCAAACCTAAACCGCGGCGGGAGGGGGGGGGCGCTCGTCCGCAGAGGATAGGAGGAGAGGGACGTGGTCAGACCGAATCCGGGTAATCGCCTGGAGCGAGGTCAGGGGGCACCTCAATTCCCACTCCGGGGAAACTAGGACACGATCCAAGACGGATCGCGTCGGGTCGGCCTGGCGGTTAGTCCAGGTGAATCGCGCCCCCGTCCGCTCGATCTCCCGGAGGCCGAGCTCCGCGATCCAGTCGTTGAACAACTGCATCCGGGGGAGGTTAATCCTATCATTATTCTTCTCGTCCGGAGAATGAATGAGGTTAAAATCTCCGCCCACAACTACTGGGAGGAGGGAGGCGGAGATCTTTTGGTGGAGCTCCGCAAGGAAGGTCGGGGAACGGCGGTGATCCACCGGACCATAGACAATCCGCCGGACTATAATGATGGTTAAAACGTGTTTACCCTACAAAGATAAGCTTTTGTTCAGGTTACGCTGAAGCATTCAGGATCTCTATTCATGTATGCTGGTCACCATGGAGCATATTCCAAGAATAGCTTTGGAAATATGTAGGTTCTGCTAGTTTGTCTTGATGTTTGTTGAGTTATTTAACTGAAGTGTAATTCCTGCTTATAGCTACACTGCTGTGGGCGTTTTTGTCCTGGACCGTATGTTTCATGAAGCTTGGGGAAAGGAAGCTCCTCAAATACAAGCAGAATTTAATGATTATCTCCAGGTATTCCATGCCCAGGGCAACTTTCCTCAAGAGATACATGCCTTTGGACTTCCGTATTTTCATATTTTTGTGTTTCTTGTATCGGGATCTTTTGGTATTTGATAGTCGATATAAACATATAGTAATGATGCAGAACCTTCACCTAAAGAGAATATTATTTTCCATTTTATATTTCACTGCTTCTATTTCATTCAGTATAGTTCTTAATTTGGCAGAGCCTCGAACTAAGTAGCTTAAGATCTCATATGAGTAATTAATGTACTAAAATAGTTTATATTTATGATAAATACACACACACCAAGTAATTTCTCTTATTCCCAAGCCGTTAAATCATGGGTACCATGGTCATTTCTCTCTATCGCTCTCTTGGTATCATAGCCACCTTAATCCCTGTGCTTAACCCAGATGCCTTTTAGAAAATGAAAAGGTGGGAGTATTAGGTAACAAACACATTAGGAATCACCATTGTAGGTGTGCTGTTTAATCTTCCTTTGATACATAGTTTATTGGAATTAGACACTCATCAAGAATGTTCAGTTTATTCTTAGGGATTTTCATCGTTCGCATTTCTACTTCTCAGCAGTTTTCTTAAGATTCCTGATTTTACCCATGTTATATGCTTCCAGAAAAACCGGATAAACATTTCAATGGAGCTTGTAACGGCTGAATTAGGAGACCATGGGCAAAGGCCAAAGGATGATTATGGTACTCTCCCTCCTCCCCCTCCCCTGATTCATCTAAATTCCCTGGATTCGTGTAAATTGTCAGTTCCCCTGATTCATGTAAATTGTGCTCTCCATATGCTTTATTCATTGGTATTCATTACTGGAGTAGTGTTTTCTAGTTATAACTTCAAATGTATGCATAACTGTTTCTGTACTTGATAGTGGATGAGTGTTGTTTATAAGAATAGTAAAAGGGTCAAATATTATTGGGGGTAAAATCGGGTTTCATTTACACAGATAAAATTATCATTTTGTGATAAGATTGCCACAACTGCTGATATAACTTATAAACTAAAATCATTGGAGTAGAAACATTTTTATGATTCAGGAAACTAACAACTGTAAGAAGCTTCTATTGATATACTTGAAATTTCACTCTTTGCATTCACTTAGTAGCATGGTTCTATTTGGGGTGTTATAAAGACTGAACAAAAGAAGCAGCACAATCCTTTTTCTGCTCATGTTATTCAGCCTACATCATTATCCTGGTATTTTTCTTGCTTCTGTTTTGGAGAGGTTTCTTTACCCATATAATTATGGCACCATTTTTCAGTCCATGAATTTTTACCATTCTTGGCAGTATTTCTTTAACATCTCTTTTGATGCATATTTATATCTTTATGCAGCCGTGGTTACAGCTGTAACAGAGTTGGGTCATGGCAAACCAAAGTTCTATTCTACTCCAGACGTGATTGCCTTTTGTCGAAAATGGCGCCTATCGACAAATAATGTCTGGCTATTTTCCACAAGGTGGCCCATGTGACAACTCTATGTTAAGAAAATTCCTTTGCTAAAGTATTTGACTGCCTTGCTTGATATAAGTTTCCATTATGAAGCTGTTTGATACGAGATGCATCATGAGAGTAAAAGTGTCCGTTTCCATTAATCCAGACTAAATTATTTAATTATAATTCTTGTGTATGAGCATTTTACGGAACACCTTCTGATGATACAAATGCCAATTTCGACTTTTCTTCTCATGTTTGAAATCTTTCGGTGTTTCCGTAACTCAAGTTCAATGTTTCCTGTCTTGTCAGTTTTTTAGTTTATTATTACAATGGATTGTTGCTTCGACACGAATCATACGCTCATCTATGCCAATGCTATTAAATTTATTGAACTTCTTCTCCCATGTACCGTCAACTACTCTTTACATTGGCATGCATCTTTTTGGGGTATAGACTATTGTAGCTAAGTTATTTTACACTGTACATACTGATAGACATTGTTCAACTGCTATATTTTTAGTGTCTATGCAATCATGTCATTCATCTGCTGGAGCCATTGTTTCGGTACCCTCAAAAGTGCGCATCTGTGCACTGCTGGTTCTTGTCTTAATATTCTTCTTCTTTCTGTTTACATCTTTGCAAGGAAATCTGCTACTTCTTTTTTCGTTGCCTATGATGCATTGTGTGAAGTGGGGACTGCCACACTGGTTTGCGAAGCCCTTGACAAAATAGCTGATATATCTGTACCAGGTAAGTCTATCTTGAGTAATAATTGTTGTCTTACAGTATCTTTTCTTTTTACCAGCAAACCGTAGGGGAGACCCCCACGGTAATTTTCCATTAGTTGTCTTACACTCTCACTGCTGTTATAATATCTTTTCATGTCTCTCTTCGTTTAGGGTCCAAGGATCATTTAAAGGTACAGGGTGAGATACTTGAAGGTCTGGTTGCCCGTATTGTTACTCATCAAAGTTCAGATCAAATGAAAGAAGTCTTGAGAAGCCTCTCACAGGCTCCATTACATGGAGGTAAGCTAGTAAATGACATCCCCTTGTTATTTGAGTGAAATAGATGAGCCATACAAGAGAGTTTCTCTTTGTTTGCAAACGATCTCAAATAAGTTTTCATCTCAATAATAAGTTTCCTGTTCAATTAGAGCTACTCCCTCTGGCCCCAGTTTGTTGTCGTGGCCCATTCACATATGTCCTTTTACAAAAAAAAAGCTCTGCTATTCAAAACTTTCGAAAATCCCCTCAGATTCAAAACACGATCGGATCGATCGATCGTTTCGCTGTCCTTCTTCCTCCCGTGACTCCATCCTCCGTCCAGCAGCTCGCCCCATTAGCGGCAGGGGGTTCCCCCAGTAGCTCGCCCCACGCAGTAGGCTGCTGCTCCCCTCCGCTCGGGAGTATATTTTTTTAATGTCAATAGGTTCACCATAAAGTATATTTCCTTAATGTGTCCATTCAATATTATAGATTTAAATATTTTTTCCTAAATATCTGGTCAAAGTTAGTAAGATTTGACTTTTGACTAATTTTTAGGCGCCTTAAATTTTGGGACAAAGGGAGTAGTAAATAATTCTCAATGCAGTTGAGTTGTGTAGCTGTAAATACATTAGTTTTTGTCGTTGATGTACAAAGTAACTTTCCTATGCAGTTGAATCTGATTTAGGACCAAGTTTACGTGAAATATGTGCCGCTAATAGGTCAGATGAAAAGCAGGTATCGTTTAATGTTGTCAAGTGGTATTCACCCTTTTCATGATTTTTATTAGTTTTGTATTGGTTCTATGGTGCTGTAACTTCTTATTACTTTTACATGAACAGAAAATTAAAGCAGTTCTTGAAAATGTCAGATCTTCAATGTGTCCAGACCACTCTGATTGGTTTGGAAACAGTAGTCTTGATGCTCAGTCTCGAAACACTGATAAATCACTTGTCACTTACTTTTTGGAAGCACATCCTACAGACTATGCAACTAAGAAATTGCAGGTTAGTAGTTTCTATTTGTTCTATTCCAAGAATAAGTCTTTTTACAATTGCTGTAGATAACAGGCATACTTACATGGCAGATGTTTTATAACTGCAAATGCCAGCTTCCAATAACTAGAACATGATAATTTATTTCTTCTGCACTGTTACAGGAGATGTTTCGTTTGATGAAGCAGAGACATTTCCCTGCAGCGTTCAAATGTTACTTGAATTACCAAAATGTTGATTCTCTTTCATACAAGATGGTTATCCATGTGCGCAATGATTCTATTTGTAAACATTATCAGCAAGAGATGAGGTACGATTGTAAAGTCAATCTCGCATAGCTTAATTCATAGCAGTACCTTTTTTGATTTATTATTTGCTATTAGATTTAATCGGTCATGTATATTTTTAGGAAAAATCAAGGGTTATGGCCACTGTACAGGGGTAAGATGGACGATACAACAACAACAACAACAACAACAACAACAACAAAGCCTTTAGTCCCAAACAAGTTGGGGTAGGCTAGAGGTGAAACCCATAAGATCTCGCAACCAACTCATGGCTCTGGCACATGGATAGCAAGTTTCCACGCACCCCTGTCCATAGCTAGCTCTTTGGTGATACTCCAATCTTTCAGGTCTCTCTTAACGGACTCCTCAGGGGTAAGATGGACGATGTGACTCAAAATTCTTTTCAATAAAATAAGTCAGCGTGACTTTTGACGGACGTAATGTTTCATGGTTAGGTTTCTTCATTCATATAAACCTGTGCAAGGCGAACAATAAGAAGGGCGCTGAACTTTCCGAAGACAGTAACACTTCACTGGAAATTATTGATGGTGCCGTGGATTCAAGTTCGTCAGCTCAGGATGGTCTGGCTGGTGAGGATTCAAGTTTGATGCTCAAACTAAAATTCCTGAAATATAAGGTACTTCATTGTCATTGTTTGCAGCTTCTTTTAGAGCTTAGGTGTTCGTTGGTCACTTCTTGATGTATGAGTACAATGCTGTTTACTCTGGATTGCTTGCTTTCATTTTAACATCCGATGCACATGTAAAATAAGTATGACACTGTCATTATAATGCTTATATGCTTGGCATATCTATGTGGACTTCTTTTCTTTAGAAGCTTTTTTATTCTTGCACGCTGGAGAGGACTGCAATCACAAAAGTTTGAACTGGTGGATATGTATCTGTATCTTCTAACAATTCTCTTACATGGCTACCTGACAGATCAGGACCTTTTTAATTCGGGATGGCCTCTCCACCCTTTTCAATGATGGCCCATCTAAATATCGAGTTTATTACCTGAAGTATGTCATGCATTCAAATCTCAAATTTTCGTTCTCACCTTTCCACAGTTCCTTCTGCGGTTGGCTGAAACAGATGAGCATTGTAGTTACTAGTCTTGATTTAGTTTTATTCTGCCCATAATTGTTGTAACGCCAGAAACATAGCTAATGCATCCTTTGGACATCTACTTAGTTGATATGCATATTAGTAGGAAATGTTAATACCTGTAAGCGAGGCCGCTACCATGTTGGGGTCCCCTTCTATGCTATTCAAGAATTTGTCTTCATCAAATGATGATTTGATGCTTGAAGGTTTCAGCCATGTGAAATATTTGAGCTTAGTTGTCGATTGTGACTACATTAAGTTTTGGTTGGTGCTGTTGTATTAAATACAAACAGTGTTACCTCTGATATCAGTGGTCCTGAATGTGTTAATAGGCACATGGGGAATTGGGGAACATCAGCACGTAAACAGAAAGAGCTTTGCAAACTGTTGGATCAATGGTATATTACTAACTTCTTTCTCTTCATAGGAGGAATTGTTTTAAGTGTTGTGTTGCCAAACTACAGATGTTAATTTTATTTTTTATTTGGTTTGCTAAAACAGGGCTGTCCACATTACATTAAAGTGTGGCAATAAGCCACTCTCGTCCTCAGCGTATCTTGATGAGGCAGAGCCTTTCCTTGAACAATATGCTGACCAGGATCTGGTAGGGGCGAAGCAGAAAATTTGAGAGATGGAGAGGATGATCTTCAGCCAGAACGTGGGACAGCACCTTGTAGTCCTACAACGTCCCTCGACGTTGTTTCCAAAACTGAGGGCCTCGTTGTCTTCTTTCCTGGTAAATCCTATTTTCTTTTAACAGATTCTAAGGTTTATGTTTCATAAGCATTCTTCATCTTGAGTTGTTTCAAATCATTGGAATAACTGGTTTTTAATATTCTCAAGATTAAAGAACTTGATAATCATTTGTACCGCCCTTGCCCGGCAGTGTCTAAACTATCGACCTAACTATGCTGTATTTTTTGCTGTTTGTGTGAGGTTGGGGGAAGATTATACTGCTTCAGATGATAGACCATTCGATTCATTTGGATTTTCCCAATAGCTATAGATCATTGTACAGATAGAATGTTGATCATGAGCTCAGAACTTGCAAGTAGGGTCTAGGTGGCCATTGTTTAATGCACCTATTTGATGCCTAAATTAATCCAGGTCTCGCAGAAAAAAACCCTGAAAATAAAAGAAGATAACTTGTCTAACACTTTTTTGGTGGGCGTCGAATCTGACGTTCAGCCAGAAACTGAGGTGCCACACCAAGCTAGTGGACAGTCCACACTTAAGCTATATTTTTTTCTTGAAAAACGCAAAGATTGCTTCTCGATGGGTTGAATAAATAGAAAGAAATATTTTGAAGCCTAAAAATGATGGTTACGACGCAACACCAAGCTAGTGGACAGCCCAAGTACAGGGGAGACACTCTGTAGCTCCTGCGTGACCCCACGCAATAGCTTCATCCTTGATTTGCTCAAGTAGGCGGTTGAGGCTTGGCTGCTCACAGTTAAAGGTGCAGCCGTTCCTGTGATTCCGCATCATCAAGGGATGATCACAATGGATGCCAGGCCCTTCCTCAGAGGCTTAGAAGTAGCTGCGGGCATAAAGCCACCAATGATTGGTAGAGTAAGCGAAGAAGTCTTCACCAGGTGCCTAAGGGCGGCAGGTTGCTCGCACCCTGGATAGGACCTCAAACCAGGTCTGCTGCACCTTGGGACAGTCAACCAGTAGGTGGGGCGTAGTTTCCAAGCAGAGGAAGCAAACAGGCGCATGTCGCTACCTTCGATTCTGTCCACGCTGGTCAGTCCAGCATCCATCAAGACTGGCAAGCCATATGAAGAACTTGACTTACTTTGGCACCCCCCAGTCTTGCAGATGAGTTTCTAAAGGGAAGTAGTCCCGCGGTAGGGTCGCAACGGCACATCCCTGCCGGACCAGGGTTCGAATCATATTGGGAGAGAATTTTTGGTATCTCACCCGGGTGGGCTCTCCCTTAAACAAAAATATCCTGGGTGCTCGTGCCCATGGATCTCATTTTTACCAACATAGGTCTAGAGACCATCATTTTCAGGTAACTTTAGGCTTAATTAATTATATGTCCTAAATTTGTTGGTTCTGGATTTTTCTTACCCTGCGTGAGCATTCATAATATTTGTGAACCTATTAAGTGTATCTTGGCCTTCTCTCAATTCTCAAACATTAGCTTATCAAGCTTACAGCTTATAAACCTGATTGTCAGGACCCAGTTGCATCTCTGAAGAATTGCCCTGCCAAACAGACACTTTCAGTTAAGTTTGAATGAGGAAGATCGCGTGCGAAGCAAGGGTGGCCCTCTACTCGTGATCCAACGGCCCGCCTTCATCCGTACCGCTTCGATGTGTTAAGTTGAAGCCGATGCCATTGATTCACGATCGGACTGTGCACAAGCTCATGCGCGTCGCTGTTCCTTTTCCGACAAGGCTCCAAAGAGATCAATACTCTTTTACTTTTCATTTTCACTTTCTTACCAATTTGTAAGGCTATAAAGCCCACTCTCCTGGTCGGAGGAGACCATCGAACCATTTCTAGGGTTTCCCCCTTTCCGCCGCCAGTGTTCCTGGCCGGCTTTGTACCCATTGTAGCTCTTGCAAGAACTCGAAGCATTCCTCTGAATTTGCTAATAAAACTGCTAGTTGAGCTGCAATTCTGAAGATCTTGTCTGTCAGCACCACTCGGGTCTGACAATGATAAACTAGAGAATTAAGTCATGCAAGCAGCTTCTCAACGGATGGTTGCTTAAGCAATATTAACTGTAAGCCTCAGACCAACTGGCACCTTGGGTTGCTTGACTTGAACCTGTAAACCCTGTGAGCCTAAGCGTATACCAGACAGATCAGGTTCTAAGATCATTGTCAATATACCGCAATTGTCTAGCTAGTAAATATCCTTTGTCAGTATTATGATTTTCTGATTGCCATTATGTTCTCTTGGTCCTCATTATATTGTTTTGCTCACCGTCATGTTTATTCTTCTTTCAGGTATACCTGGTTGTGCAAAGTCTGCTCTATGTAAGGAAATATTGGAAATGCCTGGTGGCCTTGGTGATAATCGCCCTCTTCATTGTTTGACAGGAGATCTTATTGGAGGTACGGAACATTTGGCAGTATTCTTTGGTTGCTATGTTCATAGGACCAAAACATGGGTTCGGTGGAGGCGGTCCACTTGTTCTTAGATTTTCTGATGCAAATAGAATACAAATTTACATGTGCTTATGAGAATGATGAATACAAATTTGATTATTCTGGCAGCATGTAGCAATACTTCCCAACTTTGAATGTTTGATATTCCTTGTTCAACAATAAGAACTGGCAAAATTTGCTTTTCCTGATGTAGCTTATTTTCGAGAATTGCGCTAGTGACAAAAGACTTTCTGTCGCTAGTGTGCTTTCTAAATTTGGTAATTATGTATTATGAATATTATCCGTAAGCGCATAGGTTATTTTTGGTACTCTGATTTGGTTGCAAGAACCTAATTTGGAAGTCATCATTAGTGGACAACAGAACACATTTTTTATAATTACGGGGACAAACAAGCTTTCACTCACTCACTCACATGTTAGAGACACTGGACCATTAGGCTATGTAACAGGTGAGGTAGGGGTTTCTTCCTGCTAAAAATGGATCCGAAGTTTGCAGGGACAAAATAGGACCACATTTCTACTCAATAGGAGGCTGCTGTACTGATAAATTATAGTCGATATCCTGCTGTAGATGCAGTTTCTTGAAAACTAAGGGAATATGATTTTATAGTACTTTTAGCAGTATATATTTATAGCATCAGTTCTATTGGTACTTTGGTAGAGTACTGCATAAATATATACCTGTATGCCTGTTATTCAATTTTGTTTGCTATTTTAGGTGCTATATTTCAGCCAAACTGATTAATTGTATAGAGTTACTCTTCTAGAGTGAGGCTGTTTTGACCTTTTTATAAACTGTTTGCCCTTGCAGGAAGATACTGGCATAAGGTTGCTGATAAGCGAAAAGAGGAACCATTTAGAATAACCCTCGCCGATAAAAACGCACGAAATGAGAAAGTGTGGCGGCAGGCAAGATTACTTTCAAATTAGATAGAGTATACCTATCAATGTTATTTCTTTCACATGCTACAGTTTAGAAAGAACGGAACTGATGGTCTATTTATTCTAGATTGAGGATATATGCCGGACCACAAAAGCAGCTGCTGCTCCTGTTATTCCTGATTCTGAAGGTAACGTATGCTTCATTATATTTTGCTCTATTTTTCTTTTGCCACTTTATGAAGAACTCAAGAGGAAAGCAATTATTTGGAGATTATTTACTAAGTCAATACAAAACCCCTTGCTTGGAGATTATTTAGATTCTAGAATGTTATTCCCATCTTCACTGTCTATCTGTATTTATGAAGTGCTTATATTCTTGGATAGGATCACTGAGTTGCTTTGTAATTTTTCTTCAAACTGCAGGCACCGATACAAATCCATTTTCTTTGGAAGCTCTTGCTGTTTTCATGTTTCGTGTGCTCCAACGGGTCAATCATGATGTACACAATATTTACGCTTTACACAAGCTTGTAGATAGTGACTGCTGTATATATTTTAAATAGTCTAACATGTTATGACTACGTATAAAGGGACATCTGGACGTGGCATTATGGAATGCTGGTTATGTTTTGATGAGATCGCGTTGTGGAAAAATTTGTTGGTAAAAAACATGTATCTACTGAACTCTTACTTGGCTTTTGTTCCAGATCTCCATTGCCTGGTGATGTTAAAACTATCTTAGATGAGGTGCTTAGCTTATTCATTCATGGAAGGTA
>NC_041390.1:107558625-107620948 GCF_002162155.2 Triticum dicoccoides
TTAATGATGTGTTATCTGATAATGTTCACCAAAAAAGTAAGTACCACGAATAGTCAAAATCATGATATACTGGCTGATTTGACTAATAATGTCGAAACAGAGCGGAGCTATTAGAAGGTTGGGCACAGTCACAGTGGGAGAAGAGGTTGCGTGAGATCTTGTTCGGGAATGCTGATTATCTTAAATCCATTCAGGTAAACATATCACATCTATTATTTGTTGAAAATATGTATCCTTAACTCTTGGTCGATTGAGAAAATTTAACGTGTGGACAATTAGAACAATAAAGTATCAAATAGTCAGTAAGGATAGGTGGTTGTGGTTTTGCACTACCCCATGTCGTTTTGTCACAAACTAATAATAAAAGAGAAATTTCTAAGCTTAGCTCAAGACAAAGAAGTTTGTGGTAGATGAGCCTTCCAAACTCACTTTACCCTGTTGCCACTGTTTAACTTTATGAACTGGCGTGCTATGTTTATTTAAGCCAAAGTAGGCAATGTAGTGCAGAAGGCTTACAAGAGAAGACACACAAACCCTTAACTTAGTGTGAAATATATACAATATAAGTATATACCTACCTTTTTTCGCACATCATTAATTGAATTACCTCTTCACTTTGGGGGTCCTACGTTGACACATTTCGCTACCAACCTCATCCATTGGGGTAATACCCTCATTACTCTCTTTACAGTCACAATTTTGAAATGGGACCCACTCTTAATCTTAACACTTATCTTTGATTTGGCAATAGCAGTAGAGATGACTTTACATTGCTATGTGATGTACTTTAATCAGGGAGTTATTGGCTAGCATGCACTGCCTACTAAAAGTCTGAAACCATAAAAGGCTTTGAGTTACAATTTCGGTGCACATTAAGATGATGCTTTTGTTCCATGAGGACAAAAGTATTTGATTTTTTATGTTATAATGTTTATTTTGTTTAGGTTCCCTTTGAGGTTGCTGTGAAAGAAGTAGTGGAACAGTTAAAGGCTGTGGCAAAAGGTGATACCAAAACACCTGATACTGCGAAGCGGAGGTTCGGCAATATCATTTTCGCTGCTGTGACATTATCCCAGGCAGATATATTGGGCCTTGTCCATCAGTAAGAATTGTATGCTAAGTTTAGTCTCCAAAGCAAGATTCTTTGCACAGCTCATGTGATCCTTAGGCATAGACTTGTTCTATGTGACCGCTGCTTCTAGGTTATTTCATTATATGAAGTGTTGCTGTAACTTTAATCACATCGTGCATATTGCACAACTGAGCAGGTTGCGGAGAACGACACTGATGTCAACAATTTTCTTAACGGCATAAAATTAGAGGATAACCTGATGAACGTGCATGTCACCCTCGCCCACAAAAGAGCCCATGGTGTAGCTGCAGTTGCAAGTTACAGCGTCTACCTGAACCAGAAAGTCCCCGTATCGTTTAATGCATTCTTCTACAACGACAAGATGGCTGCGCTCGGAGCACATCTTGGAATGGTAAATGGTGAGGCTATTGTCTCTAAAAATGATTTTCCACATTGTACTCTATGGACAGTCGGAGGTGTTGCACCAAAGGAAGCAAACACACTGCCACAGTTGGTTTCCGAAGGAGAAGCAAAGCGGGTGTTGATCGACTCTCCTATCACCATCTCTGGAGTAGTAAACTTTTATTGATTCGTCATCTTGTTTAGATTAGATTGATGCATAAATAACGATAAGAGCATTGTAAATGTTAGTTTAAACTTCATAAAGCTTCGCCCTTGTTCTAATAATGGAGCAATTGATGCCTCCGTGTGTTGTCCCCGAATTTCTTACTGGACCAGTTTCAACTGTTCCCAAATTCCACTTTTGATGGCTTCACACGAAGCAGTACAGCCGTGTAGTGGTGGAGCGAGGATGAAGACTATCCAGTATCCACACATTACCGTACCAGTTTGTAAAATTAGTACTCCCTCGGTTCCGAAATATAAGTCTTTTTAGATATTCCAATGAAAGACTAAATACATATCATAATGAGTGAATCTACACTCTATAATATGTCTATATACATCCGTATGTAGTTTATAATGAAATCTCTAAAAAACTTATACTCCCTCCGTCCCATAATTCTCGTCTTAGATTTGTCTAGATATGGATGTATCTAACATTAAAATGTTACTAGATACATCCGTATCTAAAGAAATCTAAGACAAGAATTTTGGGACTGAGGGAGTATTTAGGAACAGAGGGAGTACCATTTAGCTTGTTTTTCTAGGATTGACCTCAAAGCAACTGAAGTGCAGCGTTAGATGCGACTGATCTACAACCGAAAATGCACAAAAAACTGTATATTTTTCATAAATTAGCGAGCATATTTAATACTCCCTCCGTCCTGTCCTATAGAACATGTCTGAGGTTTGTCAAAATTTTGATGTATCTAGATGCTAGTATTTAGTGTCTAGATATATCCGAATTTTCATGGAACGGAGGAAATACTTGTGCTCCAAGTAGAGTTAACGCCACTAGGATTGAGTGAAGAGTTTCCCAATAACTAAAATTTTCGCTCCAAATACACAAAAATCCCCAATCTTGACTCACACCAAAATCCCCAAATCGGCCGTCTGACCTTAGCCTCCTCCTCAAGCACCCTCGCCCGCCGCCGCCTGCCCTCCGCGGCTGCCGGCCTCCCAGAGTAGGCCTACAGGAGCCTCAGAGCAGTGCCACGTCTTCGTCCTCTCCCCCCAAGAGCACCGAATACAGCCTCTTCCCCGAGCAGATGCCTCTTCCACGTTCTTTCACACGAGCAGTGCGGCGTCGACTACATCGCGGTCTCCTCTACTTCCTCACCCCACCTCGTCAGATTTCTCTTCGTCTTATGAGTTTTATTAGTCTCAGGTATGTGTTTTGTGATGTGTGATCTGTGGACAGAACAAGAGGCATAGTTTTTGAAAATTTCTTGAATCATTTGATAGAAACTACTTTAAAAGAGAGTTTAAAGAAATAAGGTTAAGAGGGTAGACTCAAAAATGAACGATGTTTAATTAAATCATCAGATAGAAAGTGAGGTTCTGAAAGTAGATCATAACCATATGTGTAGGCGTTTCAGAATTCAATCTGTTACTTGCATCTTAGGATTTACTAGTAAGCTTGCACGTGCAAATGCACGTCTCGACTAATATTACATACAAACATATGTGAGAATTAACATAGATAGAAAGATATTGTGTTTGTACCAAAAGTATTACAAATCAAGAAAATACGTTAACGTAACATATTATGCATATAGCCCAAAAAATAGGTAATGTTGTTTCCGTCGCCATTTAAATTAAGCTAACTGTTTCCAACAAGAAAAAATTTAATCAAGGTAAGCTTCATGAACACCAAAACAAAGAAGTTCTTCTCATAGATATGCACACGAATGTTGGATGATGATAAAGCAATCCAGCAAATGTGTGTACCTTAACCTCAACATTCGTCAACCCCAATGATGGCTTTTGTTGCAGTGTTATAAGTAACCTTGTGCACGGAATAGCCGACATTCATCATCATCGTCATCATCATGGCAGGTTTCTTCCTCTTTGGTGGTGTCCGAGCATTCTACGAGAACACAATTATTGAAATCAAGTAAACATTATGAATGTGGTTAATATTATGCTATACGGAAAGACAATACACCTTCAAGTTCAGCAGCCTGCCCCACAGGCTCGGAAATTCCATGTGCATCGGAGTCCTTGGAAATGTTTACTTGAATGTGGTCAATATTATGCTATACGGAAAATCAAGTAAACATGGCTGTCAATGACGCAACCTCCTTGAAAATGTGTCAACACCACCCAGAAAGAGCGGAAAAGTTGTCAAATGGAGCAAGGCATCCGCAATATGAATATGAAGTGGCGAATGCATGAAAATACACAGGCAAAGAGCTGAAGATTACTTGGTGAGGGGATGTTTGATCCACCTGGCGCCTCAGGATTGTTGGATTGGTCAGATAATGGGACAGTATGGCATTTTCCCATCTTGTACACACACTTCTTACGCAACACAGCTTCTTTATCTTCTGCCTTTATCCCAACATATTGTTCTCTCATTCGCCGTTGTTTCTTCTGAGAAGATGTCTCTGACACAGATACATGGTTAGAATACTATATCTGTAAAATCAAAATGAGACAGTCAGTAAGGACTCGTGAGTCGTGAGTATACCTGTCATTTGGGCTGATCGAACTGAGTGTTTGACTGTTTGTACATGGCACATCCAGCAACGAAGGACCATGTGTTTCATGGACCTACTCATGGTCAATACTAACCAGAGATGCAGACTTCTTTTTTGAGTGGACCTCCCGGCGCTTCTGGTTGTATTCCGCTCTCTTGTGATCCGACATATGGACCCACCAATTTGGATCACTCTTTCGTTTTTGCTCCCACGAATCGTCGCCCGCTTGATTTGCATTCACATGAATATAGGCTTATTCATCGGCTCTTTAAACGGGCAACGTTCCCCTGATCATAACGGGGATGGAGGTGGATGATGATTCTCCTTCTATGTCATGTTTAAAGAAACAATGGATTAAAAAACAAATGGTGAACTTCTTTTATCATGCCAAGCACATAATGATGGTAAACCTCTTGACTAATTTATAATACACTTTGAATTTTGCAAGTTTTTTCTTAGTACTCTTTGATGTTCACAAGCTTTTTAGGACTCCCCCGTGGTATTTATATTTTGACAGCCATGTTAAGACGTTGTAAAACTCAAATCAAGCTCTATCCCTTAACAGGCTCAGTTTGGCATTCCGTTTGATTATAACAATTCAGCTTATGAAACCAGCTTTTGATGTTTGTTTGACCAACCATTAGTTGTGTGGCTATTTTCCCACAAGTGATTATTAAAATTGACATTTTTTTAAGAAACATACATCCTATAGTCTGTGGTAGACTTGAAGAAAGTTGCTACATGCAATCTGTACACACTTGAGGCAAGCATCTCAGAGAAAACTGAAAATGAAGCTTGAGGTCGCTGGGGGCGACCCCCACGGAGCAGCAGCGCCGGCATCCAGGGATCCCCTCCTCCGTCTCCCAGGCCAAGCACCTCCGAGCGACCAAAACGATGGCCCCTTGATCCAGATTCAAACCTGACATGATGAAGAAGAACGATACCAACTCTTGGTCTCCAGGACAAGGAAGTTTAGTTTTGCTCCTATACTTTCCTATGTACAACAACAATCAGTCTGTCTCTGCTGAATTCGAGTTTACGAATTCAGTCTGTGGGTTCTCTATCTAGTCCAGTCCAGTCCAACAAGACTTTATTTGATTTGTGTTAAGAGATTTGTGAGACTGGTGCTGTTAATGAGTGCATGCGCGCCGATACATTGCAAGCAAGCTCCTTGCTGGACCTAGTCAATTTCCACCTATGTGCTAAGCTGAATTAGCAAACTCATGTTATCTCTATTACTGCTAATTAAGTACCATTCATTTACATGGTGGACCTTTAGCTCTACAATTCTCAACAATTACAGCTAATCTAGTCTGAATAGAAAACAAAAGCATGAGTTTCTTCTAATTATTCTAATCTGTGGTTTACCAAAAGGGAAATCACATGAGTTTCTTATAATTATTGTAATCTGTAAACACTTCAAGCAGGCAAACATCTAACAAAAAAGTGAATATGAAGCTCATTGCAGTGGTTTTCCAAACGAAAAATCACATGAGTTTCTTCTAATTATTCAATCTGTACACACTTCAAGCAGGCAAAAATCTAACAGAAAACTGAATATGAAGCTCATTGCAGTGGTTTTCCAAAAGGAAATTCACATGAATTTCTTCTAATTATTCTGTTGGCCTATCCTTGGTGTTTCATGAAATCAGAATCATTTGCTTGCTATTGAGTATGAGGTACACCCAAGACCCAACTGAGGGTTTGATGTTAAGGTAAAGAAAAACCTGATAAAAATTTGCCAGCTTATTAGTGGCTAGGGCCTGAACGTGGTGGCGGTGGCAGCACCCGAGGAAGAGGAGAGCCGCCGGCGGTGAGCCCGTGGGGCAGGAGAGGAGGAGCGGTGGGCGCTCACCGCCATGGGAGAAACAGCCGACCCAGAGCAGAGCGGCCGGCGGCGAGCCCGTGGGGAAGCAAAAGAGGAGCGGCGGGAGGCGGCGGCATCCCCTCTGATCGAAAAAAAAGAGGAGGAGCGCCTAGCGGCGACGGCGACGGCGATCCGCGCTCCCGTCTGTGGGGAAGCAGAGAAGGAGCGGCAGGCGGGGCGTCTGTCGGGCAGCAGAGAAGGAGCGGCGGTCGGGAAGAGACCGGTGTTCCACGCTGGGCAGTGCGCGCCACGGTCTCAGGTCCGGCCAGACACGTTGGCCAGCGCCCGTTCCGCGCGTGTGATTGTTCCACGTTCGTCGTTCTCCCTCGCTGCATCAGCCCGCGCCTCGTCGGCCGGTCGAAGCGCGCCCTTGCCAGGCGCGAGGGCCGGCGGCGGAGGAGGCGGGGAGAGGGGCGGCGGCGGGGGGAGGCGCGCGGGGCGGCGGCGGAGGAGGCGGGCCGCAGGGGCGGCGGTGCGCGAGGAGGCGCGCGGGGCGGCGGCGGAGGAGGCGGGCCGCAGGGGCGGCGGTGCGCGGGGAGGCGGCGAAGGCGGGGCGGTTGGGGGCGCAGGGGTGAGGCTGCGAAGAGCCAGGGGAGCGGCCGTCGGGAGGGTCGTGGCCTCGTGGGTGAGGGAATCCGGACGTTTTTTTTTCATTCAAATCCTCCTGTTTAGCGGTAAGACGTGGTTAGTGGCTTGGTGTTAAACATGGAATGAATCTGGGACGTTAAATCTGAGAAAGGTACGGTGCAGATTGTCTGGATCTGCCCCTCTCTTCTTTTTATAGGGGTAGTAGATTAGTGGCTTGGTGTTAAACATGGAATGAATCTGGGACGTTAAATCTGAGAAAGGTACGGTGCAGATTGTCTGGATCTGCCCCTCTCTTCTTTTTATAGGGGTAGTAGATGGAATGCAGATTGCTCTGCTCTGTACTTTTATGAGCAAGTCAGTGTTATTACACACTGCAGCCTTTTCAGTTAAAGCTAGATCAAGAAAACCAAAGTGGCATGCTCTGCCTCTAAATTTTATTTTCCAGTCAATAAATTAGAAGTGGCTAGTACCTTTAATAACATGAATGTAGACTTTGTAAGCTAGCTAGGCCATACTTACACTTCCTATCTCAGTCATACATTGGGCAAACTTTTTGTTTGGATATGTGTACTGCACTGGTTGTGCTTTGGAAGTCACTACAGAAAATTGTAACAATTGTGAGTTTTGTTTTGAGAAGATTTGTGAATAGTTTGTAGTTCTAGGCCAATTGTTTGGGCTATCTCAAAATGTGGCATTTAGCTTGGATGCGTTTTGTTAGGGGCTTAGCCCAAGTTATTTTATTTTTATTAGCATCGAGATTATATAAACAGCTGTAAGACCCCCTTTAGAAATTAAGCAATAAGACATATTCTATTGCCTGGCTCCCTAGGAGCCGGAACCCTAACCTAGTTGCCTCCTCTCCCGTCGCCGCCGCCTCTCCTCCCACGCGAGACGGCGCCAGCACGCCGGCCGCCGCAGTCACGTCCTCGCCATCCTCCCTCTTTCCCCTACAATCTCCGGCCAAGACCCGGTAGGGCCCTAGCTCCTACCAATTTGGTATCAGGTAGCTTAGGTGGGATCATGTCTTCGTCGCCGCCCACCCCAACCATTGCACTGCCGACCGCCACCACCTCCCCGCTGGCCACCACGGCCAGCGCCCCTCCACCGCCGATGCCGATCACCTCCGCCGCGCCGGTTCCCACCGTCTTCACCATGGAGGAAGTCACCGGAGCGCTCCGTTGCCACTGTGGTCCAAGGGATCCGCCTCTACTTGGCCGGTCCCTACGGGCCGCCGCCGGCCGCGCCCCCAGCCGCCGCCACCGGGCCGCTACTTCTGCCGTGGCAGCCGCCACACCCGGCAGCCTTCGCTGCGCTCGCTGGGCCGCTGCAGCTGCCGCCGCCACTCACCTCAACCCCGCCCTGGCTGCCGTGGCCATCGCAACCCCTGGCGGCCCCTGCTACGCCCGTCGCCCCGCTGCAGCAGCAGCCGCAGCTTCCGGCGCCACCGCTGATCAGCTCCGGGACGGCTACGACTACGCCGGCGGGAGTCCCGATCCACCAGGTCCGGTTGCCGTCCTCGCCGTTATCGGCCTGGTTGGCCGAGTCGTTGCCGCAGCTGGTCTACACGATGGCCTCGGAACCGCCGTACTCCACTCACAGCCGGCGCCCACCCTGCAGTACGACAGGTCCTCTAGCGCCGCGGGCCACTACGCTGGCCTCGACGGGCAACCGTTCCATAGGGGCCCCCCTATGTCCACCGAATCGGTGCCGGCCTCCTCGTTGCTCCGCACCGATGCGCCGTACTCCCACGACGGTCATACTCATACACCGTCACGTTTCGCCAAGCTCGACTTCGCCACCTACGATGGCACCGAGGAGCCCCTCAACTGGCTTAATCAGTGTGAGCAGTTCTTCCGGGGGCAATGCACACTCGCGTCGGACCACACCTGGCTCGCCTCATATCACCTCCGAGGCACCGCACAGACGTGGTATTACGCCCTCGAGCAGGACGAGTGCGGGAGCCACCAATGCGCGGGAGCCGGCTGGCGGAGCTAGGCCGCCTCCCCTTCACCTTCACGGTGCAGGACTTCGCCGACCGCTTCCAGGCCCTGGCGTGCCACGCGCCCGGCGTGACGGCCCGTTAGCAGGCCGAGCTCTTCGTCGGCGGTCTACCGCATCATATCCGCGTGGATGTGGAGCTTCGGGGACCCCAGGACCTCCAGACGGCGATGTACTACGCCCGCGCTTTCGAGCATCGCGCGTAGGCCTTGCAGCAGGCGGCACCGTCTCGGGGGGCCCGACAGCCAGCCAGGCCGCCCCCGACACCACCTGTGTTGTTCTGCCTGCCTTCGGCCGCTCCAGCGACTACCACTCCCCGCGACGCGGCCCTTCCGCCTGCTCACCCCGGCCAAGCAGCTCGAGCACCGTCGCCAGGGGCTTTGCTATAATTGCGACGAGCCCTACATGCCGGGCCATGTATGCCCGCGACTCATCTACTTGGAGGCGGCTGACTACGTCAAGGAGAACACGGCCGCCGACGGGCTCAACGACTTGCCCACCCCAGTTGCTGCGGAGGTCGCACCGGCACCCGCTCCGGCGACGGCTCTTGTGGTCTCCCTCCATGCGCTCGCGGGCATCTGAGACGAGCGGACTATGCTCTTGCCGGTGATGATCCACGGCGAGCGCCTGGTGGCCCTCCTTGATATGGGCTCCACGCATAACTTCCTGCCCGAGGCAACCATGCGCCGCTTAGCGCTCCAGCCGACGGGCGGGGAGCAACTCCGGGTCACCGTGGCTAACGGCGACCGACTCTGCTGCCATGGGCTGGCGGCCTGGCGCGGAACGTGCCCATCACCATCGGCCACGGGCACTTCACCATCACGTGCGACGGCATCGACTTGGGCTGCTTCGACTTCATCCTCGGCGTCGACTTCTTGAGGACCCTCGGTCCCATCCTCTAGGACTTCGACGCCCTGACATGGCCTTCTGGCGCCAGGGGCACTGCGTTCGGTAGGAGGGCGTGGGTAGCGCCTCACTGGCAGTGCCGCAGCTATAGCTGGCCGCGATTGCTGCAGGGCCCGAGCACCCTCTGTTGGATCATCTTCTATAGAAGCACCACGACCTCTTCTACGAGCCTCAGGGCCTTCCGCCAGCCCGGGTGTATGACCACCGCGTTCATCTCCTATCAGGCACGGCGCCGGTGGCAGTGTGCCCCTACCGCTACCCCCAGCTGTAGAAGGACGAGCTGGAGCGGCAGTGCACGCTCATACTCGCCTTGGGCATCATTCGGATCTCTACTTCGCCGTTTTCGGCGCCGGTCCTTGTCCATAAGTCGGACGACACATGGCGCTTCTGCATCGACTACCGTGCCCTTAACGCCCAGACGCTCAAGGACAAATTTCCTATTCTTGTCGTCGACGAGCTCCTGGACGAGTTCCATGGGGCGCGCTTCTTCACCAAGCTCGACCTCCGTTCGGGCTACCACCAAGTGCGGATGCACCTGGACGATGTTGCGAAGACGGCGTTTCGGACTCATCACGGCCACTTCGAGTTATTGGTGATGCCTTTTGGCCTCTCCAACGCCCCGGCGACCTTTCATGCCTTGATGCACGACATCCTCCGCTCCTACTTGCATCGGTTTGTGCTTGTTTTCTTTGATGACATTCTTATCTACAACGCCTCATGGGCGGAGCACCTTCAGCACGTCGCCATCGTCTTCAACGAGCTTCGAGCGCACCATCTTCATCTTAAGCGCTCGAAGTGCTCGTTCGGCATGCCCTCAGTCGCCTACCTCGGCCACGTCATCTTGGCCGAGGGTGTTGCTATGGACGCCGACAAGGCGGCGGCTGTCGCGGCATGGCCGACGCCGCACTCACCGCGGGCTCTCCCCGGCTTCCTGGGCCTCGCAGGGTACTACCGGAAATTTATCCGGGAGTGCGGCCTCATCGCTTCCCCGCTCACGCACTTATTGCGACGCGACGCCTTCGCCTAGGATGCGGAGGCCACCGAGGCGTTCGAGGCCCTCAAGAGGGCCCTCACGACGGGTCCCGTCCTCCAGATGTCCGACTTTGACCATCTGTTCATGATGGATTGCGACACCTCCAGTGTGGGGTTCGAAGTCGTCCTCCATCAGGGCGACGGGCCGCTTGCGTTCTTCAGCAGGCCCTTCGCCGCGCGCCATCATAAGCTCGCGGTCTATGAGCGGGAGCTCATTGGCTTGGTGCAGGTCCTGCGCCACTGGCGGCCATATCTTTGGGGGCAGCCGTTCCGTATCCGCATGGATCACTACAACCTCAAGTTCCTATTGGACCATAGGCTCTCTACCGTGCTGCAGCACTAGTGGATCAGCAAGCTCTTTGGCTTCGACTTCACCGTCGAGTATCGTCCGGGCCATCTTAACACCGTGGCCAACGCCCTGTCCCACCGCGACACCGACCATGACGCGGACGCCGGCGACGCTGACGGGGCGGCCCTATGCATCCGCTCGGGGCCCTCCTTCGCTCTCATTGATGACATCCGCAGGGCCACCGCGGAAGCGCTGGACGCTCAGCTCCTTCGGCAGCGCCTCGATGCCGACGACTTGGAGGACCGTGGTGTTTGGCGGATGGCTTGCTCTGCATGGGCTCCGCCTCTTCGTGCCGGATCACGGCGAACTCCGTCACCAGGTTCTGCTAATGGCACACTCGGCCGGCCACGAGAGTGTGCAGAATACCCTCCACTGTCTCCGCGCCGATTTCTACCTCCCCGGCGATCGGGCCCTGGTCCGAGATTGGGTGAGGTCTTGTCTCACGTGCCAGCGTAACAAGACGGAGACACTGCGCCCGGCTGGGCTGCTACAGCCCCTAGAGGTGCCCTCTCAGGTCTGGGCCGATATCTCTATGGACTTCATCAAGGGCCTTGTTGGGGAACGTAGTAATTTCAAAAAATTTCATACGCACACGCAAGATCGTGGTGATGCATAGCAACGAGAGGGAAGAGTATCATCCACGTACCCTCGTAGACCGTAAGCATAAGCGTTATGAGAACACGGTTGATGTAGTTGAACGTCTTCATGATCCGACCGATCCAAGTACCGAACGCACAACACCTCAGAGTTCAGCACACGTTCAGCTCGATGACGTCCCACGAACTCCGATCCAGCAGAGCTTCACGGGAGATTTCCGTCAGGACGATGGCGTGATGACGGTGATGATGTTGCTACCGACCCAGGGCTTCGCCTAAGCACCACTACGATATGATCGTGGTGGATTATGGTGGAGGGGGGCACCGCACACGGCTAAGGGATCAATGATCAACTTGTTTGTCTATGGGGTGCCCCTGGCCACGTATATAAAGGAGTGGAGGAGGGGGAGAGGCTGGCCCTCCTAGGCGCGCCCCAAGGGGAGTCCTACTTCCATGTGGTAGGAGTAGGAGAGAAGGAAAGGGAAAAGAAAAGAGAAGGAAGGAGGGGGCGCCGCCCCTCCCCCTAGTCCAATTTGGACTAAGCCTGGGGGGGGGCGCAACCTCCCCTCTCTCTTTCCCCTAAAGCCCAATAAGGCCCATATACTCCCCGGCGAATTCCCATAACTCTCCGGTACTCCAAAAAATACCTGAATCACTCGAAACCTTTCCGATGTCCGAATATAGTCGTCCAATATATCGATCTTTATGTCTCGACCATTTCGAGACTCCTCGTCATGTCCGCGATCTCATATGGGACTCTGAACTACCTTCGGTACATCAAAACACATAAACTCATATTACCGATCGTCACCGAATGTTAAGCGTGCGGACCCTACGGGTTCGAGAACTATGTAGACATGACCGAGACTCGTCTTCGGTCAATAACCAATAGCAGAACCTGGATGCTCATATTGGCTCCTACATATTCTACAAAGATCTTTATCGGTCAAACCGCATAACAACATACGTTGTTCCCTTTGTCATCGGTATGTTACTTGCCCGAGATTCGATCGTCGGTATCCTTATACCTAGTTCAGTCTCGTTATCGGCAAGTCTCTTTACTCGTTCCATAATGCATCATCCCGCCACTAACTCATTAGTCACAATGCTTGCAAGGCTTATAGTGATGTGCATTACCGAGAGGGCCCAGAGATACCTCTCCGACAATCAGAGTGACAAATCCTAATCTCGATCTATGCCAACTCAACAAGTACCATCGGAGACACCTGTAGAGCACCTTTATAATCACCCAATTATGTTGTGAAGTTTGGTAGCAAACAAAGTGTTCTCCGGTACTCAGGACTTGCATAATCTCATAGTCATAGGAACATGTATAAGTCATGAAGAAAGCAATAGCAACAAACTAAAAGATCATCGTGCTAAGCTAACGGAATGGGTCAAGTCAATCACATCATTATCTAATGATGTGGCCCCTTTAATCAAATGACAACTCATGTCTATGGCTAGGAAACTTAACCATCTTTGATTCAACGAGCTAGTCAAGTAGAGGCATACTAGTGACACTCTGTTTGTCTATGTATTCACACATGTACTAAGTTTCCGGTTAATACAATTCTAGCATGAATAATAAACATTTATCATGATATAAGGAAATAAATAATAACTTATTGCCTCTAGGGCATATTTCCTTCAGGCCTCCCCAAGGTGGGCAGCAAGTCCGTCATCCTCACGGTGGTCGACCGCTTATCCAAGTATGCACACTTCATCACGCTCAGCCATCCCTACACCGCCGACTCCGTGGCTCGTGCCTTCTTCGACGGCATTGTCCGCCTAACGGATTTCCCTCTTCGATCGTCAGTGACCGGGACCTGGTGTTCACGGGGCATGTCTGGCGCGATCTCTTCTGGATGGTGGGCGTGAAGCTCTCCCTGAGCACGACCTTCCATCCTCAGATGGACGGCCAATCCGAGGTGGTCAACAAGGTGATTGCCATGTATTTGCGTTGTGTTACAGGTGATCATCCTAGTGCTTGGGTGGACTGGCTCGCGTGGGCGGAGTACTGCTACAACACCTCTTATCACTCCGCCCTACGCGCCACGCCGTTTGAGGTGGTCTATGGACGACCGCTCCGCCCATCCTGCCGGTTGACCCGGAGACGGCTAGGACGGAGGCAACGAGCGACCTTCATCGCAGCCGGGACGAGATGCTTGCGGAGGTGCGGCAACGCCTCATTCAGGCTCAGCACCTGGCCAAGCACTACTACGACGGCCACCACCGCGAGGCGGAGTTTGCGGTGGGCGACTGGGTGTGGTTGCGCCTTCTTCACCGCTCTACACAGTCCCTTGACCCGCGCGCGAAGCACAAGCTGGGCCCTCGCTACGCCAGGCCATTTTCTGTGCTGGAGTGCATCGGAAAGGTGGCCTTCAGCTTCCAGCCAGTGCTCGCATCCACGACGTCTTCCATGTGGGGCTGCTAAAGCCCTTCCGTGGGGATCCGCCGGCGGCCACACCAACGCTTCCTCCGACCTCCGACGTGCGCCTCCTTCCTGGACCAGTAAAGGTGTTGCAGGCCCAGCTGCATCGCGGGGTGTGGTAGTTGTTGATCCAGTGGGAAGGCCTTCCAGAGGAGGACGCCACTTGGGAGCAGTGTGACGAGTTCCGTCAACACTATCAGACTTCCAGCTCGAGGACGAGCTGTTTGCGTAGGGCGGGAGAGATGTTATGACCGACGTCACTTATAGCCGGAGGAGGCCCAATGGGCGCATTTAGTTAGGGGCTTAGCCCAAGTTATCTTATTTTTATTAGCGTCGAGATTATATAAACAACTGTAAGACCCCCTTTTAGAAATTAAGCAATAAGACATATTCTATTGCCCGGCTCCTTGAGGAGCCGGAACCCTAACCTAGCCGCCTCCTCTCCCATCGCCGCCGCCTCTCCTCCCGCGTGAGACGGCGCCAGCACGCCGGCCGCCGCGGTCACATCCTCACCAGCCTCCCTCTTTCCCCTACAACCTCCGGCCAAGACCTGGTAGGGCCCTAGCTCCTACCAATGATACTGTATCATGTGCAGAGTTTTAGGCCCTCTGTTCTAATTTCTTCCATAGTTTAGTTATTATTTCTTAGATGTGATGTGAACGAGAAATGATGTGTCGTGCCCACTCACGCCCATGCACATATTGTTGGCGAACATAGTAATTTCAAAAAAATTCCTACGCACACGCAAGATCATGGTGATGCATAGCAACAAGAGGGGAGAGTTTCGTCCACGTACCCTCGTAGACCGTAAGCGGAAGCGTTATGAGAACGTGGTTGATGTAGTCATACGTCTTCAAGATCTGACCAATCCAAGTACCGAACGTACGGCACCTCCGAGTTCAGCACACGTTCAGCTCGGTGACGTCCCATGAACTTCGATCTAGCAGAGCTTCGAGGGAGAGTTCCGTCAGCACGACAGCGTGATGACGGTGATGATGATGCTACCGACGCAGGGCTTCGCCTAAGCACCGCTACGATATGACCGAGGTGGATTATGGTGGAGGGGGGCACCGCACACGGCAAAAAGATCAACTGATCAACTTGTGTCTTAGGGTGCCCCCTGCCCCCGTATATAAGGAGAAAGGGGAGGTCGTCCGGCCTCTCTAGGCGCGCCAAGGGGTGAGGAATCCTCCTCCTAGTAGGAGTAGGATTCCTCCTTTCCTAGTCCTACTAGGAGGGGGAAGGAAGGAAAGGGGGAGGAGAAGGAAAGAGGGGGCGCAGCCCCTCCCCTAGTCCAATTCGGACTAGGCCCATGGGGGGCGCACGACCAGCCCTCGTGGCTTCTCCTCTTTTTCCCTTAAAGCCCACTAAGGCCCATATGTACTCCCGTATTCCCGTAACTCCCTCGGTACTCCAAAAAATACCCGGATCACTCGGAACCTTTCCGATGTCCGAATATAGCCTTCCAATATATCGATCTTTACGGCTTGATCATTTAGAGACTCCTCGTCATGTGACTCCGAACAACCTTCGGTACATCAAAACACATAAACTCATAATACCGATCGTCACCGAACGTTAAGCGTGCGGACCCTACGGGTTCGAGAACTACGTAGACATGATCGAGACTCATCCCCGGTCAATAACCAATAGCGGAACCTGGATGCTCATATTGGTTCCTACATATTCTACGAAGATCTTTATCGGTCAAACCACATAACAACATACGTTGTTCCCTTTGTCATCGGTATGTTACTTGCCCGAGATTCGATCGTCGGTATCTCAATACCTAGTTCAATCTCGTTATCGGCAAGTCTCTTTACTCATTCCGTAATACTACATCCCGTAACTAACTCATTAATTACATTGCTTGCAAGGCTTATAGTGATGTGCATTACTGAGAGGGCCCAGAGATACCTCTCCGACAATTGGAGAGACAAATCCTAATCTCGATCTATGCCAACTCAACAAGTACCATCGGAGACACCTGTAGAGCACCTTTATAATCACCCAGTTACATTGTGATGTTTGGTAGCACACAAAGTGTTCCTCCGGTATTCGGGAGTTGCATGATCTCATAGTCATAGGAACATGTATGGTTATGGAGAAAGCAATAGCAACAAACTAAACGATCATCGTGCTAAGCTAACAGATGGGTCAAGTCAATCACATCATTCTCTAAGGATGTGATCCCGTTAATCAAATGACAACTCATGTCTATGGTTAGGAAACATAACCATCATTGATTCAATGAGCTAGTCAAGTAGAGGCAAACTAGTGACACTCTATTTGTCTATGTATTCACACATGTACTAAGTTTCCGGTTAATACAATTCTAGCATGAATAATAAACATTTATCATGATATAAGGAAATATAAACAACAACTTTATTATTGCCTCTAGGGCATATTTCCTTTAGTCTCCCACTTGCACTAGAGTCAATAATCTAGTTCACATCGCCATGTGATTTAACACCAATAGTTCACATCACCATGTGATTAACTCCCATAGTTCACATCGTCATGTGACCAACACCCGAATAGTTTACTAGAGTCAATAGTCTAGTTCACATCGCTATGTGATTAACAACCAAAGAGTACTAAGGTGTGATCGTGTTTTGCTTATGAGAGAAGTTTAGTCAACGGGTCTGCCACATTCAGAGCCGCATGTTTTTTGCAAATATTCTATGTCTACAATACTCTACACGGAGCTACTCTAGCTAATTGCTCCCACTTTCAATATGTATCCGGATTGAGACTCAGAGTCATCCAGATCGGTGTCAAGGCTTGCATCGACATAACTCTTTACAACAAACTCTTTATCACCTCCATAACCGAGAAATATATCCTTAGTCCTCTAAGGATAATTTTGACCGCTGTCCCGTGATCTACTCCTAGATCAAAATTGTACTCCCTTGTCAAACTCAGGGCAGGGTATACAATAGGTCTGGTACACAGCATGGCATACTTTGTAGAACCTATGGCTGAGGCATAGGGAATGACTTTCATTCTCTCTCTATCTTCTGCCATGGTCGGGTTTTGAGTCTTACTCAACTTCACACCTTGCAACACATGCAAGAACTCTTTCTTTGACTGTTCCATTTTGAACTACTTCAAAAACTTGTCAAGGTATGTACTCATTGAAAAATATATCAAGTGTTTTAATCTATCTCTATAGATCTTGATGCTCAATATGTAAGTAGCTTCACCGAGGTCTTTCTTTGAAAAACTACTTTCAAATGCTCCTTTATGCTTTATAGAAAATTCTACATTATTTCCGATCAACAATATGTCATTCACATATACTTATCAGAAATGTTGTAGTGCTCCCACTCACTTTCTTGTAAATACAGGCTTCACCACAAGTCTGTATAAAACCATATGCTTTGATCACTTTATCAAAGCATATATTCCAACTTCGAGATGCTTGCACCAGTCCATAGATGGATCGCTGGAGCTTGCTTACCTTGTTAGCACCTTTAGGATCGACAAAACCTTCTGGTTGCATCATATACAACTCTTCTTTAAGAAATCCATTAAGCAATGCAGTTTTGACATCCATTTGCCAGATTTCATAAAATGCGGCAACTGCTAACATGATTCAGATAGACTTTTAAGCATCGATGCGACTGAGAAAATCTCATCGTAGTCAACACCTTGAACTTGTCGAAAACATTTTGCGACAATTCAAGCTTTGTAGATAGTACACTACTATCAGTGTCCATCTTCCTCTTGAAGATCCATTTATTCTCAGTGACTCACCGATCATCGGGCAAGTCAATCAGAGTCCATACTTTGTTCTCATACATGGATCCCATCTCAGATTTCATGGCCTCAAGCCATTTTGCGGAATCTGGGCTCATCATCGCTTCCTCATAGTTCGTAGGTTCATCATGGTCTAGTAACATGACTTTCAGAACAGGATTACCGTACCACTCTGGTGCGGATCGTACTCTGGTTGACCTACGAGGTTTGGTAGTAACTTGATCTAAAGTTTCATGATCATCATCATTAGCTTCCTCACTAATTGGTGTAGTAATCACTGGAACTGATTTCTGTGATGAACTACTTTCCAATTCAGGAGAAGGTACAATTACCTCATCAAGTTCTACTTTCCTCCCACTCACTTCTTTCGAGAGAAGCTCCTCCTCTAGAAAGGATCCATTCTTAGTAACAAAATATCTTGCCTTCGGATCTGTGATAGAAGGTGTACCCAACCGTTTCTTTTGGGTATCCTATGAAGACACACTACTCCGATTTGGATTCAAGCTGATCAGTTTGAAACTTTTTCACATAAGCATCGCAACCCCAAACTTTAAGAAACGACAGCTTTGGTTTCCTGCCAAACCATAATTCATACGGTGTCATCTCAACGGATTTAGATGGTACCCTATTTAACGTGAATGCACCTGTCTCTAATGCATAACCCCAAAACGATAGTGGTAAATCGGCAAGAGACATCATAGATTGCACTATATCCAATAAAGTACGGTTATGACTTTCAGACACACCATTATGCTGTGGTGTTCCAGGTGGCATGAATTTGTGAAACTATCCCACATTGTTTTAGTTGAAGGCCAAACTCGTAACTCAAATATTTATCTCCGCGATCAGATCGTAGAAACTTTATTTTCTTGTTCCGATGATTTTCCACTTCACTTTGAAATTCTTTGAACTTTTCAAATGTTTTAGACTTATGTTTCATCAAGTAGATATACCCATATCTGCTCAAATCATCTGTGAAGGTCAGAAAATAACGATACCTGCCGCGAGCCTCTACACTCATCGGACCGCATACATCAGTATGTATTATTTCCAATAAGTCAGTTGCTCGCTCCATTGTTTCGGAGAACGGAGTCTTAGTCATCTTGCCCATGAGGCATGGTTCGCAAGCATTAAGTTATTCCAAAAGCCCATCAGCATGGAGTTTCTTCATGCGCTTTACACCAATATGACCTAAACGGCAGTGCCACAAATAAGTTGCACTATCATTATTAACTTTGCATCTTTTGGCTTCAATATTATGAATATGTGTATCACTACGATCGAGATTCAATAAACCATTTATATTGAGTGTATGACCATAGAAGGTTTTATTCATGTAAATAGAACAATAATTATTCTTTAACTTAAATGAATAAACGTATTGCAATAAGAGAGAAGCACATATTTCAACCCCGAACTCTTGCCCTAGTCTAATTTACAACCCCAAACTTCAATACTGTCTAAATTACAACCCCCAACTCTCAAAACCGGTCAGGATTCAACACTTCACTACCTCTTGACCGATTTTGACCAAGTTGACCGGTTTTGACCCATTGACTAGGTGAACAGTAAATTAAAAAAATCTATTTCTTATTTCTTTTCACATGGTGAATAGTATTTTTTTAAGTTACAATTTTTTAGCTTGTTTGGACATTTGAGTAGCTCTCAGAAAAAAGATAAATGTTGAGTCTGTGAAACAGTTAACTGTCGTGCACTGTTCAGGCTGATTTTCTTTTTTTGGCTGAGAGCTACTCAGATGTCCGAACACGATGAAAATTGGCATGGACCTCACACATTGATACATCTTCCATGCAAAAAATATATTTTTTTAATTTTTTTGTTTTTTGAATTTACTGTTTAGACGGTGAAAAAATCAAAATTATTTTTTGAATTTTTTTTACTTTTTAAAATTTACTGTTCTCCTTGTGAAAAAATAAATTATTTGTGATTTTTATATTTTTATTTTTTAAATTTACTGTTGACTAGTCAAGGGGTCAAAACCCGGTCAACTAGGTCAAAACCGGTCAACAGGGAGAGAAGGGTTGAATTCTGACCGGTTTTGAGAGTTGGGGGTTGTAATTTAGATGGTATTGAAGTTCGGGGTTGTAAATTAGACTAGGGCAAGAGTTCAGGGTTGAAATATGCACTTCTCTCTTGCAATAAACATGATCCAATCATATTCATGCTCAACGCAAACACCAAATAACATTTATTTTAGGTTCAACACTAATCCCGAAGGTAAAGGGAGTGTGCGATGGTGATCTTATCAACCTTGGAATCACTTTCAACACACATCATCACCTCGCCCTTAACTAGTCTCTATTTATTTTGCAACTCCCGTTTCGAGTTACTACTCTTAGCAACTGAACCAATATCAAATACGAGGGGTTGCTATAAACACTAGTAAAGTACACATCAATAACATGTATATCCAATATACCTTTGTTCACTATGCCATCCTTCTTATCCGCCAAGTATCTAGGGCAGTTCCACTTCCAGTGACCATTTCCTTTGCAGTAGAAGCACTCAGTTTCAGGCTTGGGGTCTAGCTTTGGGCTTCTTCACGGGAGTGACAACTTGTTTGTCATTCTTCTTGAAGTTCCCTTTCTATCCCTTTGCCCTTTTCTTGAAACTAGTGGTCTTGTTAACCATCAACACTTATGCTTTTCTTGATTTCTACCTTCGCCGATTTTAGCATCGTGAAGAGCTTGGGAATTGTTTTCGTTATCCCTTGCATATTATAGTTCATCACGAAGTTCTAGTAACTTGGTGATAGTGACTAGAGAACTTTGTCAATTACTATCTCATCTGGAAGATTAACTCCCACTTGATTCAAGCAATTGTACTACCTAGACAATCTGAGCACATGCTCACTGGTTGAGCTATTCTCCTCCATCTTGTAGGCAAAGTACTGTCAGAGGTCTCATACCTCTTGACATGGGCATGAGTATGAGATACAAATTTCAACTCTTGGAACATCTTATATGCTCCATGGCATTCAAAACGTTTTTGAAGTCCCAGTTCTAAGTCGTAAAGCATGGTGCACTAAACTATCAAGTAGTCATCATACCGAGATTGTCAAACATTCATAACGTCTGCATCTTCTCCTGTAATAGGTCTGTCACCTAGCGGTGCATCAAGGACATAATTCTTCTGTGCAGCAATGAGGATAATCCTCAGATCACAACCTAGTCCTTATCATTGCTACTCTCATTTTTTAACATAGTTTTTCTCTAGGAACATATCAAAAATAAACGGGGAGCTATATCGTGAGCTATTGATCTACAACATAGTTATGCAAATACTATCATGACTAAGTTCATGATAAATTAAAGTTCAATTAATCATATTACTTAAGAACTCTCACTTAAATAGACATCCCTCTGGTCATCTAAATGATCACGTGATCCAAATCAAATAAACCATGTCCGATCATCATGTGAGATGGAGTAGTTTTCAATGGTGAACATCACTATGTTGATCATATCTACTACATGATTCATGCTCAACCTTCCGGTCAATACAATTCTAGCATAAATAATAAACATTTATCATGATATAAGGAAATATAAATAACAACTTTATTATTGCCTCTAGGGCATATTTCCTTCACATATAGCTTCAGGATATGAATGTGATTATCCGAGGATCCATGTTGCTTAAATTCTTTCATTTATGATGGTTGTACCCTTGATTTGGTCCTTCAATTTGTCTGTTACATTACGTAATTGGTCTGTCTCCTTTGAGAAGCGCACCTCCTCTCCGTGCTCTCCACCAAGTAGCGCTGCTTTGACTATGTTGTCTGCCCTTGGTAGCACCTCGTCTACATCCTCACCCCGAAGCAGTGTTGCCTTACCTCTAATTCTTCACCCGAGCAGCGCCGCCTACGTCCTCTGCTTCATCAGCTGAGCAGCCCCGCCACCTCTCCTTCTCAATCGACGATGAGATTTCTTTGCTATTTCTATCATTCAGCCCTAGTAATCATGTAATGGGCACTGTTCTGGTGTTGAATTTTTGTGGTTAGCTTCAATATCTTAAATCTCTTCATGTTCACTTGATTAATTCAGTGCATGTTAAACTATTTTTATGTGTGTTCCTGTTATAAGTACTACAGTGGAATACGTTATTTGCCAAAATGTAGAGCATGTAGACAATTTTGTGTAAAACGAGAAATCTATGTGCTTCTCCAATGATTTTTTGCCAAATGGTACATCTTGAATACTGTATCGGATTATAGATGACACTGAAGGAAATATGCCCTAGAGGCAATAATAAAGTTATTATTTATTTCCTTATATCATGATAAATGTTTATTATTCATGCTAGAATTGTATTAACCGGAAACATAATACATGTGTGAATACATAGACAAACAGAGTGTCACTAGTATGCCTCTACTTGACTAGCTCGTTGATCGAAGATGGTTATGTTTCCTAACCATAGACATGAGTTGTCATTTGATTAACGGGATCACATCATTAGGAGAATGATGTGATTGACTTGACCCATTCTGTTAGCTTAGCACTTGATCGTTTAGTTTGTTGCTATTGCTTTCTTCATAACTTATACATGTTCCTATGACTATGCGATTATGCAACTCCCATTTACCGGGGAACACTTTGTGTGCTACCAAACGTCACAACATAACTGGGTGATTATAAAAGTGCTCTACAGGTGTCTCCGAAGGTATTTGCACTAGTAGAAAAAGGGTCAAACGTGAAGCACATTAGTGCCGGTTTGTATTTGAGCCAGCACTAATGTATACATTAGTGCCGGTTCCAACGGCTAGCCGGACCGCTTTCATTAGTACCGGTTCATGGCGAACCTTTAGCACCGGTTCGTGCCACGAACCGGTACTAATGAGAGTGGTGGCAGGATGTTGTCAGACTAGGGCCCCTCCAGCCCCTTTAGTACCGGTTCTTGGCACGAACCGGTACTAAAGGTCGTCCTACATAAACCCGTCGTCCACCCGAGCTCGCTCTGTTCTTCCCCTTTCCCCTCTCCTCTCTGTTATTCTCCTCTTCCTCTCGAGCTCATCACACATTTTGCCCAAAATTTTTCAAGATTTGAAGGCCCCCATCCATTCAAATGATCACAAAGGTTAGCAACTTTGTCCTTTCATCTCTCATTGCTAGATTAGCTCTTGCAATGCTTTATATAGTGATTAATTTGTGAGTTTAGTAATTTGGGAGGATATATATATATATATATATATATATATATATATATATATATGTGCTAGTATTTGATTTATATGCAATTTGAGGTCAAAAATAACACTTAGTTTGCATATGTAGGTGTGGTTTACTTAGTGCCTTCTAAATCTCCGTCGTAACCACCGTCGATCGCCCACACTGTCCCGTCGCCGGCACCACCTTGTGGTGAGCCTCTTGTTCATGAAATTTTATATAAAAATTGATGTTTGTGTGATTTGGATATATAGTTACTCGTATAATTATCTTACCCGTACGTTGTTTGTTATACATATAGTGCCATGGTTTTGATATCCGTCCCCGTCGGCCCTTGTCCTTGTTATGATTCGGATGTGGTATATATATATTCTCTTTTAAAACTAGTTGCATTTCGTGTTTATGACAAATTATGCCCATCAAGTTGACATGGAAATTTTTTCTAGGAGGTATGTGAACCGGAAATTCCAACCGACCCTATTGTCGAGAGGTTAAATTTAGTTGAAAGAGAAAACGAGTACTTGAAAGAAAAATTGAAAGAATTGAGGGGGAGAAGATGGAATTGGAGTTGCATGTTGCCGATGTCGTCGATGATCACAAGATCAAGATGGAGAAAATGCGCTTGAAGATTAGAAAGATTAGAAAATATGCCATCGATAGTGAGACTTGCTATCATTATGCTGTTGGATCCATTGTTACCTTAGTTGCGATCTTGATCGTATTTGTTGTTGCATTTAAATGCTTTAGCTAGAGAGTTATTTGTTTGTTGCATTTAAGTGTTGTATGAAATTGTATTAATTTGGTCTATTCGGTGTTGTGTAATGAAGATGAGCCGGCAATGGATGTACGATGACCGATGCTCTCCCCAGTTTGTTGAGGGCGTGCATACTTTTCTGCTTGTGGCTAAGGCAAACAAGCGGGCGGATGGTTTTATGCCTTGTCCATGTGCTCGCTGTAAGAACGGTCACAATTACTCTACGTCAAGAACCATTCACGTCCACCTGTTTAAGTCCGGTTTCATGCCCCACTATAATGTTTGGACCAAGCACGGAGAAAGAGGGGTTATGATGGAAGATAATGAAGAAGAAGAGGACGACGACAGCTATCCTGGCCATGGGTTCCCTAAATACGATGATACAACAATGGGGGAAGAAGCTGAGCCGGTAATGCGGGAAGAAGCTGAGCCGGCAATGCGGGAAGAAGCTGAAGAAGAGGCATCAGATGAGCCCGTTGATGATCTAGGTTGGGCCATTGCCGATGCAAAGAGAAACTGCGCAAGTGATTTGGAGAAGAAGAAGTTGCACCGCATGTTAGAGGATCACAAAAAATTGTTGTACCCGAATTGCGTAGGTGACAAGAAAAAGCTGGGCACCACACTGGAATTGCTGCAATGGAAGGCAGAGAATGGTGTATCTAACAAGGGATCTGGAAAGTTGCTGGTAATGATAAAGGATATGCTTCCAAAGGACAACGAATTGCCCGAGAGTACGTACGAAGCAAAGAAGGCTGTCTGTCCTCTAGGGTTAGAGGTGCAGAAGATACATGCATGCCCTAATGATTGCATCCTCTACCGCGGTGAGTACGAGGATTTGAACGCTTGCCCGGTATGTGGTGCATTGCGCTATAAGATCAGCCGCGATGACCCTGGTGATGTCGAGGGCGAGCACCCCAGGAAGAAGATTCCTGCCAAGGTGATGTGGTATGCTCCTATAATACCACGGTTGAAACGTTTGTTCCAAAACAAAGAGCATGCCAAGGCGATGCGATGGCACAGAGAAGACCGTAAGAAAGACGAAAAGTTGAGAGTGCCCGTTGACGGGTCGCAGTGGAGAAAAATCGAAAGAAAGTACGGGAAGGAGTTTGCAGATGACGCAAGGAGCGTATGGTTTGGTCTAAGCGCAGATGGCATTAATCCTTTTGGGGAGCAGAGCAGACCTGGCCTATGACTCTATGTTTGTATAACCTTCCTCCTTGGTTGTGCATGAAGCGGAAGTTCTTCAACTAACCTTCCTCCTTGGTTGTGCATCCAAGGCCCTAAGCAACCCGGCAACGACATTGATGTGTACCTAAGGCCATTAGTTGAAGAACTCTTACAACTGTGGAATGGAACAGGTGTACATGCATGGGATGAGCACATGGGGGAAGAATTTGACCTAAAGGCGTTGCTGTTCATGACCATCAATGATTGGCCTGCTCTCAGTAACCTTTCAGGACAGAAAAACAAGGGATACCGCGCATGCACGCACTATTTGGACGATACCGACAGTATATATTTGGCTAATTGTAAGAAGAATGTGTACCTGGGACATCGTCGATTTCTTCCGAGCAGGCATCCTGTAAGAAAGAAAGGCAAGCATTTCAAATGTGAGGCGGATCACCGGACGAAGCCTCGCCACCGTACTGGTGCTGATGTACATGATATGGTCAAGGATTTGAAGGTGGTCTTTGGAAAGGGTCCTGGTGGACAACCTGTTCCGAATGACGCTGACGGACGCGCACCCATGTGGAAGAAGAAATCTATATTTTGGGACCTGCCCTATTGGAAAGACCTAGAGGTCCGCTCCGCAATCGACGTGATGCACGTGACGAAGAATCTTTGTGTGACCCTGCTTGGCTTCTTGGGCGTGTATGGGAAGACAAAAGATACACCTGAGGCACGAGAGGACTAGCAACGTATGCACGGAAAAGACGGCATACATCAGGGTCATGCAAGCTACGCTCTTACCAAAGAAGAGAAGGAAATCTTCTTTGAATGCCTGCTCAGTATTAAGGTACCGTCTGGCTTCTCGTCGAATATAAAGGGAATAATAAACATGGCAGAGAAAAAGTTCCAGAACCTAAAGTCTCATGACTGCCACATGATTATGACGCAACTGCTTCCGCTTGCATTGAGGGGGCTTCTACCGGAAAATGTTCGATTAGCCATTGTGAAGCTATGTGCATTTCTCAATGCAATCTCTCAGAAGGTAATCGATCCATAAATCATACCAAGGTTAGAGAATCATTTGGTGCAATGTCTTGTCAGTTTCGAGTTGGTGTTCCCACCATCCTTCTTCAACATCACGACGCACGTCCTAATTCACCTATGCGAAGAGATTAACGTTTTGGGTCCTGTATTTCTACACAATATGTTCCCCTTTGAGAGGTTCATGGGAGTCTTAAAGAAATATGTTCATAACCGTGCTAGGCCAGAAGGAAGCAACTCCAAGGGCCGTCAAAATGAGGAGGTCATTGAGTTTTGTATTGACTTTATTCCTGACCTTAAGCCGATTGGTGTTCCTGAATCGCGGCATAAGGGCAGCCTGGATGGAAAAGGCACGCTAGGAGGGGAACAAATAATATGTATGGACGTACATTCTCTCACTGAAGCACACTACACAGTTCTACAGAATTCCGCCTTGGTGGCTCCGTATATGGATGAACACAAGAATTTGCTACGCTCCAAACACCCGGAGCGGTCTGATGACTGGATTACACGTGAACAAACCAGGAGTTTCGCCAGCTGGTTGCAGACACGTACCATGCATGACACCTCTATTGAAGATGACATGTACTTGCTGTCCCAGTTACCCTCTTCGAATATAATGACTTTAAAAGGGTACGAGATAAATGGTAATACATTTTACACGATCGCCCAAGATAAGAAGAGCACCAACCAAAATAGTGGTGTCCGCTTTGATGCAGAAACCAAGACGGGAAAGGAAACATATTATGGTTATATACAGGACATATGGGAACTTGACTATCGACATGGTTTGAAGGTCCCTTTGTTTCGGTGCAAATGGGTCAATATGACACGAGGCGGGGTAACGGAAGACCCGCAGTACGGAATGACAACAGTGGATCTCAACAATCTTGCGTATGCAGACGAACCATTCGTCCTAGCCAATGATGTGGCACAGGTTTTCTATGTGAAGGACATGTCTACCAAGCCAAGAAAAAGAAAAGATAAGGAAGCAAATGCATCGTACGATGAGCCAAAGCGGCACATAGTTCTTTCTAGGAAGAGAAACATCATGGGAGTGGATGACAAGACAGACAAGTCAGAAGATTATGAAAAGTTTGATGAAATTGCTCCATTCACAGTGAATATTGACCCGAGCATCCCGTTAAATGATGAAAATTTTCCATGGTTACGGCGCAAAGGGACACACGCGAAGAAAAAGTTTCAAACCCAAAGATCTGGGATGTGATCGGCTTCACTATCATCACTTTCTTCTATGTTTCACACCCAGAAGGGAATCTCTGTAATAGTTAGGGTAGTTAATTATGTGTTTTGGCATTTGAAACGCGAAGAAATTTTATGTGCAAACAAATTCTTTCATGCCTTCACTGATTTTTAAAGTTAAGTTATTCACAAACTAGTGATTCACACTAATTTCAAATAATTCAAAATTTAAACTATTCAAATTTGAAAAGTACGGGCACTAACAGAAAGTTTGTAATTTTTTGTACCTAAAGCAAAAATATTCACAAAGAAACTCTAAATACATAAAAAAACAACTCAAAAATAAATAAAGCAAAAAAAGCCCGCCTACTAGGCCAGAGCGGCCTGCATACGACTAGAAACCCAACCTGTTGTTGGGCCAGGATGCAGGGCCACAAAGGCCCAGTAGGCCAACAGGGCAGCACAAAACATGTAGGCCCAGTAGGCCTGCTTTGGAGAGGAGCTCGAGAGATCTACCGCATGGGGGTTTATAAACCAGTGCGGTCGCCCCTCGGCTAGCGAGGTGGGACTAAACTTGCGCACCGCACCTGCGCCAGCGCACCCCCTTTAGTATCGGTTCATGGCACCAACCAGTACTAAAGGGGGGGGCCTTTAGCACCGGTTGGAGCCACCAACCGGTACTAAAGGGGGTGCGGTTCCCGCCGCTTGGCCTGGCCAAAACAGGCCTTTAGTACCGGTTGGTGGCTCCAACCGGTACTAAAGGTGCCTTCTATATATACAACACTTACGAAAATTTCATTCTCCCTCTGTTTCTTCCTCTGTTTCCCCATTGAAGCACCGCCCGCGCGCCCCGATCGATCGACGCCGTCGCTGTCGCCGCCCCCGTCCCCGTCGCCGCCCCCGTCCCCGTCGCCTCCCTCGTCCCCATCGCTGCCCCCGTCCCCGTCGCTGCCCTCGTCTCCGTCGCCGCCCCCGTCGCCGTCACCCCGATGTGAGCTCTCCCCCTCTAACCCCTCTCCCTCGCCCCCGGCGGCCACCATGGGCGCCGCCCCTCCCCGAGCCCATACACACACACAAGCATGATGAACACACACACACACACACGTACATATGTATGAATTAATGCATGTATATATTAGTATATACGTATTTTGTATGTTTAATTAGTTTAGATTTTTTAGATTATTATTTTTTCACTAGTATATATGTATGAATGCATGTTAGATGGATATAATTAGTGTTTAATTAGTATGGAAATTTTTTATATAATGTTGTTTTTCAGTTTTTTAATGGATGTATAAAAGTTGTGTTTTCTATTTTTAGTGTTAGATGCTTAATTAGTATGAAATAGCATATAGAATTTTGACATATGCAATGATAGCATATTTAGTGTTATATAGAAATGTTAGAAATTTTAGTTATCAAAATCCAATCATTAAAAAATGTTACTTTTTGCGAGCATATAGCTAGTATTTGTTCTCGACGATGCCCGGCCCGCATCCTCGCCGTCAACCCGTCCGCGACGACGTACGACTGACCCATGTCCAGGACTGGGCTCCGCCAGGCTAGCACTGGGAGGTGCTGCCTGGAGGGGCGCGCCGCTTGATGAGGAACCCGGCCCCGGGTCCCGTCGTCGACCCTGATCTCATTTGGTGGCGTTCGCGTGGGCCAGTTTCGGTGCGGAGGGAGCCGGCCCCGCCGGAGGTGGTACGTCGCCGTGTCAGAGAGGAGGACGAGCACGTCCATCGCTACATGGTTGCATGAGAGGGCGGCAGGTTCTCCAATACCTGGCAGTTTCTTCAGGGATCTCACTTCAGCTATGATCCTGTGAGGGTTCCTTCTCTTTGGGTGTCTCCGCCCGCGCCGCAGGAACCGCGAGTGTCCTAGATTCTTCTGTAGTATCCGATCTTTATTAGCTACCTAGCCAGTGATGTACTCGATATATAATATTCAAGACGATGTATTCGAGATTATATATTATTCGAGACGATGTATTCGAGATTATATCTATTATTCGAGACGATGCATTCGAGATTATATCTATTATTCGAGACGATGTATTCGAGATTATATCTATTATTCAAGATGATGTATTCGAGATTATATCTATTATTCGAGATGATGTAATTTGAATACTAAATTGTTTTATATTTCTTTTGGCATAGTTAAATAAAAGCTATGGCGGACAATACTGACAGAGAGGGAGAACAAACCATGTTCGATATAATACGCGGGCCAGATGATGATCAGAATGAAGAAGATTATGACGGCTCCGAATTTCCAAACAACACCGGAGAGGGTGATATGATATTCGATCGCGACGACCAAATTGATGAAGTCATGAACTACGATTATGACAACACCGGAGAGGTATATATATTTATATAAGCAGGCATCTGGTGATCATCACATGTTTTAAATGAGTTGAAGATATATTAACGAATCGATCTTTCTTCTTCTAGCCATCCGGATCGAGCAAATCTTCAGGCAACAGGATGAAACGAGGCCCAAACAAAAAGTTCAAGGAGGGCGTAAAGTATAATATCGAGGCAATCAAACCTAATGGCGAACCATTAGCGCCTAAGAAGATTGCGGACAAGTTCGTTCGTCAGTGCGGAGTTCTTGTGAAGGACCAACTCCCGATCTCCCTTCAAGAATGGAGAGAGCCAGCAAAGCCACGTCCATATCTTACTTTTGTCGATGACAGACAAAAAAGTTTGCTTTGGGATACTCTCATGGAACATTTCACCCTACCAGATCATTTCACAGAAGCAGATGTGCAGAAAGTCAAGGACGCTGCTCTTAGGAAGATGGCGGTTGCATTCAAGAACCACAAGAATCGTGAATGGGACAAGTACGTCAAGGGAGGAAGGAAGACTCCAGTATTCGAGGGAACACTAGAGAATCAAAGTGCTCATTGGGACGATTTCGTGAAATTCAAGGATTCAGAATTAGCTAAGGAACGGTCGAGAATAAACAAGAAGAATGCCGAAAAAAGGATAAGTTCCATAAGCTGGGGCCAGGTGGCTACGCGGTGGCAATGCCTAAGTGGGATAAGTCTGAGAAAGAGATGGAGGATGCAGGTGTCACTCCGGTTACTAAGAGTTGGCCCCCAGGTGCAGGACTTGCTTCTATGCGCATGGGGGGGAGTTGGACCCGAAGACAGGCAAAGTTTCGACGAAGGCATGTCTGAACGGAGCCGACGATAATATACTTGTTGCAATAGAAGAGGCTCGAACGGGGGTGTTCCAGCCCAACAGAGAGAACGACGAGCTTACGCGTGCCCTGGAAAATCCTGAACACCCGGGAAGAACACGAGGCAAGGGCGCTATTCCATGGTATGAGGGGTTTTCGGACTGGAACGCCGACTACAGAACCCGTGCGAGAAGGAAGATTGCGGAGGAGAAGCAGAGGAAGATGGAGGAGGAGAAGAGGAAGCTGGACTATGAACGCCTTCAAGGCCTAGAATCAGCGCAAGCGGACTTGGTAGTCAAATTCTAGAGGCAGCAGGAGCAGATCGACTCACTTAGCCAGCAAAGGGGGTCTCAGCAGCTGCAGCAGCTAGCGGATGATCCAGCATTGGATACCACCGCCCCATCCATGCCGAGAAGCAGCGTGGGTTCCGCCCCGTTTGATGCAATGCTGGATAGATACCCCGTGGATGACATCATGGAGAACACTAATTGCGAGCTACACTTCAAAATTAAGTACATCCTTGAAGGTGGCGGACGGCATTGCTTATACAAATTCCCCCGATGCAACCTTCCATTGCAACCCGATTCCAGCAGGCTATGCTCGTGTCGTGGTTGATGAGGTGGTGGACCAATATTCGGGGCTAGATCTTGACATTCCTGGAGGTGACGAGGAGCACCCACTCGGAGATGCCAAACATCGTATCATCCTATGGAGAAAGGATTGCATCATCTTTCGAAGGCCACCGACACCGCGTCACCCGACTCCTTGTCGAAGTCCGCCACCGAGTCAGCAGACTCCCGCTCCTCCAAGTCCACCAACGCGTGAGGCCACTCCTCCTCCAAGTCCGACACAGCGTCAGACATCCACTCCTCCTCCAAGTCTGGCACAACCTCAGGCCACTCCTCCTCCAAGTCCGGCACAGCTTCAGGCCACTCCTCCTCATCCAACTCAGCCCCGTCAGCCGTCTCCGCCGCCTCAACAATCGCAGAAGAGACACCCCGCAACTATGGTGCGTAGCGGTACGAGTCGAGGTCATAGTACAGGAAGTACAGGCGGAGGCAAGCGATATAAATATGGTCCAAACCTCACTACTCCTCTTCTTGAGAGGGCTTACGATAGGACCGAGGAGCAAACCAATGCCATAGTGCGGACAGAAGTCGACGCCCATTTTGGACCGAAACCGCCACCGCCGCCAAGGGAGAAAGTGCCTGTGGAAGTAGTTGACCACTTCATTCGTATGGCTCATCCACCAGCTCCTAAGCCTGTTGACACAGACTATGAGCGCCACATCAGGAAGTTACATCGACAACATCTACAGAAGGAGGCAAGCTCGAGCTCGAGCAAACAACAAGAAGCTGTCAAAAAATGTGGGAAAACCGTTGCCTAGCTGGGAGAACAGGCGGCACAATCGATCCCCCCTCTTGTTGTGCCGCCAACAACACGTGATAGTACGCGCGCCCAATATTATTGTGGGCAAACAGTTTACGTTCCCGAGGTGGGCGATGTGGTAATAACCCAGGAGCATATAATGCAGGCTGAAACTCTCAACATCACTGTTGGACAACTCCTCGAGATCGAGGACATGCCTGTGCTTACAGAGGAGGAAATAAAACAGAAATATGCCCGGGGCCAACCTTTGGTCAAGCCAGAAGAGGTCAAGAAGCTCCCAACGAGAATGTATGAATTGCATCAATGGTACATGGACATTACCAAGAGATCCGATCGAGAGTCCCTCATGGTGCAAGTCAAGAAGGATCATTACTACCATGAGAAACCTGTGACCGTTGAGTATTCTGAACTGTTTCAGTTATACAATCAAGACGCACTCGACAAATCTATCGTCGGTTGCTATTGTCTGTAAGTGATTTCTTTCTGTAATTTAAGTCTCAAGCTAGCTCTAGTGATCCTTTTGATCAATCATTACCTGTAATTATCCTCACTATATTCTTTTCTGTGGTATTATGCAGGATGAAGATGTATGAAATGAGAAAAGGTGGACGCTATGGCATTGGGTTCATTGACCCAAACACCGTTAATGAATACACAATGAAAATAAACAAGCATCATGAAAAGCAGGTAGAGGACAGCATGCTAGAGTTCTTGAAGCGCCTCAAATACAATGAAGATATACTACTTCCTTACAACTTCCAGTGAGTCACACTTTCTTGTACTACAAATTCTCTGTTTTTGCTTACATATGCCCGCTTAATTAAGACATGCAAACGTGTGTGCGTGCAGATTTCACTGGATCTTGTGTATCATTAAAGTTGACGCCGGAACAGTTCAAATACTGGACTCACTACCCAAAGCAAATAGTGACTATAACATCTTGTTTGGGATAGTCAACAGGTAATTTCAATCTTATTAACTATATATCTCGGCCTATTTAGTTTGTCATTTCATGATATGAACTATTTGATAACCCCTTTATTCATTTTCTTTGTCGGCGGGCAGGGCTTGGGCAAGGTTCATCAGCGTCACGGAAGGCGAATGGAAACGACAGCTGAAATGGTTTCGACCCAAGGTAAGTAATTAAGTAGTACTAGCTAGCTAGCTAGCTGCCATCTCTTTAATTATCATGCTTGATTAATTATTATCTGATCAAATTAAATTCCATTCTCGTAATAAAGGCCCTGAAGCAGGCGCAGGGGACTGATCTGTGTGCATTCTGCGTTTGCGAGAACATTCGCATGATGGCGTTCGAAAGGAGCAGATCTCAAAGACAGGAATGGGTATGCTTGTCAGAACACTATTCACAATTTTTACACCATTATCGATATCTAGTCACACAACTAATACACATGCATATTGATCTCCTTCTTAACAGTTCAAAGAGGTGCGGGACAAGCTCCTAGAAACGGAGCGCGTAAAAGCACTTCAAGAGGAAATAGCGGGATTTTTGCTCGACCAGGTCATAAATCCGAAGGGAGAATACTATTACCCGCTACCGCCCCCATCGACCAGGTCATGAACCACTTCCAATTTTCATCGTGCTCCGAAGGCACCAATTAGGCTAATGCCACTGGCTCTGAAGGCAACATGCATATGTAGGAGAAATTGTATATAGCTATACATATGTGTATGTGAATTAATATGGTGGTTTGTGAGACATTGATGATACATATATGATCGGTTCTACTAGAAATTCTATATATATATGCATAACGTGTACAATGTGTAGTATCGTAAAATACCAGCAAACAAAAAAGAATTAAAATGGAAAACACAAAATTAAATGAAAAAGAAATCATAAAACCAAAAACCCCCCAAACATTTTAGTACCGGTTGGTGTTACCAACTGGTACTAAAGGGCTCCCGGCCCCCGGAGCTGGCTCGTGCCACGTGGTTGCCCTTTAGCACCGGTTTGTGCTGAACCGGTACTAAGGGGGGGGCCTTTAGTGACCACACTTTAGTGCCGGTTATGGAACCGGCACTAAAGGGCCTTACGAACCGGTGCTATTGCCCGGTTCTGCACTAGTGTTGTTGGGTTGGCGTATTTCGAGATTAGGATTTGTCACTCCGATTGTCGGAGAGGTATCTCTGGGCCCTCTCAGTAATGCACATCACTCAAGCCTTGCAAGCATTGCAACTAATAAGTTAGTTGTGGGATGATGTATTACGGAACGAGTAAAGAGACTTGCTGGTAATGAGATTGAACTAGGTATTGAGATACCGACGATCGAATCTCGGGCAAGTAACATACCGATGACAAAGGGAACAACATATGTTGTTATGCAGTCTGACCGATAAAGATCTTCGTAGAATATGTAGGAGCCAATATGAGCATCCAGGTTCCGCTATTGGTTATTAACCGGAGACGTGTCTCGGTCATGTCTACATATTTCTCGAACCCGTAGGGTCCGCACGCTTAAAGTTCGGTGACGATTGTAATTAGGGTTTTTGTGTTTTGATGTACCGAAGGTTGTTCGGAGTCCCGGATGTGATCACGGACATGACGATGAGTCTCAAAATGGTCGAGACATAAAGATTGATATATTGGAAGCCTATATTTGGATATCGGAAATGTTCTGGGTGAAATCGGGATTTTACCGGAGTACCGGGGGGTTACCGGAACCCCCCGGGGGTTAACGGGCCTACATGGGCCCTAAGGGAGAAGAGGAGGGCCGGCTAGGGCAGGCCGCGTGCCCCCTCCCCCTAGTCCGAATAGGACAAGGAAGGGGGGTGGGCGCCCCCCTTTCCTCTTTCCCGCTTCCCCTTTCCTTCTCCAACAAGGCAAGAGGGGGGAGTCCTACTCCCGGTGGTAGTAGGACTCCTCCAGGCGCACCCCTAGGGGCCAGCCGCACCCCCTCTCCCTCCTTTATATACGGGGGCAAGGGGGCACCCCATGACACACAAGTTGATCTTCGTGATCGTTCCTTAGCCGTGTGCGGTGCCCCCTTCCACCCTATTCCACCTCGGTCATATCGTAGCGGTGCTTAGGCGAAGCCCTGCGTCGGTAGAACATCATCACCATCATCACGCCGTCGTGCTGACGAAACTCTCCCTCAACACTCGGCTGGATCGGAGCTCGAGGGACATCACCAAGTTGAACGTGTGCAAAACTCGAAGGTGTCGTACGTTTGGTACTTGGATCGGTCGGATCAGGAAGACGTACGACTAATTCCTCTACGTTGTGTCAATGCTTCCGTTGCCGATCTACGAGGGTACGTAGACAACACTCTCCCCTCTCGTTGCTATGCATCACCATGATCTTGCATGTGCGTAGGAATTTTTTTGAAATTACTACGTTCACCAACAGTGGCATCCGAGCCTAGTTTTATGCATTGATGTTATGCACAAGTAGAACAGAAGTGAGTTGTGGGTGATATAAGTCATACTGCTTACCAGCATGTCATACTTTGGTTCGGCGGTATTGTTGGATGAAGCGGCCCGGACCGACATTACGCGTACGCTTATGCGAGACTGGTTCTACTGATGTGCTTTGCACACAGGTGGCTGGCGGGTGTCAGTTTCTCCAACTTTAGTTGAACTGAGTGTGGTTATGCCTGGTCCTTGCGAAGGTTAAAACAACACCAACTTGACAAACTATCGTTGTGGTTTTGATGCGTAGGTAAGAACGGTTCTTGCTAAGCCCGTAGCAGCCACGTAAAACTTGCAACAACAAAGTAGAGGACGTCTAACTTGTTTTTGCAGGGCATGTTGTGATGTGATATGGTCAAGACATGATGCTAAATTTTATTGTATGAGATGATCATGTTTTGTAACCGAGTTATCAGCAACTGGCAGGAGCCATATGGTTGTCGCTTTATTGTATGCAATACAATCGCGTTGTAATGCTTTACTTTATCACTAAGCAGTAGCGATAGTCGTGGAAGCATAAGATTGGCGAGACGATAACGATGCTACGATGGAGATCAAGGTGTCACACCGGTGACGATGGTGATCATGATGGTACTTCGGAGATGGAGATCACAAGTACAAGATGATGATGGCCATATCATATCACTTATATTGATTGCATGTGATGTTTATCTTTTATGCATCCTATCTTGCTTTGATTGACTGTAGCATTATAAGATGATCTCTCACCAAATTTCAAGATAAAAGTGTTCTCCCTGAGTATGCACCATTGCCAAAGTTCATCGTGCCCAGACACCATGTGATGATCGGGTGTGATAAGCTCTACGTCCATCTACAACGGGTGCAAGCCAGTTTTGCACACGCAGAATACTCAGGTTAAACTTGACGAGCCTAGCATATGCAGATATGGCCTCGGAACACTGAGACCGAAAGGTCGAGCGTGAATCATATAGTAGATATGATCAACATATTGATGTTCACCATTGAAAGCTATTCCATTTCACGTGATGATCGGTTATGGTTTAGTTGATTTGGATCACGTGATCACTTAGAAGATCAGAGGGATGTCTTTCTAAGTGGGAGTCCTTAAGTAATATGATTAATTGAACTTAAATTTATCATGAACTTAGTACCTGATAGTATCTTGCTTGTCTATGTTTGATTGTAGATAGATGGCCCGTGCTGTTGTTCCGTTAAATTTTACTGCGTTCCTTGAGAAAGCAAAGTTGAAAGATGATGGTAGCAATTACACGGACTGGGTCCGTAACTTGAGGATTATCCTCATTGCTGCACAAAAGAATTACATCCTGGAACCACCGCTAGGTGCCAGGCCTGCTGCTGGAGCAACACTAGATGTTATGAACGTCTGGCAGAGCAAAGCTGATGACTACTCGATAGTTCAGTGTGCCATGCTTTACGACTTTAATCGGGACTTCAATGACGTTTTGAATGTCATGGAGCATATGAGATGTTCCAGGAGTTGAAGTTAATATTTCAAGCAAATGCCCGGATTGAGTGATATGAAGTCTCCAATAAGTTCTACAGCTGCAAGATGGAGGAGAATAGTTCTGTCAGTGAACATATACTCAAAATGTCTGGGTATCATAATCACTTGACTCAACTGGGAGTTAATCTTCCTGTTGGTAGTGTCATTGACAGAGTTCTTCAATCACTGCCACCAAGCTACAAGAGCTTCGTGATGAACTATAACATGCAAGGGATGGATAAGACGATTCCCAAGCTCTTCGCAATGCTAAAGGCTGTGGAGGTAGAAATCAAAAAGGAGAATCAAGTGTTGATGGTCAACAAGACCGCCAGTTTCAAGAAAAAGGGCAAAGGGAAGAAGAATGGGAACTTCAAGAAGAACAGCAAGCAAGTTGCTGCTCAGGAGAAGAAACCCAAATCTGGACCTAAGCCTGAAACTGAGTGCTTCTACTGCAAGCAGACTGGACACTGGAAGCGGAATTGCCCCAAGTATTTGGCGGATAAGAAGGATGGCAAGGTGAACAAAGGTATATGTGATCTACATGTTATTGATGTGTACCTTACTAGAGCTCGCAGTAGCACCTGGGTATTTGATACTGATTCTGTTGCTAATATTTGTAACTCGAAACAGGGACTATGGATTAAGCGAACACTGGCGAAGGACGAGGTGACGATGCACGTGGGAAATGGTTCCAAAGTCGATGTGATCGCAGTCGACACACTACCTCTACATCTACCTTCGGGATTAGTATTAGACCTAAATAATTGTTATTTGGTGCCAGCGTTGAGCATGAACATATATCTGGATCTTGTTTGATGCGAGACGGTTATTCATTTAAATCAGAGAATAATGGTTGTTCTACTTATATGAGTAATATCTTTTATGGTCTTGCACCCTTGAAGAGTGGTCTATTTTTGATGAATCTCGATAGTAGTGATACACATATTCATAATGTTGAAGCCAAAAGATGCAGAGTTGATAATGGTAGTGCAACTTATTTGTGGCACTGCCGTTTAGGTCATATTGGTATAAAGCGCATGAAGAAACTCCATACTGATGGACTTTTGGAATCACTTGATTATGAATCACTTGGTACTTGCGAACCGTGCCTCATGGGCAAGATGACTAAAACGCCGTTCTCCGGTACTATGGAGAGAGCAACAGATTTGTTGGAAATCATACATACAGATGTATGTGGTCCGATGAATGTTGAGGCTTGTGGCAGATATCGTTATTTTCTCACTTTCACAGATGATTTAAGCAGATATGGGTATATCTACTTAATGAAGCATAAGTCTGAAACATTTGAAAAGTTCAAAGAATTTCAGAGTGAAGTTGAAAATCATTGTAACAAGAAAATAAAGTTTCTATGATCTGATCGTGGAGGAGAATATTTTAGTTACGAGTTTGGTCTACATTTGAAACAACGCGGAATAGTTTCGCAACTCATGCCACCCGGAACACCACATCGTAATGGTGTGTCCGAACGTCGTAATCGTACTTTATTAGATATGGTGCGATCTATGATGTCTCTTACTGATTTACCGCTATCGTTTTGGGGTTATGCTTTAGAGATGCCTGCATTCACGTTACATAGGGCACCATCGAAATCCGTTGAAACGATGCCTTATGAAATGTGGTTTGGCAAGAAACCAAAGTTGTCGTTTCTAAATGTTTGGGGCTGCGATGATTATGTGAAAAAGCTTCAACCTGATAAGCTCGAACCCAAATCGGAGAAATGTGTCTTCATAGGATACCCAAAGGAGACTGTTGGGTACACCTTCTATCATAGATCCGAAGGCAAGACATTCGTTGCTAAGAATGGATCCTTTCTAGAGAAGGAGTTTCTCTCGAAAGAAGTGAGTGGGAGGAAAGTAGAACTTGATGAGGTAACTGTACCTGTTCCCTTATTGGAAAGTAGTACATCACAGAAACCGGTTTCTGTGACACCTATACCAATTAGTGAGGAAGCTAATGATAATGATCATGAAGCTTCAGATCAAGTTACTACCGAACCTCGTAGATCAACCAGAGTAAGATCCGCACCAGAGTGGTATGGTAATCCTGTTCTGGAAGTCATGCTACTAGATCATGATGAACCTATGAACTATGAAGAAGCGATGGTGAGCACAGATTCCGCAAAATGGCTAGAAGCCATGAAATCTGAGATGGGATCCATGTATGAGAACAAAGTGTGGACTTTGGTTGACTTGCCCGTTGATCGGCAAGCAATTGAGAATAAATGGATCTTCAAGAAGAAGACTGACACTGCCGGTAATGTTATTGTCTACAAAGCTCGACTTGTTGCGAAAGATTTTCGACAAGTTCAAGGGATTGACTACGATGAGACCTTCTCAACCGTAGCGATGCTTAAGTCTATCCGAATCATGTTAGCAATTGCCGCATTTTATGATTATGAAATTTGGCAGATGGATGTCAAAACTGCATTCCTGAATGGATTTCTGGAAGAAGAGTTGTATATGATGCAACCAGAAGGTTTTGTCGATCCAAAGGGAGCTAACAAAGTGTGCAAGCTCCAGCGATCCATTTATGGACTGGTGCAAGCCTCTCGGAGTTGGAATAAACGCTTTGATAGTGTGATCAAAGCATTTGGTTTTGTACAGACCTTTGGAGAAGCCTGTATTTACAAGAAAGTGAGTGGGAGCTCTGTAGCATTTCCGATATTACATGTGGATGACATATTACTGATTGGAAATGATATAGAATTTCTGGATAGCATAAAGGGGTACTTGAATAAGAGTTTTTCAATGAAAGACCTCGGTGAAGCTGCTTACATATTGGGCATTAAGATCTATAGAGATAGATCAAGAGGCTTAATTGGACTTTCACAAAGCACATACCTTGACAAAGTTTTGAAGAAGTTCAAAATGGATCAAGCAAAGAAAGGGTTCTTGCCTGTGTTACAAGGTGTGAAGTTGAGTAAGACTCAATGTCCGACCACCGCAGAAGATAGAGAGAAAATGAAAGATGTTCCATATGCTTCAGCCATAGGCTCTATCATGTATGCAATGCTGCGTACTAGACCTGATGTGTGCCTTGCTATAAGTCCAGCAGGGAGGTACCAAAGTAATCCAGGAGTGGATCGCTGGACAGCGGTCAAGAACATCCTGAAGTACCTGAAAAGGACTAAGGATATGTTTCTCGTATATGGAGGTGACAAAGAACTCATCGTAAATGGTTACGTTGATGCAAGCTTTCACACTGATTCGGACGGTTCTAAATCGCAAACCGGATACGTGTTTATACTGAACGGTGGAGCTGTCAGTTGGTGCAGTTCTAAACAAAGCATCATGGCGGGATCTTCATGTGAAGTGGAGTACATAGCTGCTTCGGAAGCAGCAAATGAAGGAGTTCATATCTGATCTAGGTGTCATACCTAGTGCATCGGGTCCAATGAAAGTCTTTTGTGACAATACTGGTGGAATTGCCTTGGCGAAGGAATCCAGATTTCACAAGAGAACCAAGCACATCAAGAGACGCTTCAATTCCATTCGGGATTTAGTCCAAGTGGGAGACATAGAAATTTGCAAGATACATATGGATCTGAATGTTGTAGACCCGCTGACTAAGCCTCTTCCACGAGCAAAACATGATCAACACCAAGGCTCCATGGGTGTTAGAATCATTACTATGTAATCTAGATTATTGACTCTAGTGCAAGTGGGAGACTGAAGGAAATATGCCCTAGAGGCAATAATAAAGTTATTATTTATTTCCTTATATCATGATAAATGTTTATTATTCATGCTAGAATTGTATTAACCGGAAACATAATACATGTGTGAATACATAGACAAACAGAGTGTCACTAGTATGCCTCTACTTGACTAGCTTGTTGATCGAATATGGTTATGTTTCCTAACCATAGACATGAGTTGTCATTTGATTAAGGGGATCACATCATTAGGAGAATGATGTGATTGACTTGACCCATTCCGTTAGCTTAGCACTTGATCGTTTAGTTTGTTGTTATTGCTTTCTTCATAACTTATACATGTTCCTATGACTATGAGATTATGAAATTCCCGTTTACCGGAGGAACACTTTGTGTGCTACCAAATGTCACAACGTAACTGGGTGATCATAAAGGTGCTCTATAGGTGTCTCCGAAGGTATTTGTTGGGTTGGCGTATTTCAAGATTAGGATTTGTCACTCCGATTATCGGAGAGATATCTCTGGGCCCTCTCGGTAATGCACATCACTCAAGCCTTGCAAGCATTGCAACTAATAAGTTAGTTGCGGGATGATGTATTACAGAACGAGTAAAGAGACTTGCCGGTAACGAGATTGAACTAGGTATTGAGATACCGACGATCGAATCTCGGGCAAGTAACATACCAATGACAAAGGGAACAACGTATGTTGTTATGCGGTTTGGCCGATAAAGATCTTCGTAGAATATGTAGGAGCCAATATGAGCATCCAGGTTCCGCTATTGGTTATTGACCGGAGACGTGTCTCGGTCATGTCTACATATTTCTTGAACCCGTAGGGTCCGCATGCTTAAAGTTCGGTGATGATTGTAATTAGGGTTTTTGTGTTTTGATGTACTGAAGGTTGTTCGGAGTCCCAGATGTGATCACAGACATGACGAGTAGTCTCGAAATGGTCGAGACATAAAGATTGATATATTGGAAGCCTATATTTGGATATCGGAAATGTTCCGGGTGAAATTGGGATTTTACCGGAGTACCGAGGGGTTACCGGAACCCCCCGGGGGTTAATGGGCCTACATGGACCCTAAGGGAGAAGAGGAGGGCCGGCCAGGGCAGGCCGCGCGCCCCCTCCCCCTAGTCCAAATAGGACAAGGAAGGGGGGGCGCCCCCCTTTCCTCTTTCCCCCTTCCCCTTTCCTTCTCCAACAAGGCAAGAGGGGGGAGTCCTACTCCCGGTGGGAGTAGGACTCCTCCAGGCGCACCCCTAGGGGCCGGCCGCACCTCCCCCTCTCCATCCTTTATATATAGGGGCAAGGGGGCACCCCATGACACACAAGTTGATCTTCGTGATCGTTCCTTAGCCGTGTGCGGTGCCCCTTCCACCATATTCCACCTCGATCATATCGTAGCGGTGCTTAGGCGAAGCCCTGTGTCGGTAGAACATCATCACCGTCATCACACCGTCGTGCTGACGAAAGTCTCCCTAAACACTCGGCTGGATCGGAGCTCGAGGGATGTCACCGAGTTGAACGTGTGCAGAACTCGGAGGTGCCGTACATTCGGTACTTGGATCGGTCGGATCAGGAAGACGTACGGCTACTTCCTCTACGTTGTGTCAACGCTTCCGTTGCCGGTCTATGAGGGTACGTATAAAACACTCTCCCCTCTCGTTGCTATGCATCACCATGATCTTGCGTGTGCGTAGGATTTTTTTTGAAATTACTACGTTTCCCAACAGACACTGTTGTCCATACTCTGTTTAGATGATGCCAGGCTCATTGTTTGCTTTATGACAAGTTCTATCTTAGGCCATTCCCTCAGAAAGCCCTTTATTTGACCTTAATCCTTTCAATAAATCATCCTTATATGCATCTAAATTTGTACATATTGAAAGAAATTAAGTGTACATTGTAAAATTATGTGAATTTGTATTCAGGCTGAAACAGCGCAGCCTGCTGTTTGTATCAGTGTTTCTCTTTTCCTTATAACTGGTTCATAATTTCAAATTTCAAGTTTGGTTCGTAATGACTTGTCTTTCAGAAAAATGAGCGCACAATCTAGTGAGCATCTAGTTTCTTGTTCGTTAAATGCACAACATATAAAAGACTAAACAATGACTTATCTATGGACTGAAGTTGCATGATTCTGATTCTAAGCTGACAGAGCAGGCAGAGAACATGGCTCTTCTAATAGTGTGTATTCAACGGGTAGAACGCAGGCAAGCTACCAAAGAGAAGGAGAAAGATGCCGAGGTCCATGCGAGCGACACGGGAGTGAGTGACCAAGAACCAAAAGATGCCGACAGTCTTGAGTACTCAGATCAGCAAACCCGTCTTGGTATTTCCATCACTGAAACGAGGTACCATATGGATTTGCCCTCTCTTCTAGTAGATAATCCAGACTGCTTTCATTTTTCGTGAGCTTTTGTGCTGATGTGTGATCCATAATTTGGACGCATATCAACTGTTTGACCCATGTGCTACAAGGATCTAGTGTAGTTTGTTTAATCAATGCTATACCAGTTTACATGTACTTCTGAATTTTTCATCGGCTGTACTTGCATACTGGAATGAAGGTGCTAAAGTTTACAACTCATACAGTTTATTTCTTTATTTTTGTAAGTTGTGCCTTTTGGATTGTGTAAGTTGTCAATTGTTACAATTAGAATCAAAGCAATGCTACTTTTACCCCCTCCATGAAAAATGGCTACTTGTACTGAATTTATGGGGCACTATACTCTGTATAGATAAGTGTAGTATCTTGTAGATTGTTATGAAGATGACTTCAATACTTTCTGGGTAATTAAAAAAATGAACCACTAAACTGCATCTCATAGATGGACACAACTATTTACTGTCTCACCCGACTAGGTTCCTAAGTATAAACATGCTATATTTGGCATGCAATTTTAGGGAAAAAGGAAGCATCTCATGTTTACAAATTGTTTGACCTTGCATTTTACTGTTTGCTATTTACTATACATCCAGAATTGTACTTGGAAGTGTCAAAATTAGTCATTTGTAATCATCGATAGTAATATTGCTATAGATATATACACAATGAAAGTCTGAAATATTCTAGAAAAGGTACAACTGTCATATTTTTTGCTTTGTCTTGTATTCAGTTTTTTTAATCTTCTCCTGGCTTGGTGTTAATATTTTGTTAGTTCGTAGATGCTGCTAGTTTGTACTTAGAGAATTTTAAACTTGATTTTGTTTTCTCTACAGATCAGCAAGTTTTGACTCAGGCTTGCAAGTTTTGTCACAAGGAGGAGATTGTTAGAATGATACAAAACTTCTACATGATAGTAGTTTTTACCTGTCAACTAGGATGTCTACATGATGTTTCTTGTATTCATAGAAACAACACAATCATGTGGGGGCGCGATTAAGCTACGATCTTCAAAAGCATTGCAAGTTTGGTGACTCTTCTACGGGAGACATGAGGCCCTCATTGAAGAATGCAGTTTCGCAAGATGGTGGCGAGTCTGTTATTCACAAGACATCTGATGAAGCCATCCAACAAATGGTTGCAAACAAGAAATTTGTCTTCGTGGACATGGCTGCAACTGTGTGTCAAGCTCAAACGATTTGTTTATCTTAGTTTGAACAAAATAAATTTTACTGTCTTATGTAAATTCTTTTTACTGATGTAGTTGGATGCTACTGAATGGATCTATGAATGTTGAAATACTGAATTTTTAGTCATTATGTGTTTGAGATCTGCTACTGAATATTGAGCCAATTCCTATATGAGTACAAATAAAAGGAAATATATATATGCTACCAGGATCAAGAAAATTGCTGGGGTAAGTAAAAGTCAAGGGCAGGCCATCTGCCGAGCATTGTTGTAACTGCGGGCAATTATATTACTCGCATATACTCCTATCTGCCGGGAAAACATGGCTTCCTGGCAATGAACTGCTGGGAGATCTATTTCCCGGCAGCCGTTCTTGTGGCAGTTCTATCTGCGGGAGAAACTCTGTCCTCGCAGTTTGTCTGCCCTCTTAAGGGCCTTCTCCCTGCTAGATTACATGCCATTGCATTCATGTTGTGGTGTAGTCAATGAAAGTTCCATATTAACGGAAACAGAAAATTCCATTTCCGCACTTGTCCCACCAGAAAATGTTGTTTCATTTTTGTTTCCATTTATGCATAAAAAATTCACTTTCGTTTTGTTTTGCAAAATTCCCTTTCCATTTTCATTTTCGTTTTTTCAGAAAAGCGGAAAGTTTCCACTCCATTTTCATCCCTAGCTACAAGAATTTGATTTGCATATCACTGATAGAAAGGGAGCTGAGAATCCCGTAGTTGATAACTTGTCTAGGTTGGAAAATATTCTTGATAACCCACTACCTATTGATGATAGTTTTCTGATGAGCAACTAGCTGTCATAAATGCCTCTCGCAGTACTCCTTGGTATGTAGATTATGCTACTTACACTGTAACTAAATTTATACCATCTAATTTCACATACCAACAAAAGAAAAGGTTTTATTTGATTTAAGACATGACTTATGGGACGACCCACATCTTTATAAAGAAGGGGTAGACGGTATTATTAGAGTTTGTATACCTAAGCATGAATAGGAATAAATCCTATGGAAGTGTCACTCCGAGGCTTATGGATGACACCATGCGGGAGATAGAACTGCACACAAGGTATTACAATCTGGTTTTTATTAGCCTACAGTTTTCAAGGATGTTCGTAATTTTTTCTTATCTTGTGATGAATGTCAAAGAATTGATAATATTCGTAGACGGCAGGAAATGCCTTGAATTATTCACTTGTTATTGAACCATTTGATGTTTGGGGATTTGATTATATGGGACCTTTTCCATCCTCTAATAGGTATACACATATTTTGGTTGTTGTTGATTATGTTACTAAGTGGGTAGAAGCTATTCCAACTAGTAGTGCTGATGATAACACCTCTATTAAAATGCTTAAAGATGTTATTTTACTGAGGTTTGGAGTCCCTAAACATTTAATGATTGATGGTGATTCACATTTTATTCATGGTGCATTCCGTAAATTGCTTGCTAAATATGATGTCAACCATAGAATTGCATCTCCCTATCACCCTTAATCTAGTGGTCAAGTTGAATTGAGCCATAGAGAAATGAAGTTAATTTTGCAATTGACCGTCAATAGGCCTCGAAAGAATTGGTCTAAGAAATTAGATGATGCATTATCACTATAGGAATCAGGCACTTTGCCGTCTGCGATGGCTGACGGTAAAGGCATGCCTGGCGGACGGCAAAGGCCTTTGCCGTTCGCCAGCAAATGGCCCCATGTCCGGTTGAACGAACTATGACAAAGGCCTGCTTTGCCATCTGCTTTATTAAAGCGGACGACAATGGAGTTTGCCATCAACCATCCAGGGCAAGCAGACGACAAAGGGCATGGAAGACAGAGGGTAAGGTTAGGTCCGTTAAGGGGTTAACGGTGTGCTTTGTCGTTTGCTAGCAGATGGAAAATACCTTTGCATCTTTGCTGTCTGCCAGCAGATAGCAAAGTGCCCAAATAGGCCAGCCCAGGTGCCCCCAGGTATCTGCCATGTGGCTTGCTATGCCGTCTGCTGGCGGACGGCAAAGATGCAAAGGTCTTTGCCGTCTGCCACCTCCTTCTTTGCCGTCAGCCAGTTCTTTGCCGTCTACTAGCTGACGGCAAAGAAGGTCTTTGCCATCAGCTTACAAAAAACTGACGGCAAATAAAGGGCTGACAGCAAAGAAGGTCTTTTCCATCAGCTTACAGAAAACTGACGGCAAATAAAGGGCTGACGACAAAGATCCTGATTCCAGTAGTGATACCTAGTTATCCCCGTACTCAAACATGTTGGAGCTCCCTTGATGGTGTGGCACACCTTGCATTTGGGCACGCTTATCCTTGGCCTTGTTGTGGACGGCTAGCCATTGGGGAGAGCACCACTCATCCACCAACTCTTCCTAATAGTCCATCCTATCCGCACACCATCTCGGGTGAACCTAAGTTAATGAAGATAAATTTCAGTGCTACGCCTACGAATCAAATCAAGAAAACTAAGTACAAGGCCTTAATAATAGGTAATTACCTTCATGTACTTCTCCTTACTCAGAAACTTGACGCGCACTTCATCTTGGACCTCTTAATACCAGTCGAGGCGTAGTAGTCTCGAACAGCCTGCACCCAAGCCTCGTGCCGTAAGTTTTGAAGTAGGCGCTTGCACTCGGCTTTGAAAACCATAGCCGCGGCCTCCTCCTATTCCTCAAGACACCTGTAGAAGGTCTGCAATCAAACAAGACAACATAGATTAGTACAATCACTAGGTACTGTTGATTTTTAATTCTGCAAAGGAGAAATTACCCAAAACATCCGGATCACAATGTCGGCCACCGTCTCGCACAAGAAACCGTCCACCCTCTCCTCCGGCAGGGCCGGGGCAACCAAGTACATCTCCCAGCTTAGTGCTAGCTGTGGAACCTGGCCCTCACCAGGCAACGTGACAAGCCCCGAGAAGTTCTGCCGGCAAAGCACACCAAGGGCCTAGTTGGGCCTGCGGACACCAGGGGCATGTTTCCAACCCCTGCAGTATGACAAGGCCAACAAATTAGAGATTAATTTGAAGAAACGTGAAGGCAAAATGTTAAAAAAGAGTAAATGCACTTACTTATCCCCATTAGGCGCAATCAACCACCTCTGCTCGTGGGTCGTCGGCACGGGCGGGATCTTTGTACCACCATGCTGGTAGACCTTGCCCCGCTCAACCAGCTCGCCGTCGCTATAGCTATCATCAGAAAAGCTGTCCTCTCCACCATCAGCATGGCCACTAGCCTGTGGAGTCACGTGGGACGAAGACTCTAGGAATGGAGTCTCGTGGGACGAAGACTCTGGGACCGGAGTCTCGTGGGACGAAGGCTCGGCGACCCGAGCCTCATCGGCCCGAGGCTCGTGGACCGGAGTCCGAGAGGGGTCCATGTCAGACGGAGCAGTCCCGTGGTCGAGTGAATCGGTTGGGGGTGGCGGCGAGGAAGGCGTAGCAGCCTTCATACCTCTCTCGCCGCCATGTCCACCTCTAGCATCCCTCTTCGTCCTCCCCCAACCTCTCCCGGCCGAAGAAGAAGCGCTCACCGGTGGTGTCGACATACTATCTAGAAGCGTTCTCTGGAGGTACTAGGGTGGAATGGAAGCACCCCTCTCATCACACACCGAGGAAGGAGGCTCGGAGCGCTCTCGACCCGTGCCCACCATCTGTCAACACCTGCAATGACAAAGAGTAGATGAAATTAGTACGACATAAAAAAATTGAATACTTGACATGAATAATATGTATATAATTTAAGTGTATCATCATCATGAACATAATAAAAATTGAATACCTAATAACATGAACTAATTAATAATATATATATATATATGTACATAATAATAATTGAATACCTGACATTACTAATATTATTGTTCATCATCTATATATGCTTCGAGATCAATAAATGCATCCTCATCATCACTATCAGTAATGACGTGCTCATCATCATCATCATCATAAATAAATGCATCAACATGTGGAAGGCCTCCTTTACGTATCGGTCAAGCATTGACATGTCATCTGCAGTACTAACCTCTTCTTGTTCCGGCTCAAGGGTGAAGTTAGATTCATTGTCGCCGTCTACTTCAATGTTCTGGGGTGAAGTAGAGCGGTTCTTGAAATGTTTTTTTGGAAAGACGTGTTTCTTGGAAGAATTCTCCTTCATATGTGTCTGGGTTAATATGAGGTTCATAATCCTCTTCATTGGGGGGAGGTGGTCTAACACGTGGCGGCACTTCATAAATGACATCCCAACCATTGAGATTTGGATCACTTTGAGAGGCCCACGGTAGATAGAAAACTTGGGTTGCCTGTTGAGCCATAATATAGACATCGAGAACATCCAAATGGGTGCTTTGTTTGATTTCCACTAGCCTATATGTTCATGAGTCCTTCTAGTCTCCTTCGGCTGGAACCAATAACATATGAAGACTACGACGTTTGGTGGGTTTGCACCATAGAATTGAAGTTCACAAATTGCTTTAACTCTTCCATAATACTCGGTATCTCCTTCGCCGATAGCAGAGACACAACAATTTGTAGACTTCTGGTCGGCCATAGGTACGAAAGCGATATCCATTGATGTCGTATTTATCAAATGAACAAACCTTAAAGTCAAAACCATCAGGGACTTGTATCAATTCGGCGTCCATAAACTATGAATTAGCCTACAAGTTTATTAAGAAAGGATTGTTGCATTAGCCGCAAATTAGATGAAGAAATGAAATGGTCTAATGGAAATTACCATTTGTTTGAACCAAGAGATGAAACCGGGATAGCTGCCTCCATGCTTTGCTAGAAGCTCATACTATTTGACAGAATCCTTTTGGATTACCGCTCCATACGAGAATTTGGCGACGTATCGACTGTATCAAATATCTGGGAATAAGAGCAGTTCAAAGGAATTAGAAGTTGCGAAACAATGTACCGAGAACTTACTCGATGTACGGCCACACTTCTGTTAGGCCGTTGAAGATATACAATGAAATGGTCCGCCATTCTTCGACATCCAGCGATAAGGAATTAGAAGCACTGGCTGGTGCGAGATTCCCTTTGAATAGGCTGAGGTTGGATCCACCATTTTTTGGGTCGCCAGCATTGTACCGAGGCTTCGGATTATGCAAATGATGATTTTTAGTTTCGTAGTGTGCTGTCACGAAGTTTACTGCCTCCTCAGTAATGAATGCCTCGGCCATCGATGCTTCAATTCTATGTTTATTTTTACATTTTGCTCGAAGCGTCTTCTACATCCTCTCAGTTGCGTAGCACAAACAATTTTGCACGCCCCTCCAATCTTGCCTCGATCGGGAGATGCAAAATCAAGTGCTGCATTCGATTAAAGAAGCCCGGCGAAAAGATCTTCTCTAACTTGCAGATCAACTCCGGCGCCAACTATTCCATTTCTTCAAGTAGGCCAGGCGATAGGTCTTCCGCACAAAGAACACGGAAGAAATAGCTTAGCTCTGCCAGTACTAGCAATTCATCATCAGGGATGAAGCCATGCAACATCACTGGCATTACCCTCTCAATCCATATGTGCCAATCATGACTCTTGAGACCAAATGTTTTCAATTTTTCAAGACTCGCTCCCCTCTTTAGATTCGCTGCATACCCATTGGGGAACATCAACTGCATTTTCACCCACAAGATAATTTTCCTCATAGTTGGCCTTCCAAGATTGAACCATGCCTTTGGCTTTGTCCAGTTCTGCTTTCCTTTAGGTGGTTGCATGTTTTGTAACGGTCTATCGCATAGTGCCTCCTGATCGACTCTAGCCTTAGTATTATCATTTGACTTCCCCTTTATGCTGGACAATGTACCAAAAAGTGCCTCGGTGATATTCTTTTTTACTGTGCATCACGTCGATGTTGTGTGGGTAAAGGAGGTCTTTGATGTAAGGCAGATCCCACAAGCATGTCTTGTGAGTCTAGGCATGTTTCGAATTATACCCCTTGAAATACCCTAGACGCTCTAGATCTGGCTCGACAGCGTTTAACTGATCCATGGTCTCTTGGCCTGTCAATGCAAGTGGTGTAGAGTTTTTGACAACTCTACCTTTGATTAAGTTCTTCTTGTCTTTCCTGAACTTATGGCGAGGATCCAGGAACTGCTATGCAAGTCGAAGCAAGAAAACTTGCAACCGGCCTGAAGCCAACGAAACTCAAGAGCTTCCTTGCATGAGGGGCATAGGAACCTTCCATGCACACACCAGCCAACGAACACTACAAAAAATACACTTCCGTGATGATACATGTTTGTCACAGTAGGTCGCTTTTTTTGTCATGCATGTACATCCATGAAAAATTTATGACAGAATCAAGATAGTCATACCTGTGCTGTCATAGAAGTGTTCCATGACATTACCAAAATTATCATCACGGAAGTGTCCACTTCCATGACGATAAATCGCGTGTCACAGAAGTGCTTTCGTCAAGGGTGACCGACACGTGGCATCCACCGTAACGGAACGCCGTTAAGCTATCGGGTCGGGTTTTGAATCCGATAACCCGTTAACAGCCCTGACCAATGGGGATTTCCACGTGTAAAATCATCATTGGCTAGAGGAAACACGTGTCGGCTCATCATCGGGACAGATGTCATCCACTCACTGGACAGAAGGCACCTATGATACGTCGACACGTGGCACGACCCAACAAGTTTAAATGGGCCGGCCCAACTAGAGGCCCACAAAATTTTGCGGACCATAATGGGCCGGCCCAGCTAAAGGCCCATGAAATTTTGCGGACCATAATGGGCTGGCCCAACTAAAGGCCCATAAGATTTTGCGGGCCATAATGGGCCGACCTAGGTAAAGGCCCACAAGATTTTTTTGTGCCATAATGGGCCGGCCCAGGTAAAGGCCCACAAGATTCTTGCGGATCATAATGGGCCGGCCCAGCTAAAGGCCCACGAGAATTCGCCGACATTAATGGGCCGGCCCAGCTATAGGCCCACAAGATTTTGAGGACCCTAGTAGGCCGGCCCATTAACTGGCTGCCATGTTTTGGGCCAAATGCCGGCCCATATTTGATCCGGTCCATTAATGGACTGCCACGCTCCGGGCCTAATAGTGGCTCATATGAGATCCGGCCCGTTAAAAGCCTACCACGTTCTGGGCCAAATTACGGCCCAGATCAGGTCCGACCCTTTAAAAGGCTTTGGGCTCAATTATGGCCCATATCAGATTCGGCCCGTCAACTGGGCACTATGCTTTTGGGCCCACTTGCTAAAGGCCCACTTAGTAATTTGGCCTGATATTAGTTTTGTCCTGTTAAGGGCCCGTTTAACATTTCGGCCCTATATTAATTTCGGCCTGTTAAAAGCCCATCATATAGTTGGGCCTAACTATGGCCCGGTTTGCATCCGGCCTGCTCGCAGCCGATATCTGATTGGGTCAAACAAGGCAATTTTGGCCTGTTAAAAGCCCGTGATTTGATTCGCACAATCATGGGCCGGGGTTCATTTCGGGCTGCTGCCGGCCCGTGAGCTGATCGGCACGTTTGAGGCCCAACCTGCATCGTGATTGCATGACGGCCCGATTATGTACCATAATTTTACGGTTTGGCCAGTTTACTGCGAAGACATGATATATATACAGTAAAATAACTCCAGCATCATGAATAAGAAAAAACCTACACTATACAATAAAGAAATTACATCATATTACATCCACTGGGCATCAAAGTTCGCCACTATGATAATAAAGCACAAGCAGACAGCAGATTACATACACTGGGCATCAAAGATCGCCACGAGCGCAAATAAACACGCCGACAAAATAATATACAAAACCGACAACACTTCAATAGAGTTCAAGAAAGGTTAGCCCTGCTGGGGAGCTGCAGCGCAAGCAGCTGAGCAAGATGATGAGACTGCACTTGTTCAACACTTATATCTTCCTCACTCTGAAAGATAAACAAGCAGACATATGACAGGTTTTGCACATAAAAGTATCAGTGCGGACAATTCATCACATTTCTTACTGACGAATAAAGTGACATAGTTTAAATTTGCATTAACACAATATGGTATTGTTCAGGTCAAGACATGGCAGGAAATGACATTGTGAAGGAGTTGGCAGCTTCACGACACCACTGGATTACAGATCAAGAACTCATAAGTATCAATGGTTAGTGTGCTGTCAATTTATACCATTTCAGATTGGCAAATAAAGAGACGGTTTAAATAATAGTAGAATGATATGACATTTTTCATAGTTAAGACATTGCAGAATATGACATTGTGCTGTAGTGGGTAGGTTCACCACACCGATGGATTACAGATGAAGAACAGAAGCATAAATGCAGTGCAAAAGAAGATCACTTGCTCTGTATAGTTTAATTTACATGGTATGAAGAAGGAACTTGGTTGTACAACTGAAAACTTAAATTGAGAAAGGACGAACTTTTGTTTATGAACTACATATAATAAACTTTAAACAAGAAATTTGATGCAAACACCAAAAAATAAACAGCTGTTGCAGTCATGCCTAACTAAATATATACAACAAAGTTTGAAGGCTTGAGATGGACAAACTTACATTATTGGTGAAGACAGACTCTATAAAGGCCTTGTCCATGCTGATGGGGGGGGGGGCAATTCAAGAAGTTTACCATAGAATCTTCTTCAAAAGCATCGCGTTTATTCTACATTTTGTTAAGAGTAAATATAGATGTGATAATATACGGAAAAAATGGAGAATATTTAAGATAAGATGAAGAGTGATGCTACATAACCAAGTAGCTATAAATGTAAGTGCAGCGACACAGGCAAAAGGTACAGCCAAGAGCAATGCACAGCTAAACTTCTTCAGTACCAACCTTATGGTAAGAGTAAATATAGATCTGATGTGTAGAAAATGGAGGGCAAAGGAAAATAAGTTGCAGAGTGATGGTACATGAACAACTACTTGTCATTATAAGTACAATGATAAAGGACATCATGTACTTACAAGAACAATGCAGAGCTAAAAAAACATTGGCATTGGATATATTCTACACTAATGTAACCATTCATACAGATCAGATAATTTGGAGCGAACAATTGATAAGCAAGCTATCATGCATACTGCTGTCACATAATGAACCAGGTATGTATGCAACTACAATGATACAGGACAACAGGTACTAACAAGAGCAAAGCAGTGGGCAGCATATTTGAGATATCCTGTCGTTCTTGTCAAACCAGAATTCTTCTTCGAGCAGATTTCCTGCAAAAAAGATCCATAAGGCACATGCGGAAAAGTAGAAGTTCAAATTGTCATGTGATTTCATAGACAGTACCTCATCCTGGGAACGAGACCAGTGCATAACAAGGTTTTTCCATTCAATGTCTTCTAAATTTAGCACATGAGACTTCACCAGAAATTCGTTTATAGACTTGCTATCAAAGTGTGATTTCCTCAGGTAACACCGATACTGCTGCAATGCTTCCTTGAAAAGCACAAGAAAGCTTTGCTCGTCATGACTATCCAGATTGACCCTCGCCTAGTTACAACAATGTAATGTAAATCATTGATGTGTTCAATCAGCAGAAAACAGGAAAATAATAGCCATGAATAATAGCACTTACACGTAAGTTGGACAGGAAGATGTGAAAATGGTGTTTGTCTTCACAATAATCTTCCCATGATGGGAATATATGCACGTAGTCCCTAACAACATTGAAAGCATTGTCTTTTAAACTGGGAATAAATGGAATGGGGTTCCAATCTACAGGAATTGGCCGTCTCTGCAATTGGGATAGGTCTTTGGCCGGTGGACTTGCTGTACTTTTTGCTGGAGTGGGATTTTTCTGTGGTACAGCTGGTGCTATGGCAAATGAAATCGGTATACCTTTTGCTGGAGTGCAGGTCCTGTGTGGTGGGGCTAGTGGTGTGGCCAATGAAGTATGGGTACAGTCTGCTGGAGTCGGTCCTACGTTTTGTGTCATTGGTTGTACAACCAATATAAGTGGGGTGCTGTCTAATTTCTCCGGCACCACCACGTTTTTCAAGGACTTTGCTGGTGCTCCTTCAGGTTCGACAATCACCCTCTTCCTTTTTGATGTCTAATGCACAAGAACATCATTTGAGTGGAAAAACATGGTATGATGACAGATGGAATATGTATTGATAATGGATGGGCATGGCATCTCGACATATATGATGAGTAAACTAAGCAGATGGTGGTGGAACAAAGTAGAAGAAATGCAAGACAACATATGCAAGATACCCGCAATCAATAAAACATTGCCAAATTAGAACAGACACCTTGATGGGTGAACAGGACAGGCCATCTGCCTTTGACTCCTCGAGGTTAGAATAGTCATTAGGATGATATTCTGAACAAGAATCAACAGATGGGGAGCGTATTAGTTTCATTGCATCCAGAATGGCACTCAATGCCTTGGTGCCAATTTTGTAAGTCATTGTAGTGTTTAGCTTTAAGAGTGGACTGCTGCTAGTGTGACACAAAGCAGCTACACAGATCATAGTGTAGATATAACGGGAAAACCTTAAGCATCAGAGTAAAATCAGCAAAGTGGAACTTGCTGGAATATATGTGCTAGTATTGCCGGTACGGCTAGAAAGGCTTCGGATACCAGCTCTCTTCAAGTGAAGGTGCGGTACTGTTAATATCAATGTAACTCTCAAAGGCGACACAGCTCCCCACATTTCCTTGCTATTCTTATAGGATTCAAGTGGGCAGGCCACTACAAATCCTATTCCTATGTTTACAAGATCCTACGAATCAAAGAGGCTCAAAGTGTCCATCACAACCGACCGTATAGACCTCTACACTGCAAATGTCCCTGCTCATCTTCAGTACAAGGAACATACTGTACTACTATCATACTCCCTCCATTCCAAAATATAAGTCTTGGTAGAGATTTCCACTATGGATCACATACAGATGTATTCAGGTACATTTTAGAGTGTAGATTCACTCATTTTGCTCCATATGTAGTCCATGGTGGAATCTATACAAAGACTTGTATTTAGGAACTGAGAGAGTACATATTAAAGAAGAACAGAAGACGAACATGGTAAAGAAGAGCAAGCAGATTTTGGATAATAAAATGTTGGTTGCATAGTGCCCACACATGATGAACCAGAGCACATTAAGAATGCAACTCCTAGCTGTCTCTAGACCATTTCAGGTGGTTGGATGAAGATCCTACGTCTCCTAACCCTTCTTCTTCCTCGTCTCTGATTCTTCCCATACGGAACACCGCACGGGCTGCCGGCTGGACCACCGGCTGATGAAGCTATGTACCTAGGGTAGGGTCATGGACCTGTCCAGCATACCCTCCCTGAGGACATCTTTACAAAGAATCAGAAGCAGACGAAGAGAAAATATCATCCACTCGACCATGAAGATGTGCTCACTCGACTTCCTTGAAGACACTCGACCACCTTGAAGATACTCGACCACCAGAAGACGAGAAGCCCTCCACTCTGCAACGGTCACGACTTAAACCATAGCATTATGGGCATTTATAACACTTTATTGTAGACGTTACCAGTAACGCCCCACCTTTATGAACATTGAACCCTGTGTAATGGAGGGGAGCTGGGGTCCTGGCGCACTCTATATAAGCCACCCCCTCCTCTGGGACAAGTGTTCGCACTTTTGTAAACACACACACACACACGTATAATCCAGTCGACCGCCTCAGGGCACCAAGACATAGGGCTGTTACTTCCTCTGAGAAGGGCCTGAACTCATAAAACTCGTGTGTACAACTACTCCATAGCTAGGATCTTGCCTCTCATACCTACCCCCATTCTACTGTCAGTCTTAGATCCACGACAGTTGGCGCCCACCATGGGGCAGGTGTCTTAGCGACTTATTGGAGAAGTTGCAATTTTTCCGAACCCCATCATCATGGTTCCAGGCGGAGGTTTGGCTGGGGGCCGCGAGATCCGTCTCGGCGCGCTCGTGTTTGTCGCCGACGACTCCGCTTGGATTTAGGAGGCACCACTCGACGTCGATGCGCTCCCCGCCCGCGGAGCGATGCACTTTCACGCGTGTGTCCGCGGCGTCCTCCTGCGGCAACCGTCGACCCAGTACCAGTCAACTCCTACGGCTTCCCCCTCCCCGCGACCCGCCGGAACAAGCACACCAGCCGGTCGAGGGTTCAACGGTGGGTGAAGCATGCGGTGGCCCGCCAGTCGGCCACCCCTCAAGTCGCGGCGCCCGAGCCCGACGAGTCTCTCTACGGCCCGTTCGATCTGTCGACTGGCTCCGTAGAGACTGCATCCGAGTGCGGCAGCAATGACTCGGCAGCGGAAGTCCTAATGGTCAATGGACCACCTAGTCCTCCTGGCTTCGATCGTGAAGACGGAGGTGACGGGAACAGTGATCCGTCGCGCGTTCACGAGGAGTACCGCCCCGAGCCTCTCTCCTCGCAGCAGAGAGAAGAACTTCATCGCCGAAACATGGATGCCCTGCATACTCCTATAGTTGGAGAAACGCCCGAGGCCCAGGCCTTGGAACAGGCTCGCTTGGCCAATCTGGCTGAGCGCACTCGGCTGGAGAACCTACAGCGTGCACTCGACGATCACACTCGTCAACGTGCTCCTGAGTCCAGCCGACGCCAACTTTTTCCACCTCCGACTCAGGTATACCGAACACCGATCCAAAATCCTAGCAGCTGCGGCCCGGATAGTAGAGTCGATTCAACCTTCCCAGTCAGAAGCTGGCCGAGGTCTGGCGCAGATCAGGGCCTTGCTCCGGGCAGCAGGAGAGCAGAATACGGCCGTGTCTCAGTCGCGGGATAGGATCCATAACAGATCTATGGTCGCAGATACAGTCCAGTCGGCCCATAGCCCGAGATCGCCCCCGAGGCGTGAGGGACGTGGAGAGCGGCGTGATCAGTATAGAAACCAGGAGCAGTATGATCGTCGAGCCGATCGCGACGGTCGCCGTCGAGTGCCCACGCCTCCTCCAAGGAGTGAGTCGTACGTGCCGTGGCCACATGAAGACAGGCGCCCTAACAGCATCGGCAGAGGTATTCCAGTCGACCCTAGGGAGCCAGGCTTTGATTCGAGATCTATTCTCGTACAAGGCTTGGTCGACAGAAATAGAGCTCACCGAGATGGCCATGACAGAGGCCCGCAAACCAGCAACTGGGTGCATGTCTCTGGCCCAGAGTGCTTCAGCAGAGCTATCAGAGCTGCAGTGATTCCCCCCAACTTCAGGTTGGCGACTAGAGTCAGTAAGTTCACCGGAGAGTCCAAGCCTGACACCTGGCTCGAAGACTACCGAGTGGCTATCCAGATTGGTGGCAGCAATGATGAGGTGGCCATGAAACACCTTCCTCTGATGTTGGAGGGCTCGGCTAGGGCGTGGCTGAATCAGTTGGCGCCTGGCATCATCTATACTTGGGAAGATCTCGCCCGAGTGTTTGTCAGAACGTTTGAGGGTACTTGCAAGCGGCTAGCAGGTTTGACAGAAACCGAATGAAACTTTGAGAGATTATATCCAGAGGTGGATCACCCTGCAACACACGGTAGAAGATGTGTCTGATCATCAGGCAATTTGTGCTTTCAAGGAAGGCATCAGGTACCGAGAGTTGAATCTGAAATTCGGTCGGACAGGAAACATGACTTTGACTCGGATGATGGAAATCGCCACCAAGTATGCCAATGGTGAAGAGGAGGAGCGACTGCGGAGCGGCAAGCACAAAGCAGTCGCCCACGAAGCCGGAGGAGGAAACTCCAGTTGGAAAGAAAAATGCAAGGCCGAACCAGCTGCTCCGGGTGAGACCTTGGCTGTGGTTCAAGGAAAGTTCAAGGGGAAGCCCAAAGGGCCGTGGAACCCCAGGAAAGTAAAAGATCAAGATGGAAATGACGTGTTGGATCTGTCGTGCCATATCCACACCAAAAAAGATGAAGAAGGTAATTTCATTTACCCGAAGCATACCACTCGACAGTGTCGGCTCCTGATCCAGTAGTTCCGAGAGAGACAACTCAAGTAAAAGGAGAAGGAGGCAGACAAGGCTGAGAGTGAAGGGGAAGATCATGATGGTTATCCTCATGTGAATTCCACTCTGATGATTTTTGCTGATGTTGAAAACAAGAGTCGATTGAAAGTCATCAACAGAGAAGTGAACATGGTCGCTCCGGCGACACCCAATTACTTGAAATGGTCGCAGACTGCCATTACGTTCGACCAGTCTAATCACCCAGCGCACATCGCCACCCCTGGGAGGCAAGCGCTGGTGGTCGACCCGGTGGTCGAAGGCACTCGACTGACAAAGGTCCTGATGGACGGTGGCAGTGGCCTGAACATTCTGTACGCAGAAACGTTGAAAGGAATGGGCATTCCGATGTCCAGACTCAGTGAAAGCCACATGAGTTTCCATGGGGTCATCCCAGGCAAGAAGGCTGTGTCCCTCAGTCAGATTGCACTCGACGTGGTTTTCGGTGATGCCAAAACTTACCGCAAAGAAAAGTTGACATTTGAAGTCGTGGATTTTCAGAGTGCGTATCATGCAATTCTGGGCAGGCCAGCTTATGCACGATTCATGGCTCGACCTTGTTACGTGTACCTCAAACTGAAGATGCCTGGTCCCAGAGGAGTGATCACTATCTCTGGTAATCAGAAAAATGCGGAAGAGTGTTTCCAGAAGGGCTCAAAGATCGCCGATGCCTAGATGGCCGTGGCAGAATTGCAAGAATACCAGAAAAATGCAGACTCAAGTGACTTGTTGTGAGCCAAGAAGCCAACCACGGATTCAGCATTCCAGTCGTCTGGCAAGACGAAGTCTGTTCACATTCACCCGACGGACCCCAATGCAGCTCCGACCCACATTTCGACCACACTCGACTCCAAATAGGAAGAAGCGCTCATCCAGTTCCTCCATGAGAACTGGGACATCTTTGCATGGAAGCCTTCTGACATGCCAGGTGTTCCCAGGGGACTGGCTGAGCATTGTTTGCGAGTCGACCCGAAAGTGAAACCAGTCAAAGAGCATCTTCGACGGTCCGCCGTCCAGAAAAGAAAAGCAATCGGCGAAGAGGTGGCTCGGCTTTTGGCAGCTGAGTTTATCCGAGAGATTTACCACTCCGACAGGTTAGCCAATGTTGTCATGGTCCCAAAGAAAGATGACTCACTCCGCATGTGCATCAATTTCAAGCATATCAATCGGGCCTGCCCGAAAGATCACTTCCCTCTCCCTCGCATCGATCAGATAGTCGACTCAACTGCTGGGTGCGAGCGTTTGTCCTTTTTGGATGCCTACTCCGGGTACCACCAGATCCGTCTGTACGGACCCGATGAAATAAAGACAACTTTTATCACCCCGTTCGGATGCTTCTGTTATGTCACAATGCCATTCGGCTTGAAGAACGCGGGAGCCACATTTATGCGAATGATTCAGAAGTGCCTGCTCACTCAGATCAGTCGGAATGTGGAAGCATACATGGATGACATTATGGTCAAGTCACTTAAAGGTTCTAACCTGCTGACCGACCTCGCTGAAACCTTTGCCAACCTCAGAAGGTATGATATCAAGCTCAATCCATCAAAGTGCACGTTTGGAGTTCCAGGCGGAAAGTTACTCAGTTTTCTTGTTTCCGAACGAGGAATCGATGCTAACCCAGAGAAAGTAGGCGCTATACTTCGGATGAAATGCCCTGTGCGTGTGCATGATGTCCAGAAGCTTACTGGTTGCTTGGCCGCCCTAAGTTGATTCATTTCTCGCCTCGGTGAAAAGGCCCTGCCTCTTTACCGATTGATGAAGAAATCAGATGCGTTCGAGTGGACTCCAGAAGCTGATACAACATTTGCAGAGCTAAAAGCCCTGCTTTCCACCCAGCCGGTGCTTGCTGCTCCAATCAGCAAAGAGCCTCTTTTGCTTTATATAGCAACCACTGGACAAATTGTCAGTACAGTACTTACGGTCGAGCGGGAAGAAGAAGGAAAAGCGTACAAAGTTCAACCGCCAGTTTATTATATTTCTGAAGTCCTGACCTCGTCAAAGCAGAGATATCCTCACTATCAGAAGCTTGTCTATGGAATTTACATGACCACGAAGAAGGTTGCACACTACTTGTCAGATCACTTTGTTACAGTCGTCAGCGACGCTCCATTGTTAGAGATTCTGCACAACAGGGATGCAATTGGTCGAGTGGAAAAATGGGCGATTGAACTCCTTCCCTTGGATATCAAGTTTGAGGCAAAGAAAGCTATCAAGTCCCAAGCAATAGCAGATTTCCTCGCCGAGTGGATCGAACAGCAAATGCTGACTCAAGTTCACTCGGAGCACTGGACCATGTTCTTTGACGGATCCAAGATGTTGAACGGTTCTGGTGCTGGAGTAGTTCTGGTATCCCCCCGAGGAGACAAGCTCAGATATGTCCTCCAGATTCACTTTGATTCCTCCAACAATGAAGCAGAGTATGAAGCACTCCTGTATGGGTTGCGCATGGCCATCTCACTCGGCGTCCGTCGCCTCATGGTCTATGGCGACTCAGATTTGGTAGTTAATCAAGTGATGAAGGAGTGGGACGTCAGAAGCCCAGCCATGACTAGTTACTGCAACGCGGTGAGAAAGCTTGAGAAGAAGTTCGAGGGGTTAGAACTCCACCACATCCCCCGATTGAAAAATAAAGCAGCCGATGAATTGGCAAAGATAGGTTCCAAGAGAGAGGCCATTCCCAGCAATGTTATCTTGGAGCATATTCACACGCCGACAGTTCAGGAAGACCCTTTCATTGAAGAGCCCCCACAACAGAAGAGCGCCACGGATCCGACTGAAGTCGAGGTCCCAGCTGTGGTCGACCTAATCATGGAGGTTCTGGCCATTACTCCCGACTGGACGGTGCCCTACATTGCGTACATCCTCAGGAAAGAGCTCCCAGAGGATGAAGAAGAAGCTCGACAGATTGTCCGCCGATCTAAAGTTTTTACTGTGATAAGAGGGCAGCTGTTCAGAGAAAGTGTGACTGGAGTCGGTCAAAAGTGCATAACACCAGAAGAAGGTCGAATGATCCTCAATGACATCCACTCGGGACCTGTGGTCACCATGCGTCCTCTCGGGCCATCATGGCTAAAGCATACCGAGCTGGATTCTATTGGCCACGAGCAAATGAGATGGCGAAAGATATAGTCGACAGATGTGAAGGCTGTCAATTTTACTCCGATATGTCTCACAAGCCAGCGTCAGCCCTGAAGACCATCCCCCTCGTCTGGCCCTTCGCTGTTTGGGGACTGGATATGGTTGGACCGCTGAGGACCGGTAGAAGCGGTTTCACTCACGTGCTCGTTGCAGTCGACAAGTTTACCAAATGGATCGAAGCTAAACCCATCAAGAACCTTGACGCTAGCACCGATGTCAGTTTTATCAGAGAATTGACGTTCCAATATGGAGTCCCACACAGCATCATCACGGACAACGGATCGAACTTCGATTCCTATGAGTTCAGAATTTTTTGCGCCTTTCAGGGCACTCGAGTCGACTATGCTTCTGTTACTCACCCACAGTTGAACGGACAAGCAGAAAGAGCCAATGGCCTAATTCTCAAAGGACTGAAGCCCCGACTGATGCGTGATCTCAAACACGCAATAGGTGCTTGGGTTGATGAACTTTTGTCTGTTCTGTGGGGTTTAAGGACAACTCCTAATCGGTCGACTGGAAGAACTCCTTTCTTCTTACTCTATGGAGCCAAAGCTGTTCTGCCAAGTGACTTGCTCCACAACGCACCCCGAGTTGAACTCTTCTCCGAAGCAGAAGCAGAGCAGGCCCGACAAGATTCAGTCGATCTCTTAGAGGAGGAAAGAGAGATGGCCTTGATCCGCTCGACCATTTATCAGCAAGATTTGCGTCGATTCCACGCCAGGAATGTGAGGGGTCGGGCCTTTCAAGAAGGAGACTTGGTTCTTCAAGTGGATCAGCAGAAACCACACAAGCTCACTCCAACTTGGGAAGGCCCCTTCATCGTCACCAAAGTTCTCCACAACCATCTTTACAGCATCGAGCATCAGAAAAACGAGCCACGGGCTTGGAACGCGTAGCTGCTCCCCCGCTTTTATACTTAAACACTCCTTCGAACAAAATTTAATAAGCAACACCTTTTGTAATTCGTTTATCAAAGACAAGAGCTTACGGTTCTCTCATTCGATGGTCTTGTTCTTATTTACTCCTGAAATCCCCTAGTGGGTGGGCTTAGTCGCGAATCCGTTCCGCCTAAATTCGAAAAATCCTACCAAGTGAAGAGCAATCCTTTCACTTGGGGGCTTAGCTGCAATCGAGCACTCGCCTAAGTTCTCTCACTAAGAGGCTTAACGGCAGTCCAGCACTCGCCTAAGTTTGGAAAAATCCTACCGAGTGGAGAGCAATCCTCCCACTCGGGGGCTTAGCTGCAGTCGAGCACTCGCCTAAGTTCTCTCACTAAGAGGCTTAACGGCAGTCCAGCACTCGCCTATGTTTGGAAAAATCCTACCGAGTGGAGAGCAATCCTCCCACTCGGGGGCTTAGCTGCAGTCGAGCACTCGCCTAAGTTCCCTCACTAAGAGGCTTA
>NC_041390.1:107620958-107621409 GCF_002162155.2 Triticum dicoccoides
ATCAAAGACAAGAGCTTACGGTTCTCTCATTCGATTCTGTTGTTCTTATTTACTCCTGAAATCCCCCAGTGGGTGGGCTTAGTCGCGAATCCGTTCCACCTAAGTTCGAAAAAATCCTACTGAGTGAAGAGCAATCCTTCCACTCGGGGGCTTAGCTGCAGTCGAGCACTCGCCTAAGTTCTCTCACTAAGAGGCTTAACGGCAGTCCAGCACTCGCCTAAGTTTGGAAAAATCCTACCGAGTGGAGAGCAATCCTCCCACTCGGGGGCTTAGCTGCAGTCGAGCACTTGCCTAAGTTCTCTCACTAAGAGGCTTAACGGCAGTCCAGCACTCGCCTAAGTTTGAAAAAATCCTACCGAGTGGAGAGCAGTCCTCCCACTCGGGGGCTTAGCTGCAGTCGAGCACTCGCCTAAGTTCTCTCAATAAGAGGCTTAACGGCAGTCCAACACTC
>NC_041390.1:107621649-107627319 GCF_002162155.2 Triticum dicoccoides
GCACTCGCCTAAGTTCTCTCACTAAGAGGCTTAACGGCAGTCCAGCACTCGCCTAAGTTTGAAAAAATCCTACCGAGCGGAGAGGAGTCCTCCCACTCGGGGGCTTAGCTGCAGTCGAGCACTCGCCTAAGTTTGAAAAAATCCTACCGAGTGGAGAGCAGTCCGCCCACTCGGGGGCTTAGCTGCAGTTGAGCACTCGCCTAAGTTCTCTCACTAAGAGGCTTAATGGCAGTCCAGCACTCGCCTAAGTTTGGAAAAATCCTACCGAGTGGAGAGCAATCCTCCCACTCGGGGGCTTAGCTGCAGTCCAGTACTCGCCTAAGTTTGAGACCCATCCCTATCCGTAAGGACGACGAGGTGCAGGTCGACTGCAACCTTCTTCTTCGGAGCTAGGGCACTAATACAACGTCCGCTCCATCCCTATCCGCAAGGACGACGAGGTGCAGGTCGACTGCCACCTTCTCCTTCGGAGCTGCGACACAAATACAACATCCTCTCCATCCCTATCCGCAAGGACGAAGAGGTGCAGCAAGCAAAGTCCATCCGAAGGCAAACACAAGCACATTTGGAGATAAACCAAATTCAGATAAATACTAAAAGGTTCCATGAAGCGAATCAAAAGTACTCGGGCACCAAGCCCGAAGGAGTTTAACGGTTACAGAAACCACTTGGCATTCCAAGGCAAATTTAAAGTGTATCCAAGTTTCATAAGATTGTTCACTCAGCCGGAGGAGGACTGGCAGGCTCCATGAATGAGTCCAGATCGATCCCATCAGCGATCCGAGTGGCGGCAGCAATGAAAGTCTCCATGAAGGACTAGCAGTCGTGCTTTTTGGTGTTAGCGACTTTGATCGCTGCCAGCTTGTCTTCACGAACCTCCTTGCAATGGACTCGCACCAGGGACAGCGCCATATCAGCACCACACCGGGCGAATGATTTCTTCCATTCTTGCACTCGGTCAGGGATCTCGTTCAGTTGAGTCATTAGAGATTCCAGATCATTCTGAAGCGTCGCCTCCGGCCAAAGCGTCGAGTCGATTCGAGAGACAACCTCCTTCAGGCGTGCGAGGTAGCTTGTGGCGCTGGTGATACGGGACTCCAGTCGGAGCACATTCATCGCAGTTTCGTCGCAGACCGGGGAAGCGATAGGGTCCAGACCCGTCTCGACCCTCCCAGTTTCTTCGTCAAAGTCTTGACAAATTTCTGCAGCCAAGAGTCAGTTCAATCAACCGAGCAAAATCCGATGGCAAACATCAACACAGTCGGATTAAAAGAAATACTTCCTAGCACGAGAGAAAGCTTCTTGGCGAGGGTCCTCAGATAAGCTTCTGTGTCATTCCTCTTGCGGATCGCAGACTCCAACTTTTCGTTCAGGGCGACCTTATCCTTCTTCAGGATGGTCACTTCGCGGTTAGCTTCATTAAGACAAGATGTCAGTCTAGTCACCCCTCCTTCAAGCGTTCCGACTAAAGCAAGCTTCTTCTCTACGAGAGCGGTTTTGTCTTGGGCTGCTTTTTGCGCGGCGGCGAGGTCCGAGTCCTTCTTGTCCAGAGCCAACTTCATTTTCTCTACAAAAGAAATAATCGAATCAAAAAAGAGATCAAAGAGATATATTGAAATTCAGTCGGCAATCAGTTACCTTCCATACCAGCGGCCTCGTCTTGAGCTTTTTTCAGATTTTGCTGAGCCAATTCCAAGTCTAAGTTGAGTTGCCTCTGCTTCTCTTCGAGTTCGGCAAACTTGGAGATAAGAGTACAAGACTTCTGCAGGAGGCAAGAGACAGGTCAATCGATAGGTTCGAAAGCAGTTCATTTCCGAATGAATAAAACCTAAAGAAGTGGACAACAAGCTGTTCATACCCCAGTCGACTGCCAGCAGTCGACCGCGGTCTCGGGGACTACACCCAGTGGGGTGCACTTGGCGTGCCCCCACCGGTTCTGATCCCACTTGCCCGGCCCGCCAGAGTCGAGTGCAAGGAGTAAAACAGAGAGAGAGAAAGAACAATTGCGCCGTCAAGAAAAGAAGAACTCAGACCACACAGTCGACTACCAGCAGTCGACCGCGGTCTCGGGGACTACACCTAGTGGGTGCACTTGGCGTGCCCCCACCGGTTCTGATCCCACTCGCCCAGACCGAGTGTAAGAGCGAAAGTACCAAAAACGACAGCAACACCCAGTGGGTGCTCTAATTCAACGCGAACAACAGGAGATTGTGTAGAAGAAGATTTTTCGAGAACAAAAACAGTCGGAAAGTCTACTCACCTCGATGTTGGCCCGAAGAGCGGCACTAGCTTCATAGGCAGCCTGACTCCTCTCGTGCACTATCTTCACCCGCTCCATCATCATATCAGCCTGTCGGATGGCTTCCGCAGCCGTTTCCGACTGGTTGTCTGGGACGGGGTAGCTGGTGAAAAAATGTGCAGACGACTCAGGTGTAGCTGCTTGAGGCTCCATGGTGTGGAGTTGGATAGTTGAAGGAACCACAGGTGCAGTCGACCGCGTGGGGTGCCCACTCGGCAAGGGTGCAGTGAACGTCAAAGCGGCCCTGCCCGCATCTTCAGCTTGACAGACGGGAGGCGTTGCAGTTGGTTCCTGTCGAGCCACCCTGCCAGCTATTACCTTCTTGCTCTTCCTAGGCTTAGGAGCCACATCTTCATCGTCGTCCGGAAGCTCAATGATGTTGGGTGGAGCTGCAAGACAGAACATTCGACTCCAAGTGAACCACTCGACCCTAAAAGGATCAAGAATCGAAATCGCAAGAGTTCATACCTGGGTTAGAGGTCACCGCATCCTCCATTTCCTCGTCCCGGTACTGGTATGAAGAGGTCCCTGACGTAGCAGCACTGCAAAGGCCCGCATTCAATCGGTTACACCCAGTTAATTGAATCCACATAAAGGACAAGTCAGATGGTTACCCGAAGATAGTAGGAACGGTCACTTTGATCCGAGGCAAAGCTTTGGGCGGTTTGGAAGAGATGGCTTTCGGCACTTTCGGCGCTGGAAGCAGCGTGACCTTGGATTGCTTTGGAGGCTTCTCAGTCGGCGTCGGGGAAGACGTCCTGGGGCGCTTCGAGGATTGCCCGATCGGCACAGCCACCAAGTTCGGAGCGCGTGCCGGGTCATGAGTGTGCTTGGACCTCCTCTCCCTACGAGGAGGCGAGTCGACTTCTTCCTCATTGGTCGATTCATTGCTCTCCTCATCCTCCTCGGCTTCCGAATGCTCCTCGCCTCTCTCGCCCCCGCTCACTTCTTCTTCAGCGCTGGGGTCCTGCACTCCATTGGGCATCGAGTACATTTCAATGAGGGCCTAAAAGGATAACAATCAAAAGACATTCAGTCGACCACAAACGGGACATCACGTGGTGAATCGGAAAGATACTTGATAAAACAGAAATATACCTGCTCCGGCTGGCGCGAGTTGTCGAATGGAATCACCCTCCTGGATCCCCGAGGGTTGCCTTTGTTGCCAGTGATTCCCCTCAACCAGTTCTCCAAGACATCCTCGCTGACCTCCTCTGGGTGGATCCAAGTGGTATCTTCGAGCCCAGAGTACATCCACATCGGATGATCGCGCGCCTGAAGAGGTTGGATGCATCGACCGAGAAAGACCTCCAGCAGATCCATCCCGGTCACTCCGCCGCGGACAAGCTGGACGACTCGTTTGACCAGCTCCTTGACCTGCGCCTTGTCTTCTGGAACTACCTTTAGGGGAGCAGGCTTCTCAACTCGAGCCAAGGAGAAAGGAGGAAGTCCAGTCGACTGGCCAGGGGTTGGCTGATCCTTGCAGTAAAACCAAGTCGACTGCCAGCCCCGGACCGAGTCAGGAAGGATCATCGCTGGGAAAGTACTCTTTCTCCTCATCTGGATCCCCAGACCACCGCACATCTGGATCACCCGCGTCCTCTCGTCACTCGACTTGGCCTTTTTGACCGACTGGGAACGGCAAGTGAAGATGTGTTTGAAAAGCCCCCATTGTGGTCGACAGCCCAAGAAGTTTTCGCACATGGACACGAAAGCGGCCAGATAGACTATGGTGTTCGGAGTGAAATGGTGGAGCTGAGCCCCAAAGAAGTTCAAAAAACCCCGGAAGAAAGGGTGGGGAGGCAGAGAGAATCCACGATCTACATGGGTTGCTAGGAGGACACACTCACCCTCTCTAGGCTGCGGCTCAATTTCGTCCCCCGGGAGCCGAGCCGACTTGTGGGGGGTCAATCCCCCCTCCACCAGGTCGTCGAGGTCGTCCTGTGTGATTGCCGAGCGGACCCAGTCGCCCTGGACCCAGCCCTCCGGCAGGTCGGACCTCGACGAGGATCCGCCCCGGCTGGTCCGCTTGCCCTTCGCCTTCGCGATCGCCTTCTTCGCGCGTTCTAGCGCCGCCGTCTTATCCTTCCCCATGGTGGCAGATCGAGCTCGAGCGGAGGTTCGGCGACGAGGCGGAAGTGAGAGTGGCGGAGAGATCGGGAGAAAGAGAAGAGAGAATGGTGGCATGCGGAGCAAAGGCCTGGCCGAGACCTTTTATAAGACCTTCCGCCGAGTGGCTGACTAGTGGACCCAAGCGATCTAAACAAATCCGGCAATAGTTGCGCGCGCAGTATGTGGCGAAAAAGGTGGCGCGGGGATCGAGGAGACTTACCTAATCCGTCCCGATGACCTCATTTCCTCCCGTCTGGCGCGCTTCCCAAAATTTGAATCCCGCGAGATCCGCGGAGAGCGGAACAACCTGTCAGACTGAAGACAAACACCCTCTACATCATCATTTGGAATTCAACCATGAAAGTTCACTCGACAACAACCAAGAATGGACCAAGGCGACTGAGAAAGGAGTCGACGTCGTCTCCTCAACTCATTGTTTCAGGACAAGGCATATTCATAGCACAAAGAGTGGGTCGGAAGTGTTCTCAACCCCTTTCTCATTCGAACCCTGATCCATTCGGGGGCTAATGATGAAGCTATGTACCTAGGGTAGGGTCATGGACCTGTCCAGCATACCCTCCTCGAGGACATCTTTACAAAGAATCAGAAGCAGTCGAAGAGAAAATATCATCCACTCGACCATGAAGATGTGCTCACTCGACTTCCTTGAAGACACTCGACCACCTTGAAGACACTCGACCACCAGAAGACGAGAAGCCCTCCACTCTGCAACGGTCGTGACTTAAACCATAGCATTATGGGCGTTTATAACACTTTATTGTAGACGTTACCAGTAACGCCCCACCTTTATGAACATTGAACCCTGTGTAATGGAAGGGAGCTGGGGTCCTGGCGCACTCTATATAAGCCACCCCCTCCTCTGGGACAGGGGTTCGCACTTTTGTAAACACACACACACACACACACGTATAATCCAGTCGACCGCCTCAGGGCACCGAGATGTAGGGCTGTTACTTCCTCCGAGAAGGGCCTGAACTCGTAAAACTCGTGTGTACAACTACTCCATAGCTAGCATCTTGCCTCCTCATACCTACCCCCATTCTACTGTCAGTCTTAGATCCACGACACCGGCCCCCACCGCATGTGTTCCTCCGCCACCCCACCCCCACCCCCACCCCAACCCCCACCTGCGTCAAGTTTTCTTCGTTCGGTGAGGCCCCACAACCACCCGAGCCCCTTCAATCGCACCGGCGAACTCCGGCGAGCTCTGAAAAATTGACTGACCCAATTTTGTAATT
>NC_041390.1:107628012-107663873 GCF_002162155.2 Triticum dicoccoides
GATGCAAGGATCCCGGTCCGAAGCCGTGGATGAGAGAGGTCGATCTCTTGTAATGGACGGCGGCGGCGGGGTATTAGCTCCAGCATGGTGGAGGAGGATGGCGGTGGATGGGGTGGCGGACGACGGCAGACGGAGGAGGGTGGGGTGGAGAGGGTGTTTTGGCGCCCACGGAGTACGAATGGGGAAAAGGGAGGTAGAGAGGAAGGGGGAACCATGTATTCAGGGCGCGCTTGTCTCAAATGCGAGGAAATTTACAAACTTAGCCCCCGTTTCAAATTTCTACTACATCACAGCAACACTAGTCGGTCGGGGATAGGACGGTAATCTTGCATACACCGAATATTTGCCGACGAGAGTTTGTTTTTGGCGCCCACCGTGTATGAATATGAATCGGGGAGGGAGTCGATTTCGGCCGAGGACACAGTGTGTTTTGGCGCCCACCGTGTATGAATCCGGGTGAGAGGCGGTTACGTCACGTTTGGGTGTAATTACAAACCTACCCCTATCGAAACCTATAGAAATCCAGCATATAGGCTTTGCATGGCAGGGATAGGCAGCAGTGATTCCCATCTCGCAGATTTTGGTTCCGGGCGGTTACTGCGACTTTCCCCGCTTCGTTCAAATTTTGTAGAGTGCATGTTTACCATGCCAACTCAATTCGAATCCCGTTTGTATTCTATTTTTTTGGGCGGGATCCATTTTCAATTGGAATTACATTCTATATACATCATTTTTTTATATATACTTTCAAAAGCACAACACCATTTATACATAAATATGGTTTACAAATGGCATGATCTCAGATTCATAAGGTTGTATCCATCAATTTGGATTTTCAAATATTTGAAACCACTTTATGTTGAAATCCAATGTATGCATTCCTCGCTAACTGTCTCCAATTAATGTGTGTTTCATGCGGGTTTTTTTACTTCTCAAACATGTATAATGTGTTTCACACATGCAACATATAGTGTAATCCCGTTTATACATTAATTGCATATAAACCATGCATTGTTTGTAATTGAAGAATCTATGGATCACCAACATTGATAAACTATATAACATTACACGTGTGCCCAAATTCAAATGAATATGCATGTTTGATACACCAATTTGCGTTATGATATTATCGATGTCGTGATCTCCAGTTTAAATATTTGAATCCCCTTTAATCCAGATATTCGTCTCATATAGCTATCACTTATGCTTATATAGGACTATCTCTCTGGACCTATACGCGTTCATCGTCTCTCAGGTATCTCTCGTGCTACCTGTATGTCGACAATGATCTTTTATCTTCGTAACACACTGACGGTACTCTCTCCCTCGACCTTCATCACTCTATCTCTCTCTAAGTATATCTCTGTGACACTCCAAAAATTTTATTTGGTTTTTATCAAAAACTTTGTGGTTTTGAGGAGAGATTTTTTTTAGTGAAGGTCTATGAAAATTTGGGTTTTTCTTATCTTTGAAGCCACCCTTGGCTTTGTATTTTTGCCCATGAGATAAAACCCCTCCAAAACCTCCCCTCCCCCTTGTGATCAACCTAAATTCTCTGTCCCAACTAATCCAAACTGGTTTTGGATTTTTATTCTAATTATTTTTCCCCTCAATTCAATTCTGAAAATTATTTGGAGCCTGAGGGATTTTCAAAGCAAGTACACTTTTTCATTTGAGTTTTGAACTCAAACCAATTCTCCTGGATTGTCCTTTGAACCCACAACCCAGAACCATCTTGATCCACTCCTACTCTTCTCAAATTTTTCAAAATACAGTCTCTGCAAGTTTGGACCAGATTTGCCAAATTTGGTGAAATTCATATCCACACTGCTCCAAAAATTCCAACAAAAATCATGCAGCCTACTTGAGCAAGGAGAAGCCACTCCACCAAAAATCAGCTCAAGGAAAAATCACCAGAGGCCAATTTCATTCGGTCGAACACCTGGTGGGCACTCTTACTGTTCAAAGTTCAGAAAATTCAGTTTCAGTGTCATCTTCCGTCCGTCAGTTTCAGTCACGCGGCCACAGTGCCCTTGGCACGTTCCTCGCCGCCTATTCCTCTTGTCCGAAGCTGCACACACGTGCGTGGAGCCTTCCTGGCGTCGGTAGCGCGCTGGCTCGCCCTCGCCGGCGTCTTCTGCGGCGTCGGGACCTCCCGTGGCGGCCGATAGGAGGCACACCACGGCAGAACGCCGTTCCGCGCCGCCCATCGCTCCCTGGCTCTCCGCGTGGCCTCATGCACGCCAGCGCACGACCGTAGCACAGCCACCGTGGCCGGCAAGCACGGAACGCGCTCTCCGCCGCCGACGGGCCCGCGCCATCACCGTTCCGTCGAGCTCGCCCTTAACACCCAAACCCCGGCCAGTTTAACACCAAAACGGACCCATTGAACCTCCGTGATGACGCTCGACCCCCTAACCACCCCGACCGAGCACTGCGCCACCGTAATCGCTCGCCGGTGATCCTCGTTCACGGCAACCGCCTCGGACCGCCTATATAAAGGGGTCCCGAGCTCACTCTCGTGCACGCAGCACCCCCACTACTCACCAACACCCCGCCAGGCCACTAGGGGGACCTCGAGGAGGTCTCCTCCCCCAGCTCCGGCCGCCTCGCCCCGCCTCGGCCTCCAGCCCGATTCGTTCTGGTGAGGCCATCTCCGGCGCTCAAACCCCGTTCGTTACCCTCTCTAGCTGCCAGGAACATGACCCCCTCTTCAATTTAACCTTTGCAGCCCTCTCCGACGAGCCCCTCGACCACCCGAGCCGCCGTCCGCCGGAGCAAAGCTCGCCGTCGACGTGGTGCTCGCCGACCGACTCCACCACCATCAACTGACGCGGAAGGGTGCCCTGAGCACGGAGGTACTCCCCGATCTCTCTGCCTCGCCGTGGATCGCCGCCGGCGACCACCGCGGCTCTCGGGCGCCGGCGAACTCTGCCGCCCCGTTTGAACATTTGAACCTGACGGGTGGGACCCCACCGTCAGCCTCTCTGCTCTCTCTTTCGAATCGTTTTCTGGAAGCGCCTTCGGGCAGAATGCGTTTTCTCTTCGGGCTGGCGTAGTCGCTACCGAAGCGTTTTCTGTTTTTATAAATTAGCCCCTGGAAATCTTCTGTTTCATTACAGATAAGTCCCTGGACAAAAACCCTTATAACTTTTAATCAGAAAAGTATTTTTGATTGATTCTTTTTCTATTCTCTTTAAAATTTTGTCTAGTTTTTTATCAGATTTATTTGAAAAATATTTGGTTTAACTTCTGTGCACTCCTTGGTATTTACGTTAGCGCATATATTTTCTTTAAACCGTAGATACCGAAGGAGGTGACGGAGCCGCGAACTTCACCGAGCTAGGCTCCGACTACTCTGAACCAGGCAAGCATGTTTGAACTTTTGATATGATGAGTGTCTTGGCATGTTTTGCATTTAGTTAGTTTCATGGCATGTTGGTGAGCATACCGATGAACGTTATTTTATGTGATAATAAGGTGAGTGAGTTCAATGATCCATACGTGGATGAATGTGAATATGAATGGCCATGTGTTGGCATGAGGATGGGTACGATGGCAGTGTTGTAGCATGCCAGTCTTATGCCAGACTATGTGACTTCAGTGTCAAACCATATCGGTCCAGTACCTATCATTTCCTTCCTTGTACTACCACATGTTTTCCGCAAGGAATATGGTTTAGTAAGTTGCAAACCGCTTTCATGGTACACACCAAAGAGGAGAGGCCGTGATGATGGTTCCATGGCCTTGGATTAAAGCCAGTCATCCGGTCAGGGGGCATGGGTGTTTCCGGTTGGGACCGAGAGGGGGGCACCCCTTAGAGCGCGCGTATATAAATTTGATCCCATGCTATTCGAGATTGTGATCTCCCCGTCTCAAAAGTTTTTCTTGGACGATGACTAGGGTGATTCCTAGCATCGAGAGGTAGGATGGGTGTGTACCGGTTAGCTGTGTTTTCTTCCGAAATACCATAAACGGAACTAGTCCTTCGTGACTACGGAAATCCGTTGGCTGTGGGAAAAATTTTGTACAAACTCTGCAGAGTCATATATTCCTCCAAATCATCTCTTCCATGTCAAGTTTCGTTCCATCTTATCCTAATCAATTGTCAGCTTTGATGACAGAGACTCCGGTGAATCGCATGAGTGCTAAGTCCGATTGAGTGATTATCCCTGTGGATGGACTAACCCGTTTATTCTCATGGATTGAATGTTTATTATGAGTATTGTTTACTGGTGAATTTAAAGCCCTTTCTGCGATGTCGCTCAGACGTCCAACTGTGGCATTTCATTTAAAGCCCTTTCTGCGATGTCGCTCAGACGTCCGACTGTGGCATTTCTTTTAAAGCCCTTTCTGCGATGTCGCTCAGACGTCCGACTGTGGCATTTCTTTTAAAGCCCTTTCTGCGATGTCGCTCAGACGTCCGACCGTGGCATTTCTTTTAAAGCCCTTTATGTGGTGTCGCTAAGATGCCCGACTGTGGCATCATTTCCTTATTTTTATTTGTTCACCTTTCGAGGCGTCGCTTCAGACACCCGATCGGTCCTTATTTATGCTCTGTGGAATTTCAGGCGGACTACCGCCGTTTCCCTTTTTACTTACCCGTTATGCCAATTTTATTTATTGTGCATTAAGGAATTAATCATGTTGCATCCATGCACGCATTTGTTATATCTTACGTCTGAACTGTCTTGCGAGTACTTTCAAAGTACTCACTGGCTTGTTGATTTGGCCAGATGCTGACGAAGGCGATCTCATGGATGAAGTGTTCGATAGCGAGTCCGACACTTAGAGGAGTCCCAGTCAGTCTCGTGCGACCCTGGATTTGGTCACTGCTTTATGTCCGCTTCCGCTACCAAATAAATTTATCGAGCCTCACCTCGACGTTCGATGAAATGATATTCTTAGAGTCTTGTATTTCCCTTCCCGCTGTGCTTTTCCACCACCAACCTATCCATGAGTCAGTAGTATGTCTCCACACCACTGTGTCCTGTCCGCCATTATGTATGATTATTGGCGTGCTTGTAATAATTTGGTTGAGCGACCGCAGTTCAATCCTGTAATATATTTTATGCTACTGGCTTATTGTATCAAGAAATTGTCTACCAGTGAGGAGGATTTCTCTCATACTGGACTCAAAAGACTGGTTTATCAATAAATATTTTTATTGGAAAACCGGCCGTGACAAGCTTGGTATCAGAGCCAGGCTGACTGTAGGAAGCCACTAGGTGCGATCGCTAATTAGTTATTAGCATGACAGGGCTATTTTATGCTTTTGCAATTGTAGTCATTTTCTGTCAGTCAGCATAAATTTATGATCTGACCCTGCAGAATTTTGCCTACTTTTGTAGATGGCCGACGTCAGCTGCGAGTCTCAGACCTTCGCCAACATGCCCGATGGGTTCGTCAAGCTTCTTTCTTCCATCGTTCAGGTCGTGATGGGGCCATCCGTGCGCCCAGTCTTCACGCTCTACCAGCACCGAGTCAACGACAGTCTGACCATGCACCAGGCCGCGGTGCAGTTCAGGGGAGGGCGTGGTGAGTTACGCCGCTTCTGGTTCGTGGGAAGAGCCATGCCTACGGAGAGGCATGCTATGCAGATGGCAGCCCGCGAGGCGATAGCTCGTCTCAGGGATGTCCTTCCCGTGATGAAGACTCGTCGTTACCGTTATCTTCCGTGCCATGTGCCTTACACCTGTCACTACGCATACTCCTGCCCCAGAGGAGAACGAGACGAGGCTTTTGAGATGCTCATTGAGTATCTCCGGGCCCTGGAGGCAGCCTTCGACAACCTGGTGGACGACTTCGTAGCTACCCACATGGACTCAGTCCATGGCTGTGCTACCAACAGGAGGGAGCTCCTACCCATCGCTCCGCCACCGACTTTTGTCTCATCATCAGCATCTTTTACGCCTACTCGTCGCCTGCCTTCTACCGAAGAATTTAACCAAGTCATTGCACCCACTCCAGCGCGCACTACACCAACCTTCGCGCCCACTCCTGTACGTGTTGCTCCGCCCCTGGCAACCGCTCCGTCCGCTCTGCGCAACACTACATGTATGGAGCCCATTAGCGAGGAGGAAGTCGAGTCCCCAACCTCGCTACGCCTCGCCCTCGGCAGGGCAAGGGAGATCGTCAACATCTCTGCCTGAGTACGCTTAGCTGCCGTATATTGTACCGCTTTGTAAGATATGTGCATAGGTTGTGAGAAGTAGCCTGTTTGCGCATCATGTAGGATCTGGAGAAGTGCACTAGCCTTAATAACATGTCAGGATTATGTACGCATATCCTGAGTGATGTACTGTATAATTACCGCCCGCGTGTAAGATATGTAATGAGCAGTCCTTCTCCGTGCGCAAGTCGATTTGTTTTTCTTAAGTAAGCTTGGGTATTTAATAATATGTGCCAGCTTTATGCATTTATGGTTTTATTTTTGCGACTCTTTCCGCTTTTCTTAAGAGTTTTACAAAAATATTTTTCCCAGAGTGAAAAATGTCTCGTCCTTGGACACGTTCCATGCCAACTCCACCAGAGGAAATTCATGATACTCAACCCAACAATGAGTTCACTCAGGGACAGTCAAGCCAACAAGGCAGTGAATCGGCACTTTCACAAATGTGCCGCCTTTATGAACAGAGTCAGCAACAACATCGCGAGATGATGAACCAAGTCATCAACATGGGGAATCATCATGGACAGTATCAGCAACATTCCAAGTTATCTGAGCTACAGAAGACATGTCCTCAAACATTTTCTCACACTGACAAGCCTCTTGAAGCCGAGGACTGGCTTCGAGATATGGAGAGGAAATTAATTATTGCAAAGTGTTCAGATCTCGAGAAAGTACTATATGCTCCACACTATCTCACAGGAGCAGCCGCATCGTGGTGGGAGAATTTTCTGCACATGCATCCCAACGAAAATGACATAACCTGGGATGATTTCAAGGAAGGTTTCCGTGGTGCACATATTCCTAAGAGTATTATGAAAATCAAGAAGAGAGAATTTGATGACCTCAAACAAAGGAACATGACAGTGTCAGATTACAACAGTCAATTTACCCTATTATCCCGCTACGCCAATGAGGAGCGTATGACTGAAATCAAGAAGATGGAGAAATTCCTTGACGGTCTGGCGCCCGCACTTAAATGCCAACTGGTCGTGCACACTTTTCCTGATTTTAAAACGCCGGTGGACAAGGCCATTACTCTGGAAAATGAGAGACGCAGTCTGGAAGATATCCGCAAGCGAAAAAGGGACCAGACTAATCACACTCGCAATCACCGAAGCAAGATAGATTTTAAAAAGGGTGGGACACCCAAATTCTCATCCAATGTCTCACGCCCAATCAAGAATTTTCATGCAAGGGACAAGGAATTCACCTATCGCCCCGGCGTTACTTGTTACGCTTGTGGAGAAGAAGGGCATTATGCCAAACAGTGCCCCAAGCCAAGGAACTCAACCCCAAAGCCGAACAACGGCGGCAATAATTCAGCGCCCAAACGAAGAAATTTCAATCCCAACAATAACCACAGGAAGGGTCATCTGAACCACGTAACCAAAGAGGAGGCACAAAATGCTCCGGATATCGTACTCGGTACGTTTCCTGTCAACACAATACCTGCAATGGTTTTGTTTGATTCTGGAGCTTCTCACTCTTTCATCTCGAAAAGTTTTGCTTTGCAAAATAATTTTTCGATGCTTCCTTTGGAGAAATCCATAATAATCAAGTCCCCCGGGATTCAGCAAGTTTCTCAGAATTACTGTCAGAATGTGGTCATTGAGTTTGAAGGATTGGAGTTTTACGCAAATCTTATTTTATTGGAAAATAAAGGACTGGATGTCATCCTAGGGATGGATTGGCTAACCACCAATAAAGGTTTTATCGACTGTTTCAACAGGACCGTGATTCTCACACACCACCAAGGGAAGACAATAAGAGTATCAGCCAAGGAAGGAAAAAGACCCCGGCAACCGAGATTAAATAAGGTGGACGTTTCTGAGCTAAACAAGGTTCCAGTAGTGTGTGAATTTCCAGATGTATTCCCTGAAGAGCTGCCAGGCATGCCACCAGATCGAGAAATAGAATTCCGCATTGAGCTAGCACCAGGAACCACCCCCATATACAAGAAACCATACAAAATGGCACCATCCGAGTTGATCGAATTGAAGAAGCAAATAAAGGAATTACTGGATAAAGGATACATTCGGGCCAGCTCCTCACCTTGGGGATCACCAATTTTATTTGCCAAGAAGAAGGATGGAACGCTGAGATTGTGTATCGACTATCGAGCACTTAACATGGTCACAGTCAAAAACAAATACCCGATGCCAAGGATAAACGATTTGTTTGATCAACTTGCTCAGGCCAAGGTATTCTCAAAAATTGACTTAAGGTCAGGATACCATCAATTGAAGGTACGAACGGAAGATATCCCCAAAACAGCCTTCACCTCCAGATATGGACTGTACGAGTTCACAGTGATGCCATTTGGATTAACTAACGCCCCGGCATATTTTGTTCACCTCATGAACAAAGTATTTATGAAGTTTATGGACAAATTCGTTGTAGTATTCATCGACGATATTCTGGTATACTCCAAAACACCAGAAGAGCACGCAGAACATCTCAGGATTGTACTAGGAGAGCTAAGGAAACACCAATTGTATGCCAAGTTCAGCAAGTGCGAATTTTGGCTAAGACAAGTAGGTTTTCTAGGCCACGTGCTGACTCAAGACGGTATAGCAGTGGACCCAGAGAAAGTCAAGGCCGTACTTGACTGGAAGTCACCAGCCAGCGTAACAGACATACGAAGTTTCTTGGGAATGGCAGGATATTACCGCAGATTTATTGAAGGATTTTCCACCATATCCAAGCCTATGACACAGTTACTCAAGAAAGATAAGAAGTTTGAATGGACAGAAGCCTGCGAGAAAAGTTTCCAAGAGCTAAAGCGGAAATTAACAACAGCACCGGTATTAATTGTACCCGATATACACAAGAATTTTGAAGTATTTTGTGACGCATCCAGAAAGGGTCTCGGATGCGTGTTGATGCAAGAAGGCAAGGTTGTCGCCTACGCTTCAAGGCAACTTCGCAAACATGAGGAAAATTATCCCACTCATGATTTAGAATTGGCAGCAGTTATTCATGCACTCAAGGAATGGAGGCATTTTCTACTTGGGAATCGATGTGAGATATATACGGATCACAAAAGCCTCAAATACATTTTTACGCAGCCAGAACTAAATTTACGGCAACGCCGCTGGTTGGAATTGGTAAAGGATTATGATGTTGGTATCCATTACCATCCAGGGAAAGCAAACGTAGTGGCCGATGCCCTGAGTCGGAACCCCAGCTCCGACGGGAACTATCTGCACAGCTTGAGGCCCGAATTCCATCAAGAATTTGTCAAGCTCAACTTGATAATGGTAGCAGAAGGCACCATATCAAACTTGGAAATACAACCACACCTTGTGGAGAAAATTAAAGAGGCTCAGTCCGGTCACCCCAGCATTGAAGGAATTAAAAGGAAGTTGAGTATGGGCAAGGCCTCGGAATTCGTCATAGACAATGAAGGAATATTATGGTACGGAGAAAGGCTATGCGTGCCAAACATAGAAGACCTTAAACAGCAAGTTTTAACTGAAGCACACACCACTCCATATTCGATCCACCCTGGAGGAACCAAAATGTATAAGGATATTCAGGAAAGATTTTGGTGGCACGGTATGAAGAGGGACATAGCCGCTTTCATTGCATGTTGCGACTCATGTCAACGCATAAAAGCTGAACATCACAGACCAGCCGGACTACTGCAACCTAACAAAATACCTGAGTGGAAATGGGATGAAATAGGGATGGATTTTATTGTCGGATTACCTCGGTCACGACACGGGAATGATGCCATATGGGTCATCACTGACAGGTTGACCAAAGTAGCACACTTTATTCCAGTGAAGACAACCTACACCACTCAGAGGCTTGCCAGGATTTATCTTTCCCGCATAGTCTGTCTGCACGGTGTCCCGAAGACTATAATTTCCGACAGAGGCACTCAGTTCGTCTCAAGATTTTGGGAGCAATTACAACAGGCTCTGGGAACCCAACTAGCCTTCAGTACCGCATACCATCCACAGACTGATGGACAAACAGAACGCGTAAACCAGGTTTTAGAAGACATGCTGAGAGCATGTGTCCTCACCTATGGAACTAGTTGGGAGGACAGCCTGCCATATGCCGAGTTCGCATACAACAACAGTTACCAGGCCAGCCTGCAAATGGCTCCTTTCGAAGCCCTATACGGAAGGAGATGTCGTACCCCGTTAAATTGGTCAGAGACCGGAGACAACCGCATCTTCGGACCAGATATGCTCAGAGAAGCCGAGGAAAAAGTCAAGCTAATCAGGGACCGACTTAAGACCGCTCAAAGTCGACAGAAAAGTTATTATGATCAGAAACATCGTAGGGTCAGTTTCGAACCCGGTGAATTCGTATACTTGAGAGTATCCCCGATGAGAGGATTGCAACGGTTTAAGATTAAAGGAAAATTAGCACCAAGATTCATTGGACCATTTTGCATAGTGGCACGAAGAGGCACTGTAGCCTACCAGCTAGACTTACCCGAAGACTTGTCCGACATTCACGACGTGTTCCACGTCTCTCAATTAAGGAAGTGCGTAAGCAACCCAGAGAAACAAGTATCTCATGAGAACATTGACATACAGCCAGACCTCACTTATCGAGAACGTCCCATAAGAATATTAGAGGAGTCTGAAAGGAGGACCCGACAGAAAACCATCAAGTTTTTCAAAGTCCAGTGGAGCAATCACACCGACAGTGAAGCAACTTGGGAAAGCGAGGATTTTCTTCGGACAGAGCATCCACACTTATTTAAGGATCAGCTGAAATCTCGGGGACGAGATTTTTCCTAAGGGGGGTAGGTGTTGTGACACTCCAAAATTTTTATTTGGTTTTTATCAAAAACTTTGTGGTTTTGAGGAGAGATTTTTTTTTAGTGAAGCTCTATGAAAATTTGGGTTTTTCTTATCTTTGAAGCCACCCTTGGCTTTGTATTTTTGCCCATGAGATAAAACCCCTCCAAAACCTCCCCTCCCCCTTCTGATCAACCTAAATTCTCTGTCCCAACTAATCCAAACTGGTTTTGGATTTTTATTCTAATTATTTTTTCCCTCAATTCAATTCTGAAAATTATTTGGAGCCTGAGGGATTTTCAAAGCAAGTACACTTTTTCATTTGAGTTTTGAACTCAAACCAATTCTCCTGGATTGTCCTTTGAACCCACAACCCAGAACCATCTTGATCCACTCCTACTCTTCTCAAATTTTTCAAAATACAGTCTCTGCAAGTTTGGACCAGATTTGCCAAATTTGGTGAAATTCATATCCACACTGCTCCAAAAATTCCAACAAAAATCATGCAGCCTACTTGAGCAAGGAGAAGCCACTCCACCAAAAATCAGCTCAAGGAAAAATCACCAGAGGCCAATTTCATTCGGTCGAACACCTGGTGGGCACTGTTACTGTTCAAAGTTCAGAAAATTCAGTTTCAGTGTCATCTTTCGTCCGTCAGTTTCAGTCACGCGGCCACAGTGCCCTTGGCACGTTCCTCGCCGCCTATTCCTCTTGTCCGAAGCTGCACACACGTGCGTGGAGCCTTCCTGGCGTCGGTAGCGCGCTGGCTCGCCCTCGCCGGCGTCTTCTGCAGCGTCGGGACCTCCCGTGGCGGCCGACAGGAGGCACACCACGGCAGAACGCCGTTCCGCGCCGCCCATCGCTCCCTGGCTCTCCGCGTGGCCTCATGCACGCCAGCGCACGACCGTAGCACAGCCACCGTGGCCGGCAAGCACGGAACGCGCTCTCCGCCACCGACGGGCCCGCGCCATCACCGTTCCGTCGAGCTCGCCCTTCACACCCAAACCCCGGCCAGTTTAACACCAAAACGGACCCATTGAACCTCCGTGATGACGCTCGACCCCCTAACCACCCCGACCGAGCACTGCGCCACCGTAGTCGCTCGCCGGTGATCCTCGTTCACGGCAAGCGCCTCGGACCGCCTATATAAAGGGGTCCCGAGCTCACTCTCGTGCACGCAGCACCCCCACTACTCACCAACACCCCGCCAGGCCACTAGGGGGACCTCGAGGAGGTCTCCTCCCCCAGCTCCGGCCGCCTCGCCCCGCCTCGGCCTCCAGCCCGATTCGTTCTGGTGAGGCCATCTCCGGCGCTCAAACCCCATTCGTTACCCTCTCTAGCTGCCAGGAGCATGACCCCCTCTTCAATTTAACCTTTGCAGCCCTCTCCGACGAGCCCCTCGACCACCCGAGCCGCCGTCCGCCGGAGCAAAGCTCGCCGTCGACATGGTGCTCGCCGACCGACTCCACCACCATCAACTGACGCGGAAGGGTGCCCTGAGCACGGAGGTACTCCCCGATCTCTCTGCCTCGCCGTGGATCGCCGCCGGCGACCACCGCGGCTCTCGGGTGCCAGCGAACTCTGCCGCCCCGTTTGAACATTTGAACCTGACGGGTGGGACCCCACCGTAAGCCTCTCTGCTCTCTCTTTCGAATCATTTTCTGGAAGCGCCTTCGGGCAGAATGCGTTTTCTCTTCGGGCTGGCGTAGTCGCTACCGAAGCGTTTTCTCTTTTTATAAACTAGCCCCTGGAAATCTTCTGTTTCATTACAGATAAGTCCCTGGACAAAAACCCCTATAACTTTTAATCAGAAAAGTATTTTTGATTGATTCTTTTTCTGTTCTCTTTAAAATTTTGTCTAGTTTTTTATCAGATTTATTTGAAAAATATTTGGTTTACCTTCTGTGCACTCCTTGGTATTTATGTTAGCGCATATATTTTCTTTAAACCGTAGATACCGAAGGAGGTGACGGAGCCGCGAACTTCACCGAGCTAGGCTCCGACTACTCTGAACCAGGCAAGCATGTTTGAACTTTTGATATGATGAGTGTCTTGGCATGTTTTGCATTTAGTTAGTTTCATGGCATGTTGGTGAGCATACCGATGAATGTTATTTTATGTGATAATAAGGTGAGTGAGTTCAATGATCCATACGTGGATGAATGTGAATATGAATGGCCATGTGTTGGCATGAGGATGGGTATGATGGCAGTGTTGTAGCATGCCAGTCTTACAGCAGACTATGTGACTTCAGTGTCAAACCATATCGGTCCAGTACCTATCATTTCCTTCCTTGTACTACCACATGTTTTCCGCAAGGAATATGGTTTAGTAAGTTGCAAACCGCTTTCATGGTACACACCAAAGAGGAGAGGCCGTGATGATGGTTCCATGGCCCTGGATTAAAGCCAGTCATCCGGTCAGGGGGCATGGGTGTTTCCGGTTGGGACCGAGAGGGGGGCACCCCTTAGAGCGCGCGTATATAAATTTGATCCCATGCTATTCGAGATTGTGATCTCCCCGTCTCAAAAGTTTTTCTTGGACGATGACTAGGGTGATTCCTAGCATCGAGAGGTAGGATGGGTGTGTACCGGTTAGCTGTGTTTTCTTCTGAAATACCATAAACGGAACTAGTCCTTCGTGACTACGGAAATCCGTTGGCTGTGGGAAAAATTTTGTACAAACTCTGCAGAGTCATATATTCCTCCAAATCATCTCTTCCATGTCAAGTTTCGTTCCATCTTATCCTAATCAATTGTCAGCTTTGATGACAGAGACTCCGGTGAATCGCATGAGTGCTAAGTCCGATTGAGTGATTATCCCTGTGGATGGACTAACCCGTTTATTCTCATGGATTGAATGTTTATTATGAGTATTGTTTACTGGTGAATTTAAAGCCCTTTCTGCGATGTCGCTCAGACGTCCGACTGTGGCATTTCATTTAAAGCCCTTTCTGCAATGTCGCTCAGACGTCCGACTGTGGCATTTATTTTAAAGCCCTTTCTGCGATGTCGCTCAGACGTCCGACTGTGGCATTTCATTTAAAGCCCTTTCTGCGATGTCGCTCAGACGTCCGACTGTGGCATTTCTTTTAAAGCCCTTTCTGCGATGTCGCTCAGACGTCCGACTGTGGCATTTCTTTTAAAGCCCTTTCTGCGATGTCGCTCAGACGTCCGACCGTGGCATTTCTTTTAAAGCCCTTTATGTGGTGTCGCTAAGATGCCCGACTGTGGCATCATTTCCTTATTTTTATTTGTTCACCTTTCGAGGCGTCGCTTCAGACACCCGATCGGTCCTTATTTATGCTCTGTGGAATTTCAGGCGGACTACCGCCGTTTCCCTTTTACTTACCCGTTATGCCAATTTTATTTATTGTGCATTAAGGAATTAATCATGTTGCATCCATGCACGCATTTATTATATCTTACGCCTGAACTGTCTTGCGAGTACTTTCAAAGTACTCACTGGCTTGTTGATTTGGCCAGATGCTGACGAAGGCGATCTCATGGATGAAGTGTTCGATAGCGAGTCCGACACTTAGAGGAGTCCCAGTCAGTCTCGTGCGACCCTAGATTTGGTCACTGCTTTATATCCGCTTCCGCTACCAAATAAATTTATCGAGCCTCACCTCGACGTTCGATGAAATGATATTCTTAGAGTCTTGTATTTCCCTTCCCGCTATGCTTTTCCACCACCAACCTATCCATGAGTCAGTAGTATGTCTCCACACCACTGTGTCCTGTCCGCCATTATGTATGATTATTGGCGTGCTTGTAATAATTTGGTTGAGCGACCGCAGTTCAACCATGTAATATATTTTATGCTAATGGCTTATTGTATCAAGAAATTGTCTACCAGTGAGGAGGATTTCTCTCATACTGGACTCAAAAGACTGGTTTATCAATAAATATTTTTATTGGAAAACCGGCCGTGACAATCTCGCTCCCTGCTATGTGTCTCTAACTATGATTTCCATGTGGAATCTCTTTCTCTCACACAAACACAAAACTTTGTCTCCCGGGGTCTCATTTCTCTCTACTATTCCCATGTGTGCCACTCCCACACCCCTCATACAGAGATGTCTTTCGCTCCTTAGATATGAGAACCTACGACTCTTCCTCATCAATATCTCTTTCTCACACACAAACACAAACTCTGTCTCCCAGGGTCTCATATTTCTCCATTGTTCTCTTGTATGTCGCTCACACACACCCTTTCTCCCTAGAGATATCTTGCGTTCCCTCGTATGTCTCTCTAGCTATCACTCTCATTGTGAAATATCTTTCTCTCTCGTAGACACAAAACTCCGTCTCTCTGGATCTCATTTCTCTCTGATATCTGTTTGTATGTGACTGACACGCACCCTCTCTCTATCTCTCTCACACCCACACACATAACCCAGCCTTCTGATCCACTCGACTCCTATCTCTAACGCACACTAGCTAGCATCTTTATCTTTCTATTTATCTGTTTCTCCATCAACCTTCTTTCTCGCCCTCACTCTTGATTCCTATCACACACACCACATATGTTTGTCTCTACATGCAGTCAAGTGCCCTCTCACACACATATATAACTTCACCCTTTGAACCACCCGACGGTCATCTCCAACACCCAAACTAGTGGATGTCCCTCTAGCTAGCATCTCCATCTCTGTATCTATCTGTAGTTTCTCCGTCAACATTTCTTTCTCGCACGGAGTCTTTCTTCCTATCACCCACACTATATATGTCTCTCCATACATATGCATTTATAGGTTGGTCTCTTTTGCACAATCGTTGCGCCTCACTCCCTCTGCTCGCCATAGATGCATGCTCCAGCCCATGCCACTATCTCGTAAAGACAAAAACACATGCTCAATTGTTGGGACTTCTTCCATGGATTCTCACATGCATGCATATTGTCATACCGATCCATTTCTCCCATGACGTTGATCTTATGACTTATGTCTTCTTTCTTTTATCTCGATCATGCGCGCGTGCACACACACACACACACACACATCCCACATATACATGTATACCTCTCACACATGCACGTTCAAGGTCTCTATGTCTCCATACGTAGTTAATTACCCTCAATCCTAACGCCACATCGAATCGTTCTCCTCTTTTGTGCACATAACTTCCGCCTAGATGGGTAAAACACACACTCACACTTAACAATCTCCTTCTAGCTACCCCCTGCCTCTCATTCTTCCCCTATATCCCCGAAACCAATAAGATCATCCCTTAGTTTAATTCCCGCCTACATGCACCATCGATATATAGTAGTCTTCCTCGGTGTCTCTCGAACAAACACGTTCTCTCGAAGTCGACTCCTCTCATGCATATAGGTCCTAATGCGTTTTTCGAGGCTAACTTTGACCAAACATTAGAGCAATAATATATGACATGCAACTTAAAAAAGCATACCTTCAATTTTGTATGTCAAAGGAGCTTCCAATAATATAATTTGCATAGTATACATCTCATGTGCTATTAATCTTGTCAATAGTCAAAGGCTGTCTTGAAAAACACATTAGGCCCTATATAGATGGAAGGAGGGAGTAGGTCCCATGCAAAAAATGAGAATAAAATTCAAACATCTAGGCATCGTGGCTCGGTCGATAACATTGAGAAACTTGGTTTTAAAATCAAGAAACTTGGCATGGTGTCATGTCATGGTAGTACCATGCCGTGGTAAAAAAATTGGCCGGATAGGAACAATTTTGGTATAAGCTTCTTGCAAATCGGAGCTTCTCTCAAGAAGGCTCGTGGTTCTGGGAGGGAACGTGTCACCTTTGTGTGCATAATTCAAATTTGAAATACAAGCACATGTTCCAGTGCACCAAAGTTGGTTGAAAAATCACATGTGTGTCCTCGGGTAAATTTCTAGGTTCCATGCAAGAAATGGGAATGAAATTCAAAATTCTGGGCATCGTGATTGGGTTGGAAACATTGAGAAACTTAGTTTTTTAATTCCTGTAAATCCAAAACACGCATGAAAATAATGAAACTTGGCTTGGTGCCATGACATGGCACCAACATGCTGTGGTAAATTTGCAGTCCGATTTGCGAAGGTGCACACATTAACAATCAACAAAGTCATTTTGGAAGAAGTGTTGTCACATTACAATCGGAAACACAAGTATTATTGAAACCGTGGGCGTTCTACTTACTAGTACCATTTATGTGCCGCCACGTGTCCCCTTTTTTATTAGCTAGGAGGCGACGTGCAGGGTAGCTATTTGAGTACGAGAGGCATGCGATCAGACCCCTGCGCGTGCTTATCGGGAGGAGAGCCCTTTGACCTCCATCTGCTGTCCACCTCTCTCCCAAGGTCTCCATTAATGGTGGCCGAGCCTCTGTTTAATGGCGTGGCTATGTCTCACTCGACTGAGATTTAAGAGAGAAAAAAGAAAATCTGAAAGCACGGATCTTGATGTAAGATCCGACGGACCTATATAGCATCTACTGCGACTTATAGCAAGACTGATGAATATATAAGGACGATTAAAAAAATTTGATCAAAGAAGGGCTTTCCCCTTCCGATTTTCATTACTAAAAACCACCACAATTCACAAGAAGTTCAACACAAATCCAGCCTAACACGAAGGACTAAAAGCTACCAGATTGAAATCGCAACATCCCAAGAGGCCAACAAAGGCCAAACATCTGTGCTAGAACCCAACATTTCACAACCGATGACACAATCCACATCCTAAACCGATTATTACATCAAAAGAAACCAGGAAACTAGTCTCCGCAGCGAGCGGTAATGAGCTCTTTCGTGTCCTCAAGACGCTGCTTGAGAACATCCACGAATTCCTCCACCAGCCTTTGGCACTCGTTGTGGAGCATGTCATTCTCGTCCATAAGTTTCTTCAACAAGGCACTAGTCTCCTCCTGCAGGTCTGCACTTCGGACGATCTTCTCCCTCAGCAGGTCGCGCTCGGCCCGGAGCCTCTCATTGCCCTCCCTTAGTTTCCAGATGACACCGGTAGCCTGCTCAAACAAGGCTACCATGTCGTCCTGCAACCTCGCCGAGCGGGAGATCTGATCCGTCTAGCTATGGACGATCGCATGCATGTGCCTGTAACAGTCGTCGCGTGCCTGTGAGAAATTTTTGCAGGCTGACACGACGCGGCGGGACATCTCTACTGCACTGGTGGCGCGGCAGGACATCTCTGCTGCTTCCGCGGCGCGGCCGGACCAGTCTGCTGCATCGACGATGCGACGGGACCTCCGTGCTGCTTCAGCGGCACGGCGGGACCTCTGTGCTGCTACTTCCGTGCAGCGGGACATGTCGGCTGCTCTCGCAGCGAGGCGGGACATCTCTCGTGCTTCCGCTTCCATGCTCGCCTCCCCCTGGTGGCAATCTCTCGACCCAGAACTCACGCTGGCCATGGCAGACGCAAGGCCAGGATGTTGAATGACTTATTTGTTTTTGTGGATGAGGAGTTGAGGAGGAATGTGCAGTCATCTTGGCATACTAGTATTTATAACCAAGTACTAATACGCTCCTAAGTGGGAAACCGTTTAGGTTGTGATCGGTGTGAACAGGTTTGCAATTAAATAAATATAGCATGGAGTAATTTGGAATGTGACGAGACACAACCTCAAAATTTATTGACGGTTCTAGTTTCGAAGTGCGGCACTATTCCCGGATGGAGTACTTCTTTTTCTACTCCCTCCTTTCCGGTTTTATAGGGCTTATCTCAAAATTTTAGTTTTTCCATTTTATAAGGCTCAATTTGGTTGTCCCCAACACATGTTCAGATTCCAAGGTGCATTAAATCATTGCATGCAAGTATTAAGAGAAAATTGACCAATGCATCTACTTTATGCATGCATGCATTGCAATTAATGCATTAAACCTATCTCTCGAGACTTCTCGCACGCACCATCGTGCCACCCACAAAAACTTCTACTCCGAGTTTAGTAGTACCTTATACAGGAAGAGAAGAGGTGCACGCACGCACTCGTCCTCTCACACACGCGTCTATTTTTTCTCGAAAAGGAGGATGATGACCCCCGGCCTCTACATCTGGGAGTGACACATGCAAATTATTGAAATATATCGAGTGCAGTGCTTTGATGTGTCGCATCAACTCGTACATCAACGAGAAGTTTGATTATCCTCTCCCTCGTGGACTTAACTGCACATGCCTTTGGCTGTATGACAGGTTGGCCACACACCTGTAGGGCCCACCTGTCATACACGCAAAGGCAGGAGCGTCCCTCCCTTGCCCATGAGCGTGGTGGTTGGCAAGACTAGGAGAAGCTTTCGCTACACGCTCCCCCTCCCGCACGCGGTGGACATGCAGCAGTTCAATCGGTGTCAGATGGCCAGAAGCGTACTGTAGTACTCCTCCAGTGCAGTAGTATTCCATCATTGTTTGACTTCCCGAAGAGGCGAAGAGCCAAGCGCAGCCCGGACGCTCGTGTGGCAGTTTCATGTGTATAGTAGTCTAGGATAGCGTGTACCGTGCCTGTAAGATTAATATCGTTGGGGTCGGCTCCATGCTATGTGGCTGTCTCGAAGTTTTAAAAATAATAATTAAAATAGTCTTCTGGCCCTACCCGAAAACTGCCGTGCGTACTGCCCGGGAAAAGCCCCGCCCTCAACTTTTAACTACGCGAAAACAGTTCGAGCTTGTTTGTTCTATATAAATACAATACTTACTGTATGTTTATTCACCCATGGGGTTGTTCAATGAATGGAGGGGCGGGGAGCACAAGTGAATAATACTGTAGTACTACTAGTAGTAAGTAGGAGTCGTACAGTAGTCACCTTAAATAGAGAGTTTCTTTTCTTTAATGCCACGTACACAAATTGAACGCTTGTTGTGGAGAGAAAAAAGATAATCACTCCACTATATATGGACGCATGGGCCTGAGCGCTTGCTTTACTAGGGTTGCTCTCTTCATTCTCTCATCCTCTCCAGATATAAACAAGACAGCGGTAGCGACATTTTCTCTCTGCTCATCGCTGGTTGAAAGTGCAACTATCCCTAGGTGGTTTTGGTAATTCATAACAACATATAGCTCATTGAGCTAATGCTATTCCAAGATGATTATTTCAGGAAAGCTCAATGATTGGCATGGCATGGATGTGAAAGTGGAACCCTCAAAATGCTAAGGACAAAGGATTGGCTCAAGCTCAAAAGCGCAAGACTCTTCATTTTATATTTTAGTGATCCAAGATCACATTGAGTCCATAGGAAAAGCCAATACTATCAAGGAGGGATGAGGTGTTGCTTAATGAGCCTCTTGCTTCATGTGCTTAATGATATGCTCCAAAACCCTCAACTACTTTCCCATATCCACATATGACCTAAACCCTAAGCCAAACTCGGTCCTACCGATTCTTCCTATCCGGCGCCACCGAGTTTTCATTTGTCATAAGCTACTGCCAAACCCTAGCAATTCGGTTCTACCAATAGGGATCTCGGTCTCACCAAGATGGGATTGCAAACTCTCTGTTTCCCTTTCGTAACTTTTCGGTCTCACCGAAAGAGCGAATCGGTCCCACCGAGATTGCAATGTAAACTCAGTGTTTCCCCTTTGTAACTTTTCGGTCTCACCGAGTTCCACTCGGTCTCACCGAAAGAGCAAATCGGTCCAATCGAGTTTGCCTGACCAACTCTCTGGTTAGCTAATTACCAAATTCGGTCTCACCGAGTTTGTGTAATCGGTCTCACCGAGATTACGTTATGCCCAAACCCTAACCATATCGGTCCTACCGAGTTGCATGTCAGTCCCACCGAAAATCTCTAACGGTCACTAGGTTTACATTTTCGGTCCAACCGAGTTTATTGATTCGGTCCCACCGAGATTGGAAAACTGTGTAACGGTTGGATTTTGTGTGGAGGCTATATATACCCCTCCACCTCCTCTTCATTCGATAAGAGAGACATCAGAACACATACACCATTCCAACTCATATGTTCTGAGAGAGAACCACCTACTCATGTGTTGAGGCCAAGACATTCCATTCCTACCATATGAATCTTGATCTCTAGCCTTCCCAAGTTGCTTTCCACTCAAATCTTCTTTCCACCAAATCCAAATCTTATGAGAGAGAGTTGAGTGTTGGGGAGACTATCATTTGAAGCACAAGAGCAAGGAGTTCATTACCTACACACCATTTGTTACTTCTTGGAGAGTGGTGTCTCCTAGATTGGCTAGGTGTCACTTGGGAGCCTCCGACAAGATTGTGGAGTTGAACCAAGGAGTTTGTAAGGGCAAGGAGATCGCCTACTTCGTGAAGATCTACCGCTAGTGAGGCAAGTCCTGTGTGGGCGATGTCCATGGTGGGATAGACAAGGTTGCTTCTTCGTGGACCCTTTGTGGGTGGTTGCTTCTTCGTGGACCGTTCGTGGGTGGAGCCCTGTGTGGACTTGCGCAACCATTACCCTTGGGTGGAGCCCTGTGTGGACTCACGCAACCGTTACCCTTCGTGGGTTGAAGTCTCCATCAACGTGGATGTAGGATAGCACCACCTATCCGAACCACGGGAAAAACATCCGTGTCTCCAATTGCGTTTGATTTCTCCAAACCCTTCCCTTTACATTCTTGCAAGTTGCATGCTTTACTTTCCGCTGCCTATATACTCTTTGCATGCTTGCTTGAATTATGTGATGATTGCTTGACTTGTCCTAAATTAGCTAAAATCTTCCAAGAACTAAAATTTGGAAAAGGTTAAGTTTTTATTTGGTCAAGTAGTCTAATCACCCCCTCTAGACATACTTTCGATCCTACAAGTGGTATCAGAGCTTTGGTCTCCATTTGCTTTGATCTCCATAGCTTTTGGTGATCATAGCCTTGGTTTCACAACCTAGGAGAGTATGGCGTCTAGCGAGGGAAATTATCACCGTAGAGGTCCTTACTTTGATGGTACTAATTTTGCTAGTTGGAAGCATAAAATGAAAATGCATATTCTTGGACATAACCCCGCCGTTTGGGCTATTGTGTGTGTTGGTTTGCAAGGTGACTTCTTTGATGGGAGAGAACCAAACCGTGAAGCTACCGTGGATGAGTTGAAGATGTTGCAATACAATGCTCAAGCTTGTGATATTCTCTTCAACGGATTGTGCCCCGAAGAATTCAACAAAATCAGCCGTCTTGAGAATGCGAAGGAAATTTGGGACACTTTGATTGATATGCACGAAGGTACCGACTCTGTCAAGGAATCCAAGTTGGATGTGCTTCAAAGCCAACTTGACAAGTTCAAGATGAAGGATGGTGAAGGTGTCGCTGAAATGTACTCTAGGCTTGCTCTCATCACAAATGAGATTGCCGGCTTAGGAAGTGAAGAGATGACCGATAGATTCATCATCAAGAAGATTCTAAGATCCTTGGATGGAAAATATGATACTGTGTGCACATTGATGCAAATGATGCCAAATTACAAAGATCTCAAGCCAACGGAGGTGATTGGAAGAATTGTTGCTCATGAGATGTCACTTAAGGATAAAGAGGAACTTCACAACAAATCAAGTGGTGCCTATAAAGCCTCATGTGAAGCCCCTACATCATCAAGTGAGAAACAAGACTTCAATGAAGAATTGAGCTTAATGGTGAAGAACTTCAACAAGTTCTACAAGAGTAGAAGCAAAGATAGAAGCTTCAAGTCAAGGTCCTACAATGACAAAAGATCTTCTAGTCGAGAGCGAAACTGCTACAATTGTGGAAGACCCGGACACTATTCCAATGAGTGTACAGCTCCCTACAAGAGAAGAGAAGATTCTCCAAGAAGAAGAAGCAAAGAATCACCACCAAGAGAGAGAAGGAGTAGAGATGATCATTATGAATGAAGACACTCACGGAGAAGCAAGGATTCGGAAAGGAAGGAAAAATCATCAAGGAACTACACAAGACGAAGACATCAAGCTCATGTTGGTGAATGGGTATCCGGCTCCGACTCCGACAGCCACTCCGAGAGAAGTTATCACTCCGACTCCGAAGATACTCAAGATGAAGGTGTTGCCGGTCTAGCACTTGTGTCAACCAACTCCTACGACATATTTGACTCACCAAATGAAGGAATTGGAAGATGCTTCATGGCCAAAGGTCCTAAGGTAACACACCCCGAGTATGTTGATTTCAATAGTGATGAAGATGACTTGTTAGGTGATGATTTGCTTGGTGACAACTCTAGTGATGAATATTATGATGAAAGACCAATTAATCATGCTAATCAAGATAAAACGAATGACAATGATAAGGAGAAGATTGAGGCTCTAACTAAAGAACTAAACACTCTTAAGTTAGCTCATGAAACTATCTTTGAAGATCATCGAGAACTTTTAAGAGCTCATGAGAAATTACACTTTGAAAAGCTCAATCTTGAGCAAGAGCATGAGTTCTTAAAGGCAATCAATGATGATCTCCGCAAGAAAAGTTCTTCTTACATTGCCAAGCGTTTACTCTTATCCACTTACATGCCTCAAGTCAAGTCTAGTAACAAGAACAAGAAAGATTCTTCCTCTAGCAGTAACAATGATCATGCTAAATCCAATATTGTTGCTTCTAGTAGTTCTCTTGATTCCACTAATGATTCTCTTAGCCAAGTTACACTTGAGCAAGAAAATAGTTTATTGAAGGGAATTATAGAGAAAGGAGTGTACAAAAGCCTTGCTGGGAGTAAGCAATTCGAGGAAATTGTGCGCAAGCAAGGAATGCACCGGAAGAATCAAGGTGTTGGTTTTGAACGAAAGTTCAATGCCAATGGAGTTGAGTGGGAAGAAGATCAATACCCCAAGACAAAGTTTATTCCTCAACAAGAGAAGTATGATACTTCTTTCAAGGGGACACAAGCTCAAGATGATCTTCCACCACAAGACTACAAGCAAAAAGGCAAGGACAAGCTTCAAGAGGAAATTGATGCATTTGAAGAAGCTCCAAAGACCTTAGTCAAGTGGATTCCCAAGACTACTTCAAGTTCCACTTCATCAAGTACGACTACAACTCCAAGGATTCCCATCAAGATGATGTGGATCCAAAAGAAGAAGAACTAGAGAGTTCTTGAGGGTGACTCCGCCAACATACTTCACTCCTATCATTTTGGCAAGAACAAGTGCAATCAACTTCCACATCTTGCACTAGTTCAAGGAGTCACAAACCCTCTTGTTGGTAAGACAAGGGACAAGGTAACCTAAAAGCTTTCATGGACATCATCCTTTGTGTGCATCACTCTATGTCTATGGATATCCTTGTTTGTTCCTTGTGGGACTAACCCATGTAGGTATTGAAAGTGCAATTCACTCAAACGGATAGCTCCAAGTGATCTACATCAACATTGAGCATCCACATCTTCAACATCTACATGAAGTCATCATCGACAAAACCCAAGGTTAGTTCATCCCTCTTAGGGGGGATATCACATCTAGGGGGAGCTTTACTCTAAGACTTGAGCTAAAGCAACTCTAAAGATGTGAACAAAACAATGCTTTATGTAAAAGTGGTAACCCCACTTGAGCTTAAACGATGAGTATGACCTATGATCAAGTGTTCTCACTTGACTCCTAAGTCAATATACTCATATATAGATGACCTAGTCATCGCAAATTGCTTGATAGATGCTAGAATTGGTTGTGCATGCCTTGTCACATATTTCATTTGCCATCTTATTGTGTGAGCATGCTAGTTGCATCTTTTACTCATTCGAGGACATCCACTTGTTGTTTTGATTGTTTGGTTTTATCTTCTTCTGCCAAGTGGATGGACAAGAATGCCTAAGAACCTCCTCTAGCTATCTATGCTTTTCTCATCTCAAACTCTATTCATGCTGCATCACAAAATTTGATCAAGTCAGATTCGAACCACTCTATGTGAGGAGCGCTCGGAGTCCCCGATTCATCATAGACTTAAACTTCCAAAACCTCTTTATGATTCTCGGTCTGACCGATACCCCACTTTCGGTCCTACCGAGATCATTAAGTTGATCTAGGTTTTCGATCTCGGTGCAACCGATTTGAACCTTTCGGTCACACCGAGTTTCAGTAACTGCTTGCAGTTATGAATCTCGGTGCCACCGAGTTGTTCCACTCAGTCACACCGACAGGGTCGGGCTATATATAGTCACGGGCAAAATTTTGGAAATTTCTCCGAACCCCTTCGCCCGTGCGATAGCCTGCTCTGCCCTCGTGGTCTCCGGATTGTCTTCTCGCCGCCAGCCGCCTCCAGTCGCTGGTCTCCGTCGCCGTCAACGGGAATTCTGCCCCGCTGTTGCCGCCGTAGCAAGTCTCTGCCGAACTAGGGTATGGACTTGATCACAGTGCTATTCCCCGTCCAATTCCTAGCACATTGTGTTCTTCATGATTCTTGCCACGATTGAAACACTCCTATCCAGTCAATGCGCCCGTAGATTAGCTTTGATTCGAAAATTTTAGGGTTAGGTTTCCGCCGAAACCATCTCGGACCCACCGAGTTGAAAAACTCGGTCCCACCGATTTGGCTTATGCCATTGCACAAGTGAGACTCGGTCTGATCGAGGATTACTTATCGGTGTGACCAATTTTGGAACTCTGTGAAACCCTAGCAGTCTCGGTGCCACCGAACTGTGACTCGGTCCTACCGAGTTCACTAGTTTAGGTTCCAAAATTGCTTCGGTATCACCGAGTTTGAAAATCGGTAGATCCGAGATGATTTCAGTGGGAAACTAAAACTAAGTTTTTGGATCATTCTTCTGCAAAAATCTCTGCATTTTGTGATGCTCATCCACTCTATCTCATCTATAACCTATTCACAGGGTCGGCAGTCAGAGTTTGCAGCATGTCTGATCAAAGTGATAGCCAGAACATGTCAGAGCAGCAGGTGCACATGAGTGAGGGCACTAGTCCCTCCAGTTCTTCTGATGAAGGCAGCAGGAGCACCCCTAGCAACTTGCCAAAGGCTGCCACGAGACAGAGGAAGAAGAGGACTTCTGATTCCGAAGATGAAGATTATGTGGCAGAGGAAGAGGCCACTTCCAAGAGAGTTGAGCCAGCTCAAGGCACTAAGCCAGGCCTGAAAATCAAAAGGCCAGCAGGCAGCCAGCCAATGTCAAAGGCCAGAATGTCAACTGAGAAGCCCATAGAGCCAGTTGCAGCTGAGGGCAAGAAAAGAAAGGAAAGGGTGAAGAAGACTGTGGCTAGAGTGCTTGGCAAAGCTTCCATCATGGAAGAGGAAGAAGAAGAAGAAGTGGTTGCACCAGCACCCAAGGCACTCAAGCTAATGGGAGATGCCATAAAATCAGGGGGAGCTGCTTCCAAGGCCAAGCCAGCTCCAAAGCCAAAGCCAAAGAGGAACACAAGAAGCATCCGAGCTGCTGAAAAGAACAAGGCCCCAGTGCCTAAAGCTGCAGAAGAAGAGGAAGAGAATGTTCTGAGAAAGCTAAAGCCCAAGATCCCAGACCACAACGATGTTCATCCTGTGGCTGAGGACATGAAACTCAGGAGAGATTCAGGGCTGAGGAAATGGAGAGAAGCAGACCCGTATGCTTCAAGGAGAAGGACATCAGTTGACTACAGGTTTCACACCAAGGAGCAACAGGATTTTTATGAGACAGTGCTGCTAGATAAGAAGCCCATTGTCTGTGATATGCGATGGGTTGATTGGACATACATCAAGGACAATGAGGAGCACTACCCAGGAGTTCAAGACAGCTTCATAGCTTGTGGAGTAGCTGACTTTGTTGGGCAGAAGCTCACAAAGTGGAATGAGGAGCTTATCATGCAGTTCTACTCCACGGCACACTTCTACCCAGATGGGAGTATCACATGGATGTCTGAGGGTACAAGGTACCAATCCACAGTTGCTGAGTGGGCATAGATCATTAATGCCCCAGAGGAGCAAGATGATGACTTGGATATCTATGCCAAGAAGAAGATGGACCACAACTCAATGTCAAATATCTACAAGGAGATCCCAAATGAAGCACTTGATACCTTCAAGTTTGGCTCAGTACATTACCTTCTGTCAGGGCTCCCGACTGTCAATTGGATCTTGAGGCACACCTTATTGCCCAAGTCAGGTGATCACAAGATGATCAGAGGCCATGCTATCAACTTGCTACATGTATTTGATGTACCTCAGAAGTTCAAGGTGATGAGCCTCATAGTGGAAACTATCAAAAGGACTACAGCAGATCAGAAGAGGAGTTGCGGATATGCCCCTCAGATTCAGGAGCTCATCAACTCCAAGATGGGCACGGGCATATATTTATTGGACAAGGAACACCTGCCCATCCGTCCAGATTTTGAGAACAATGAAGTTGTGATGACTGAGAACGAGCCATCGTCTGCACAAGCTTACGCAAAGAAGAAGGCGAGGAAGGAGAAAGCTGCCAAGATGCCAACTCAAGAGGAGGCATCTGAGTATTTCCTGAAGACCAAACAAGAGCAGCTTGGTTACTTGATTGCATCCACGCTGAGGATTGAGCAAAGTCTGGCCACCCTCACTCAGAATCAGCAGAGTCTAGAGAGAATCATGGAACAGAAGTTCTATGACTTGGATGTCAAAGTAACGGAAGTTCAGTCTGCAGTGGAGCAGCTCCAGGAGGACATGCAGGAGAGGAGAGGCAGGACTACCACTCATGCCTTTGCCAGAGTGCCAAGAGGTCCGAGGTCGTCTGCCGTGCCAGTTGCTGACACCAGAGCCACCACTTCAGCACCAGCTACAGCCCCAGTTCCACCAGCTCCAGCATCTACTTCAGCTCCAACTCCAGCGTCTACCGAAGCCTTCGTCCTTGGAGTGATCCGGACTCCACCACCACCATAAGGTCAAGCCTGAGCGTCGATCTAGTACTATGCATTTTCTAGGAACTTTTTGGTAACTTGTTGCCAAAGAGGGAGAAAAATGTATAGATCATAGGCTTCGAGAGAGAGTGTGTTGCTTTTCTCTCTTGCTTTATTTGGTGGTTTTTCAAACTTGTTTGCTTTTGAGTGCTTGAGATACTACGTCATTATTTGTGAGACATTGATGATCATCTGTTTGATCATAAGCTACACTTAATGTTTGCTTAATGCTATTATCTTATCTATCTTATGTGATCATTCACTTTTATTGGTGATGAGTGCATGTATTTCATTCTTATCATTTTAAGCGCTCCACCAAGATGTATGTGACATGGAAGAGTAACCCATGACTCTAACTCCTTGTGCATTTGCAGTCCAAAGCAAATTTTAAATATGCACAAATTTAGGGGGAGCTCTTACTTATCACATACTTCTCAAAGCGACGATATATTTCATGCTTATTATCTTTTGTCGAAGCTTTGATCTATATGTTGTCATCAATTACCAAAAAGGGGGAGATTGAAAGTGCAACTATCCCTAGGTGGTTTTGGTAATTCATAACAACATATAGCTCATTGAGCTAATGCTATTCCAAGATGATTATTTCAGGAAAGCTCAATGATTGGCATGGCATGGATGTGAAAGTGGAACCCTCAAAATGCTAAGGACAAAGGATTGGCTCAAGCTCAAAAGCGCAAGACTCTTCATTTTATATTTTAGTGATCCAAGATCACATTGAGTCCATAGGAAAAGCCAATACTATCAAGGAGGGATGAGGTGTTGCTTAATGAGCCTCTTGCTTCATGTGCTTAATGATATGCTCCAAAACCCTCAACTACTTTCCCATATCCACATATGACCTAAACCCTAAGCCAAACTCGGTCCTACCGATTCTTCCTATCCGGCGCCACCGAGTTTTCATTTGTCATAAGCCACTGCCAAACCCTAGCAATTCGGTTCTACCAATAGGGATCTCGGTCTCACCGAGATGGGATTGCAAACTCTCTGTTTCCCTTTCGTAAATTTTCGGTCTCACCGAAAGAGCGAATCGGTCCCACCGAGATTGCAATGTAAACTCAGTGTTTCCCCTTTGTAACTTTTCGGTCTCACCGAGTTCCACTCGGTCTCACCGAAAGAGCAAATCGGTCCCATCGAGTTTGCCTGACCAACTCTCTGGTTAGCTAATTACCAAATTCGGTCTCACCGAGTTTGTGTAATCGGTCTCACCGAGATTACGTTATGCCCAAACCCTAACCATATCGGTCCTACCGAGTTGCATGTCAGTCCCACCGAAAATCTCTAACGGTCACTAGGTTTACATTTTCGGTCCAACCGAGTTTATTGATTCGGTCCCACCGAGATTGGAAAACTGTGTAACGGTTGGATTTTGTGTGGAGGCTATATATACCCCTCCACCTCCTCTTCATTCGATGAGAGATACATCAGAACACATACACCATTCCAACTCATATGTTCTGAGAGAGAACCACCTACTCATGTGTTGAGGCCAAGACATTCCATTCCTACCATATGAATCTTGATCTCTAGCCTTCCCAAGTTGCTTTCCACTCAAATCTTCTTTCCACCAAATCCAAATCTTATGAGAGAGAGTTGAGTGTTGGGGATACTATCATTTGAAGCACAAGAGCAAGGAGTTCATTACCTACACAGCATTTGTTACTTCTTGGAGAGTGGTGTCTCCTAGATTGGCTAGGTGTCACTTGGGAGCCTCCGACAAGATTGTGGAGTTGAACCAAGGAGTTTGTAAGGGCAAGGAGATCGCCTACTTCGTGAAGATCTACCGCTAGTGAGGCAAGTCCTGTGTGGGCGATGGCCATGGTGGGATAGACAAGGTTGCTTCTTCATGGACCGTTTGTGGGTGGTTGCTTCTTCGTGGACCCTTCGTGGGTGGAGCCCTGTGTTGACTCGCGCAACCATTACCCTTGGGTGGAGCCCTGTGTGGACTCGCGCACCGTTACCCTTCGTGGGTTGAAGTCTCCATCAACATGGATGTAGGATAGCACCACCTATCCGAACCACGGGAAAAACATCCGTGTCTCCAATTGCGTTTGATTTCTCCAAACCCTTCCCTTTACATTCTTGCAAGTTGCATGCTTTACTTTCCGCTGCCTATATACTTTGCATGCTTGCTTGAATTATGTGATGATTGCTTGACTTGTCCTAAATTAGCTAAAATCTGCCAAGAACTAAAATTTGGAAAAGGTTAAGTTTTTATTTGGTCAAGTAGTCTAATCACCCCCCTCTAGACATACTTTCGATCCTACACTGGTCACAGATCCGGTCGGATCCCTTCAACCTGTGTGTGTAGAGGACTAAAAGGTGCATCGTTCACGCGGTCATCGGCGCCAAGGGAGGAAACCCACAGCTGCCGGAGGGGCCAAATCCTCTGCCCGTGCCATTCTCTCTGACACATGGCCGGCTCGGGAGGTCCTCCGACCCTTCTTCCTCCCTGCTGTATTGTCCGCAAATCCGACCTGCCGCCGCTGACATCCCGGCGACCCTCAGGTATAAGTTCTTCGAAAGCGGCCTTGCTCTACTGCCCCAGCTCCCCACGTGTCTGCATGTGCATCTTTTTCTACTCCCATCAGCTCTTCCAAATCCACCTAAATTTTTAGTATTATTAGAGGTAAAGCTACTTCATGCATTCGAATCTAGTGCTTTGTTCAAACAACGAAGAAAGGGGGGAAAGTTGTAGCATGAATCTAGGACTTGATTCAAAGAGGAAATAATATGGCGAAAGTAGTAGAGACCGGATACCCAACCGGTCTCTTGGTTGAAAAGGGAAATAATGGGAAAACACAATGCAAACTGGGTAAGGAACAGATCTATTATTGGTTGAAAAAAGGATAGAAAGTGGCGGCTGGTGGACAAGTCAACAGAGTATGTCCAGGATTAGATTTGCTGCCATCACATAGTAAAAGGTCTCCAGGATTAGATTTGCTGCCCTCACATAGTAAAAGGTCTCAGGATTAGATTTGCTGCCCTCGCATAGTAAAAGGTCTCCAGGATTAGATTTGCTGCCCTCACATAGTAAAAGGTCTCCAGGATTAGATTTGCTGTCCTCACATAGTACAATGGCACTCCTGCTGTTTTCCCCAGTATGATAAGTAAGTTGCTCCTTTACGCTGCTGAGTGTCCTAGTTTCCTGTCCCCATGGTCCCATGCCCTTAAACCAACTCTTTAGCTGTTGTTGATTTACTGTGTCTGGTAAACAAGCAATGCCACCATTAAAGTAATCCCATATTTGAGGAATCTCATTGTTGATCGTAATGCTTCTGGTAACATGAAGCATCATTGATGTTTTAAATTTCTATTGTCCTTGCGTGATTTCCATGAACATAATTAAGATGCTTCTTTTCATTTTGTATATGTTTCATATATTCTTATTGACCAATAACTGTTTACTTTCTATCTTTTTGTGCAGATAGGGATATCCATTTCACCTTGTTGCTATTGTGACCTTTTGGTGAACTGCAGAAAACACTTTTTTTGGAATGAGTGTCTTGTGCAGTTCACCTAAAATGTCACGTGGGCAACATCTCTCAATTTTGGTGGAATTGCACAAAATGGTGAATGGAGTTTCCAAAATCTCCGTCAAGTTCTGCTGGTAATCTCGTGCAACATTTTACTAGCCTTTGCAAGATGGAGCCGTCACTGTCACCACAATGGCACTTTATTTTAGTGGAACTGCACAAAAGGATAAGAAAATTATAGTTGCACCTTACATGAGCCGGACAGCCAACCGTAATGTTCCTCAATTTTAGTGCAACTACTAAAGAAGAACCTGCCAGCTCACAAGAGCAAGTACTTCTTGCTAGCTGAATGATGCAATCTTTGCTTCATTTTAGGTGAGCTGCAGAAAAAGGCACATGAATTGAATCATGGAACTCCAGGCAGACCTCATCCAAGTAGAGCTGGAGGTTGAGTTCAAGGAGGCCGCTATTAAAGCGAAATCATGCTCTCCTGTCTCCTTGTTTGTGCTGTGCAAACATGTTGTGCAAACAGGAATACTCAACTACAGATGTTGTGACGGTCAAGAGCATTTGCCAAGTTCTTCGATTGTATGACATGGCTAGCCAAGATGGATTTAATCCCGATATTCACTTTATCAAAAGGCTCTAATGGGTTGGTTCTGAATCTTGCAAGCTGGGAATCAGTGAGATGTGTAGGCATCTTTGTTGTACTTATTATTTGGATCTTATTTGTTGGTTCTGAATCTTGCAAGTTGGGAATCAATGAGATGTATAGGCATCTTTGTTGTACTTATTATTTGAATCTTATTTGTTGGTTCTGAATCTTGCAAGCTAGGAAACACGACATGATGATGCAGAGGACAACAACCATAACAAACAGTTCAAACTCGGTAGTATTATCTTTTGTGAAAGTGCGACAAATGTGATGATCGTGTGCGTCCTGAGAATAATAATTCTAATTGTTGTGCATGTTGATCCTGTGGCACTGATAGAACGAGTGAATGCATTGCTTGTTTTAAGTACAAATTTCTATTAAAGCTAATTAAATTTAAGTAAAGTGACCACTAACTCCTATTATTACAGTACCAATACAGACCCGCTCGTGAACCGACGTGTGGCCGAGGGTGCATCTTCTGCCGGGCGTGCAGCGGAGGAGGGAGGGGTAGTAACTATTGTTGCCTGTACACACTCAGCTTACTGTTGAATCCAGTTCCCCAAGAGCAGAAAAATGAACTGTTGCCACCGCCTACACACTCGTTCACTCAAAGAGACTCCAATGGCGATCCGAGGGGTGAGCCTGCTGGATATGGACTTCAGCAAGGAGTTCCCCTTTGAGTTCGCCGTTCAGTCCTATGGCTACACCAAGTTGAATGTGATGTACACCAACGATATGGACTCGGTGAAGCTCTGCCTCGCCTCAGTCCTATGGCTGCACCAGGTTCTGGAGTATTCGCCCGTTTCATCGGTAGCGCCGACCGCACCTTCGCTACGGTGGAGAAAAGGAAGAACGCGATGATTCGGCCATCTGGTGCAACAAGCTTGTCGACATCTAGAAGCAATACAATATCATCAGCAACGGGCAGGAGAAGGACTCCGTGGTTGACCTCGCTGAGACCATCATCAACCCTTGATACGCCAACATGAAAGAAGACGACCTGAACACGTGGGAGGTACCTCTGAATCTAGCCTACATAACCTACGCGGCCAAGGGCGCATACGCATGCTACGACATGTACATGGAGATCTTGGACATGAGGGCGTGTCTGCTTCCCGTAACCGACGAGTACACGGACAGCCGCAGCGTCATGATCAAGCGTGCCAGGAAGGTCTAGATGTTGTACTTTATCTGTTTATAAGCACCTTTATCATGTGAGTGTTTCATGCATTAGCCTATGTGTCATAATTATCTGTTTTGTCCGAAATATTTCTTTTAAGAACCCATTAACCTGATTGCTTTTTTAGTGGCAATTTGCTTATGTATGTAAACTAGTTCACTTGTCCGTAAAAAAACTAGTTCACTCGGCTGCCGTGCTTTGAATCTCCTTCCTCCCAACATATTCCCCTCCTCAGGTGGACCCAGCAGGTCTCCGAATTTTCTCCCACTTTCTTTTTCGATGTAAACTGAGTTTTCTCCAAGTACTTTTCCCTAGAACCAACTCAACTGTCCCACGTCTAGCCTAAAAATTAATAATACCCCACATACTATTAACTCATCAAATTAAAATGATATTTTATTTCGTAAGTTGAAAGTTCTTACAAAATAATAATAATAATTGTTTATATATAACTTGGCAAGTTAACTCCTAGTGATTGTGTACATAAGCTTGCAAAGATTTTACTGACGTACATTTCTCCGTCTAGCCCAACATGATATTTTCACCTAGCCCAGCAAGTCCGCGACTTTCGAGAAAAATGCAAATGGGATTTAAATGGGCTGCATAGATGCTACATCATTGTTTCACCCAGCCCACCAAATGGACTAAAAAACAAATGGACTGACAGCTGGGTCCACGGCCACAGCCCAGTTTTTTTGTGATTTGCCAAGTAAGTCACTTTGTCAGGCCTGTTGGGCTGCAAATCTTTCAATACGAGGAGAGCTTTCATTCGGCTGACCAAGAAAATGGCCCATCAGTAAGGAGAAATGGGTTGTACATTTTTAAAACACATCAAACCGGCAATTAGTTTCAAATATCTTTTTATTCCATTTCGAGATTTTAAATTACATTAATTTTATGCGTGGAGAATTTGTTGGATTTTATATTGATATACATTTATTTTTAAAATCAGTTTGAATGTGAGTCGAAATTTCGGGATTAAAAACAGTTCGGACCGCACCGAAATATGCAAAATTTCGTATAATTTTTTAACCGTGGCCACAATATGGGCTATAGTGCTAACAAAAAGAATATGGGATCCAAAAAAACCTTAAGAATTAGAAAATGGGTTGTATGCTGTTTTCCACAGATTTGAGGCTTTCCTAAAAAAAGGTTGACACACAAGCAGTGACTGTTGGATGGCCATCCAACGACCGTCGTGCTTCTTCAATCTCTGCTCTTCCTGCTCCAGCCGCTCAAACAGGCATCGGTGGGACTGCCTGCTCCCTCCTCCCCGCGGCCAGCTCTGCTGCCACACAGGTCTCACCGCCCCACCATACTCCCATTGCTGGCCAGCCATCCCTCTACTCACCCACACCTGCTGTTATTCTCTAGCGATGGCAGACGAACCAGTAAACCCTCGTACAGTCGTACTCCCCTCCGCATGGGAAACAACTACCGAGTCTTCCCTGCCTCCATGTCGTTCCCTTCCTAGGCCTCGCCGTCGTCCACCGCCCTGGTGCTCTCGGCGCGGCCTGGTCAACATGGTCAATGACCGACATGCATCTAAAGTGGACTGTACGTGGAGAGGCCGACAGCTGGGTCGACGGCCACACGCAAGGAAATGCCTCCTTATTATGCGCAAAATAATGATTCCTCCACCTGACATTAGGGACCCATCGAAAGGGCCTCTGTATTTCACGAAAAAATGTTACCGTCGCTGACAGCTCGGACCCACCAGCTATATCTTCGCATGCAAGGAAGTGCGTCCTTATTACGCTCAAAAAAATGAATACCCACCTGCTAGCTGGGACCCACCTTGGTGGGAGGCTGACTTGTGGGCCTACTAAGTTGACGGGGACAGAGGGCTTTGTCAACTTAGTCAATATGCACGATTCTAGCTCCAGTGACTGTACGATGTCCATCCAACGGCCGTAGTGCTTCTTCAATCTCTGGTCTTCTTGCTCCAGCCGCCCAAACTAGTGCCGGTCGTGCCTCGTGCTCCTGCCTCCCGTGGCCGGCTGCGATGCCGCGGAGGCCTCACCACCCCTACTACTCCCACCGCTGGCCAGGCCATTCCTCTACTCACCCACACCCCTGTTATTCTACGATGACGGCAGCCTCACACTGCAGTGAACCAGTGAACCCTCGTACTCCTCTACGCGTGGGCATCCACTACCACGTTGTAACGCCCCGAGACCGATGTGCCAGGTGTCGTCCAGTTATTCATTGTTGTTACCATGTCATTTCTTGCGTGTCATGCATTGCATATCATGTCATCATGTGCATTGCATTTGCATACGTGTTCGTCTCATGCATTCGAGCATTTTCCCCGTTGTCCGTTTTGCATTCCGGTGCTTCATTCTCCTCCGGTGGTCATTTCTAGCCTTCTTTCGTGTGTGGGGATTAAATATTTCCGGATTGGACCGAGACATGCCAAGCGGCCTTGGTTTACTACCGGTAGACTGCCCGTCAAGTTTCGTATCATTTGGACTTCGTTTGATACTCCAACGGTTAACCGAGGGACCGAAAAGGCCTCGTGTGTGTTGCAGCCCAACACCCCTCCAATTTGGCCCAAAATCCACCTAACTATGCTCCATCATCTAGAGCGTTCGATCACGATCGCGTGGCCGAAAACCGCACCTCATTTGGACTCTCCTAGCTCCCTCTACCTATAAATATGTGGCCATCCCCGAAATTTTCGCGGATGAACCCTAAAAACTCCTCCTCTCGCGCCACCGGACGTGTCCACACTGTGCCGGACGTGTCCACCGCCCGCCGCCACCTCAGCCGCGCCGCCGCCTTGCGCCTCCCCGCGCCGCCGCCTGGATCGCCGCGCCGCCGCATGCGCTCCAC
>NC_041390.1:107664326-107709863 GCF_002162155.2 Triticum dicoccoides
CGCCCGAGACGCTGGCCATCTCCTCCGCCGCCTCGTCGCGGGTCACCGCCGCCCTCTGCGCCGTCCCTCGTCGCCGGAACCTCGCCGGAGTTCGCGCCACCTCGCCGGAGTTTCGGTCCGGCCGGATCTGGATCAGATCCACCAACCCCGCCATCCAAACGCCTCCCCATGTCCCGGATCTAGCCATCCCGCACCACCTCATCCCGCGTTGACTTTTCGCGAAGGTAAAATTCCGCTAAGTCCCAGTTTTCTCAGATCCAAGTGCCTCTGTTCATAGCACTGTAACTTTCCATCCGTAGCTCCGATTCATGCATATAACCTATCAAAATGTTCACCTTAGAGAGTACATCATTTCATTCCATTGCATCATTTTCATTTGAGTTCATCTTGATGCCCGAAATGCTGTTAGAAGAGGGCTACTTGAGTTAATTGTCAGATCTGCTACTCCGTTTAGCACTTTTGTCATTTTTGCCATGATTATTGTGTGCATGATATGCCCGTGACTTCTACATGTGTTTTGTTAAGGGTTTTGTCATCTTTCCAGAGGTGCAACCCATGTATTTTTAGGATGTGTGTGGTGACTTGTGCAAGCTTGCAAAGTGGTGCACTTGCTAATTCTGTTTTCAGGGACTTAGTAATTTCACTAAGTCCTGGAGCTGTTTATCTCATGTTGCCATATGTTCATGTTGTTTCCTAGTGATCCGTGCCTCTTTTTAGGATGATCAGTAAGGGAGTTTTGTTAATATTGTAGTGCTCTATCCATCCATGTCTTTGTTTGCAATTATGGAGCACCCTAGCTTGAGTCAATCGAGCTCTACTTTTGCTACTTTGTGAATCTGGGCAGATTGTCAACTTGTTTGCAATTTTGCCGGTGATGTTGTAGTTGACCCGTGCATGCTATGCTATTGTTCTTGACATATCTAGCTTGTATTTTGTGCCTTCTTGATGGGTGTATGCTTGTCTTGCCATGACTTGCACCGTAGTGAGTGCATCGAGCTCGTAAACATACCTACTTGAGTTATATTTCAGCGTGTGCCAGTTTTCACTAAGTATGAAAACTGATTATGTTTTTGCTATGTTCACGTGCTTGCAATTGTATTTTCTGATCCTTTTTGGCTCAAGGTCACTAAGGGACTTTTGTTAAGATCTTTGAGTAGCTCCATGCCATGCTTTACTTTGCCATGATCAGGTCCTGTAGCATGTAGTTTTGTTGCTCCGAAGAGGGCTACCTGATCTGAAATTCCAGACAAGTGTTGATTTCACTGTCTGATCCTTTTTGGCTCAAGGTCACTAAGGGACTTTTGTTAAGCTCTTTGAGTAGCTCCATGCCATGCTTTACTTTGCCATGATCAGGTCCTGTAGCATGTAGTTTTGTTTCTCCGAAGAGGGCTACCTGATCTGAAATTCCAGACAAGTGTTGATTTCACTAAGTCTGAGATCTGTTTGCCATTTGCATTTTTGCCATGCTTGTTTGAACCTGTTAATGGATGATTTGGCTGTAGCTCAGTGCTAGACTTTTGTTAAGCATCTTGTGTTCATCCCTGCCATGTATTTTGTTGTCATGTTTGGGTGCTGTAGCATGTTCATTTCATTGCATTTAGAGGCCTACTTGTTGTAAATCGCAGACCAGTGTCATTTTTGAATCGCTTACCATTTCCAAACCGTAACTCCGATTCTGGCGTTCTTTATATCGTTTTCAAGCGATTTCATCTCATCTTTCCAGTGGCACACTTGGATTTCCAAGTTGAAGCCAGGTTCATGCATTTCCTGCCATATTTTGCATTTTGCATCCCACATCGCATCCCGCATAGCATATCATCATTTCATCATATTGCTTGTTCTTGCACGTGGTTAATTGTATCCTTGTTACTTGTTTGTCTTGTTTGGGTAGAGCCGGGAGACGAGTTCGCTAACGAGGAGCCCGTTGAGTTTGCTTTCGAGGATCCAGTCAACTCTGACAACTGTGCAGGCAAGATGATCATACCCTCGAAATCACTACTATCTTTGCTATGCTAGTTTGCTCGCTCTTTTGCTATGCCATTGCTACGATGCCTACCACTTGCTTGCAAGCCTCCCAAATTGCCATGTCAAACCTCTAACCCACCATTGTCCTAGCAAACCGTTGATTGGCTATGTTACCGCTTTGCTCAACCCCTCTTATAGCGTTGCTAGTTGCAGGTGAAGATTGGAGGCCGTTCCTTGTTGGAACATTTATTTACTTGTTGGGATATCATTATATTGCTATGTTATCTTAATGCATCTATATACTTGGTAAAGGGTGGAAGGCTCGGCCTCTCACCTAGTGTTTTGTTCCACTCTTGCCGCCCTAGTTTCCGTCATATCGGTGTTATGTTCCCGGATTTTGCGTCCCTTACGCGGTTGCGTTATTATGGGAACCCCTTGATAGTTCGCCTTGATTAAAGCTTTTCCAGCAATGCCCAACCTTGGTTTTACCATTTGCCACCTAGCCTTTTCTTTCCCTTGGGTTCTGCAGACTCAAGGGTCATCTTTATTTTAACCCCCCGGGCCAGTGCTCCTCCGATTGTTGGTCCACCTGTCAGCTACCGATGGCCACCAGGGCAACTCTGGGCTGGCCTACCCGTACCTAGGACAATCTGAGTGTGCCCTAAGAAAGAGATATGTGCAGCTCCTATCGGGATTTGTTGGCACATTCGGGCGGTGTTGCTGGTCTTGTTTTAACCTGTCGAAGCGTCTTGAATTACCGAGATACCGAGTCTGATCGGAACGTCTTGGGAGGAGGTCTATTCCTTCGTTGACCGTGAGAGCTTGTCATGGGCTAAGTTGGGACTCCCCTGCAGGGATTGAACTTTCGAAAGCCGTGCCCGCGGTTATGGGCAGATCGGAATTTGTTAATGTCCGGTTGTAGATAACTTGAACCTTATTTAATTAAAATGAATCAACCGAGTGTGTTACCGTGATGGCCTCTTCTCGGCGGAGTCCGGGAAGTGGACACGGTGTGGGAGTAATGTTTGCGCAAGTTACTCTCTAGTTTCTCGCTCGCGCCTTGCCTCCTCTTCTCGCTCTCTTTTGCGAATAAGTTAGCCACCATATATGCTAGTCGCTTGCTGCAGCTCCTCTTATTTTTACCTTGCCATACCTATAAGCTTAAATAGTCTTGATCGCGAGGGTGTGAGATTGCTGAGTCCCTGTGGCTCACAGATTACTATTACACCAGATGCAGGGCCTGATGATTCTGCTCCAGGAGACGCGTATGAGCTCAAGTGGGAGTTCGACGAAGACTCTCAACGTTACTATGTTTCCTTTCCCGATGATTAGTAGTGGTGCCCAGTTGGGGGTGAACGGGACCGTTGACGCATGTTGGGTTCTCTTTTATTTTGGCGCCATAGTCGGGCCATGAGTGTTTGGATGATGTAATGTTATTTATGTACTTGATTGACGTGGCGAGTGTAAGCCAACTATTGCTTTCTCCCCTTTATTATTTATATTACATGGGATGTTGTGAAGATTGCCTAACTTGCGACATATGCCTTCAATGCGATTATGTCTCTAAGTCGTGCCTCGACACATGGGAGCTATAGTCGCATCGAGGGTGTTACACGCGTCTTCCCCGGCTCCGCGTCGTCACCTTCCTAGGCCTCGCCGTTGTCCACCGCCCTGGTGCTCTCGGCGCGGCGTGGTCAACATGGTCAAGGAATGGCTTCCATCGGACGTGGACTGTACGTGGAGAGGCTGACAGCTAGGTCCACGGCTGCAGCAAGGAAGTGCCTCCTTATTACGTGCAAAATAATTATTCCTCCACCTGACAGCGGGACCCACCGGACGGGCCACCATATTTTGCGAAAAAAACGATTCCCCTGACTGCTGGGACCCACCAGCTACATCTTTGCACGCAAGGAAGTGCGTCCGGGCAAAAAAAATGATTCGCCCCCTGACTACTGGGACTGACCAGCTACATCTTCGCAGGCAAGGAAGTGCCTGACAGTCGGGACCCACCTGGTCGAAGCGTACGTAGCGTTGTCATTCTGGTCGCGAACGTGTACGTACATACTGGTCGATGTAGAGGCGCGCACGTACCATTTACATGTACGTACAACGGCCAGGGTGCAAGAAAGAAAATACGGCCACGTATGTGTACATACGGGCGGGGTCTCGAACGCCTACTCATGCATACGTACGGCGAGGCTCGTGTACATGGCTGGGTCGGAACGGAGAAACATCATCGTCGTCGTGTTCATGGGGAGGCAACAGAATGCGTCGTGTTCATGGGGAGGCAACGGAATGCGTCGTTTTCATCGGGAGGGCTTGGACAGAACAGGCGATGGAAACGAGGCCTGGCGTACCGCAGAACGAAGGAAATAGCCTTGTGTTCGACCGGCCACGTTCGAAATGGGATCTTGTTCATCGGGAGGGGTCTGGCATATCGCAAAACGGAGGAAACGGACCTCCTACAATTGAAACGGGGGTCCTGTTGATCGGGAGGGGTGTGGCATACCGCAAAACGGACGAAACGGACTTGTGTTGGAGCGCTACGGTCGAAACGGGGGTCCTGTTCATCGGGAGGAGTGTGGTGTACCGCAAAACGGGACTCCACGGGATACTGTTCATCTCCACCGTCGACCCCCTCCAGCCTCCACGAGCTACTGTTCATCCACCGTCGACCTCCTCCAGCCTCCACCTGTGAATGTTCATCCACGGGCTCCTATTCATCCAGCCTCCACTGCGCGCTACTCCACCTGCTACTGTTCAACCACCCCCACCGTCTACTGTTCAACCACCCCTCCACACCACGGGGTCCTGTTCAACCACCCCTCCACGGGCACCCCTCCATCATCTACTGTTCATCCAGCCCTCCACACCACGGGGTCCTGTTCAACCACCCCTCCACCGTCTACTGTTCATCCAGCCCTCCACACCACGGGGTCCTGTTCATCCACCCCTCCACGGGCACCCCCTCCACCTTCTACTGTTCATCCAGCCCTCCACCACACCATGGGGTGTTGTTCATCCAGAGGCAACGCCACCGCTCACTATTCATCCAAACCCCCCGCAATGCTCACTGCTCATCCCATCGATCGGCTTCAGTTAGCAGCAGTAGCAAAGGAATCGCTCGATCGGGTTCAGTTAACAGCCATCGATCGATCGCTCGGGTTCAGTAACGCGTAGCCTGCAGTGCAATTGCTCGGGTTCAGTTAGAGCCCAACGTCTTGCTTTGGTTCAGTTAGAGCCAACGCCTCGCACACACGCGCGTACGGGTACGAGAGAAATGCGCATCGCTCGGGCCCCGACCTCCCACCGTAACCAGGAACTCCCCGAAATTTTCCTCCCCCTCACTTCTACCACGGTTTTTCCATCATGGACGGCCCAAAGAATGTCATGCAGCTGCGTCTCCGGCCCACCCAGGACGAAAAGCCTAGTTTTTGTCATAGAAGTAGGAGCCCACCACATCTATGATGATACCGGGTTTTGTCACAATTATCATCATAGAAGTGTCATATGTATGACAGAAAAAAAATTCATTTGGCCCAAAATGTCATGGATGTGTCTTTTTTTTGTAGTGGAATAGCGCATATGCCGACAAGTCATGTGTCGAGTACATGTACCAGACATGCATTATGAAGTTCTGTTTGCTAAAGGCATCGTATGTCTTGAACCCATTATCCCAAGCTTCTTGCAATTCATCCTTAAGCGGTTGCATGTATACATTCATATTCTTCCCTGGATAGTTGGGCCCTGGAATTATCAATGTCAGAAAAATGTTCTTTCTTTGCATAATCTATCCGGGGGGAGATTGAGTGGAATGACAAATACAGGCCAACAACTGTAATGGGCTGCCGTCAGACCAAACACACTGAACCCATCCGTGCTGATGGTGACTCGCGGATGCCTTGGATCTGCCGCTTTTTCCGCATATAATACATCGAAGCGCTTCCATGCTTCACCATCCAATGTGTGCACCATCATCAACTTCCCATCTGCATCTAGTTGGGTTCTTTTGCTTGTTTTGTGCCATGTCATTTGTCTGTCGCCTCTTCGACCATGGAAAGACATTGAAGTCTTGGTAGGATTGGCATATACCGAAGAACATTAACGGGGATTTTGGTCTGCGTCTTCTCACCCATACCGTTGTCTACCAGAACATACCTGGATGACATGCAAATGGGACAATAGTTCAAGTACACATACTGAAGCCTAAATAAGGCACACCCTTTCTCATAGGCATGTATCTTCTCATAGGGCATCCTAAGAGCACGGAGGATTTTGTCTGACTGGTACAGGTTTGCAGGTAGCACATGGCCTTTGGGTAGAAAACATCCAAATACTATCATCATCACGTCGTAGAATTCTCTGCCCACATTGAATTGAGCCTTCAGAGCCATTACTTGTGAGATGGCATCCAGCTAAAAAAGCTCAGTGTGCTCGTGGAGAGATAATTTTGAAGACTCTAACATTTCATTGAAGGCCTTTGCAGATTCCTCCATCTCATCGTCCGAGTCCCGAGCATCATCAAAGTTTTGCACCATGTCTTCCATCCCGGTACCATGCTCGTCGGTGCGACGACTGATATGTCTCCAACGTATCTATAATTTTTGATTGTTCCATGTTGTTATATTATCAATCTTGCATGTTTTTATAATCATTTTATAGTCATTTTATATCATTTTTTGGTACTAACCTATTGACATAGTGCCAAGTGCCAGTTGCTGTTTTTTTCCATGTTTTTTTACATCGTAGAAAATCAATATCAAACGGAGTCCAAATGCCACAAAACTTTACGGAGAACTTTTTTATGGGCCAGAAGGAACACAACGGGCCCTGGCTAAGCCTGGGGGTGCCCCGAGGGAGGAACAACCCACTAAGGCATGCAAGGAGGCCCAGGCGCACCCTGGTGGGTTGTGCCCACCTCGGGTGCCCCCGGACCACCTCTTTGCTCTATAAATACCCTAATATTCCCAAAACCCTTGGGGAGTTGATGAAATATTGATCCAGCCACCGCAGAGCCCAGAACCAACAGATCCAATCTAGACACCTTCTCGGATGGGGTTCACCACCTCCATTGGTGCCTCTCCGATGATGCGCGAGTAGTTCTTGTAGACCTTCAGGTCCGTAGTTAGTAGCTAGATGGCTTCATCTCTCTCTTTTGATTCACAATACAATGGTCTCTTGGAGATCCATATGATGTAACTCTTTTGCGGTGTGTTTGTTGGGATCGATGAACTTTGAGTTTATGATCAGATCTATGTTTTTATATCCATGAAAGTATTTGAGTTTCTTTGATCTCTTTTATGCATGATATCTTATAGCCTCGTATTTCTTCTCCGATATTTGGGTTTTGTTTGGCCAACTTGATCTATTTATCTTGCAATGGGAAGAGGTACTTTGTACTGGGTTCGATCTTACGGTGCTTAATCCCAGCGACAGAAAGGGGACCGACACGTATGTATCGTTGCTACTAAGGATAAAACGATGGGGTCTATCTCTACATAGATAGATCTTGTCTACATCATGCCATCGTTCTTATTGTGTCACTGAAGGAAATATGCCCTAGAGGCAATAATAAAGTTGTTATTTATACTTCCTTATATCATGATAAATGTTTATTATTCATGCTAGAATTGTATTAACCAGAAACTTGATACATGTGTGAATACATAGACAAACAGAGTGTCACTAGTATGCCTCTACTTGACTAGCTCGTTAATCAAAGATGGTTAAGTTTCCTAGCCATAGACATGAGTTGTCATTTGATGAATGGGATCACATCATTAGAGAATGATGTGATTGACTTGACCCATCCGTTAGCTTAGCACTATGATCGTTTAGTTTATTGCTATTGCTTTCTCCATAACTTATACATGTTCCTATGACTATGAGATTATGCAACTCCCGAATACCAGAGGAACACTTAGTGTGCTATCAAACATCACAACGTATCTGGGTAATTATAAAGATGCTCTACAGGTGTCTCCGATGGTGTTTTGTTGAGTTGGCATAGATCGAGATTAGGATTTGTCACTCCGATTGTCGGAGAGGTATCTCTGGGCCCCCTCGGTAATGCACATCACTATAAGCCTTGCAAGCATTGTGACTAATGAGTTAGTTGAGGGATGTTGCATTACGGAACGAGTAAAGACACTTGCCGGTAACGATATTGAACTAGGTATTGAGATACCGACGATCGAATCTCAGGCAAGTAACACACCGATGACAAAACAACATATGTTGTTATGCGGTTTGACCGATAAAGATCTTCGTAGAATATGTGGGAGCCAATATGAGCATCCAGGTTCCACTATTGGTTATTGACCGGAGACATGTCTCGGTCATGTCTACATTGTTCTCGAACCCGTAGGGTCTGCACACTTAAAGTTCGGTGACGATCGGTATTATGAGTTTATGTGTTTTGATGTACCGAAGGTTGTTCGGAGTCCCGGATGTGATCACGGGAATGACGAGGAGTCTCAAAATGGTCAAGACGTAACGATTGATATATTGGATGACTATGTTTGGACATTGGAATGGTTCTGGGTGAGTTCGGGCATTTACCGGAGTACCGGGAGGTTATCGGAACCCCCCGGGAGGTAATGGGCCTTATTGGGCCATAGTGGGAGAGAGGAGAAGGAAGCCTAGGAGGGGGCACGCCCCCCAAGCCCAATCCGAATTGGGTGGGGGGCCGCCCCCCTTTCCTTCCTCATTCCTCCCCTTCCTTCCTCTCCTAGTCCAACTAGGGAAGGGGGAATCCTACTCCCGGTGGGAGTAGGACTCCTCCAGGGCGTGCCATAGAGGGCCGGCGCTCCCCCCTCCTCCACTCCTTTATATATGAGGGAGGGGGGCACCCCATATACACACAAGTTGACAATTGTCTTAGCCATGTGCGGTGCCCCCCTCCACCATAATCCTCCTCGGTCATATCATAGCGGTGCTTAGGCAAAGCCCTGTTCCGGTAGGTTCATCATCACCGTCATGAAGCCATCATGCCGACGAAGCTATCCCTTGACACTCAGATGGACCGAGAGTTCGTGGGATGTCACCGAGCTAAACGTGTGCAGATCGCGGAGGTGCCATACTTTCAGTACTAGGATCGGTTGGATCGTGAAGACGTACGACTACATAAACCACGTTGTCATAGCACTTCCCCTTACGGTCTACGAGGGTACGTGGACAACACTCTTCCCCCTCGTAGCTATGCATCACCATGATAGATCTTGCGTGTGCGTAGGATTTTTTTTGAAATTACTGCGTTCCCCAATAGTGGCATCAAAACTAGGTCTATGCGTAGATGTTTTATGCACAAGTAGAACACAAAGGAGTTGTGGGCGTGGGTATATACATATTGCTTTTCATCACTAGTTGATTCTTGATTCGGTGGTATTGTTGGATGAAGCGGCTCAGACCAACATTACGCGTACGCTTACGCGAGACTGGTTCTACCGATGTGCTTAGCACACAGGTGGCTAGTGGGTGTCTGTTTCTCCAACTTTAGTTGAATCGGTTTCAATGAACAGGGCTCTTTTTGAAGATCAAAAAGCAATCACTATACTACGTTGTGGTTTTTGATGCGTAGGTAAGAACAGTTCTTGCTAGAAGCCTGTAGCAGCCACGTAAAACTTGCAACAACAAAGTAGAGGACGTCTAACTTGTTTTTGCAGGACATGTTGTGATGTGATATGGTCAAGACATGATGAGATATAACTTGTTGTATGAGATGATCATGTTTTGTTGAAGTTATCGGCAACTGGCAGGAGCCTTATGGTTGTCTCATTATTGCATAATATGCAAGCGCCATGTAATTGCTTTACTTTATCACTATGCGATAGCAATAGTTGCAAAATCAATAGTTGGCGAGACGACCATGTGACGACACATTGATAAAGATCAAGATTATGGAGATCATGGTGTCATGCTAGTGACGATGAAGATCATGACGGTACTTTGGAGATGGAGATCAAAGGCACAAGATGATGATGGCCATATCATGTCACATATTTTGATTGCATGTGATGTTTATCCTTTATGCATCTTATTTTTCTTAGTTTGGTGGTAGCATTATAAGATGATCTCTCACTAAATTTTAAGGTATAAGTGTTCTCCCTGAGTATGCACTGTTGCTACAGTTCATCGTGCTGAGACACCACGTGATGATCGGGTGTGATAAGCTCTACGTTCACATACAACAGGTGCAAGCCAGTTTTGCACAAGCAGAATACTCGGGTTAAACTTGACGAGCCTAGCATATGCAGATATGGCCTCGGAACACTTAGACCAAAAGGTCAAGCGTGAATCATATAGTAGATATGATCAACATACTGATGTTCACCATTGAAAACTACTCCATCTCACGTGATGATCAGACATGGTTTAGTTGATATGGATCACATGATCACTTAGATGATTAGAGGGATGTCTATCTAAGTGGGAGTTCTTAAGTAATATGATTAATTGAACTTAAATTTATCATGAACTTAGTCCCGATAGTATTTGCATATCTATGTTGTAGATCAATTGCTCGCGTATAGCTTCCCCATTTTATTTATGATATGTTCCTAGAGAAAACTATGTTGAAAGATGTTAGTAGCAATGATGCGGACTAGCTCCATGATCTGAGTATTATCCTCATTGCTGCACAGAAGAATTATGTCCTTGATGCACCGCTAGGTGACGGACCTATTACAGGAGTAGAGGCAGACGTTATGAACGTTTGGCAAGCTCGGTATGATGACTACTTGATAGTTTAGTGCGCCATGCTTTACAAATTAGAATTGGGACTTCAAAAATGTTTTGAACGCCACGAAGCATATAAGATGTTCCAAGAGTTGAAATTAGTATTTCAGACTCATGCCCGTCTTGAGAGGTATGAGACCTCTGACAGTAGTTTGCCTATAAGATGGAGGAGAATAGCTCAATCGGTGAGCATGTGCTTAGAATGTCTGAGTACTACAATCGCTTGAATCAAGTTGGAGTTAATCTTCCAGATAAGATAGTGATTGACAAAGTTCTCTAGTCACTATCACCAAGTTACTGGAACTTCGTGATGAACTATAATATGCAAGGGATGACGAAAACGATTGCCCGAGCACTTCGCGATGCTGATATTGATGAAGGTAGAAATCAAGAAAAGCATCAAGTGTTGATGGTTGAAAAGACCACTAGTTTCAAGTAAAATGGAAAGGGAAAGAAAGGGAACTTCAAAAAGAATTGCAAGCAAGTTGCCACTCCCATTAACAAGCCCAAAGCGAGACCCAAGCCTGAAACTGAGTGCTTCTACTGTAAAGGAAATGCCCACTGGAAGTGGAACTGTCCTAGATACTTGGCGGATAAGAAGGATGGCAAAGTGAACAAAGGTATATTTGATATATAGGTTATTGATGTCTACTTTACTAGTGTTTATAGAAACCCCTTAGTATTTGATACTGGTTCAGTTGCTAAGAGTAGTAACTCGAACGGGAGTTGCAAAATAAATAGAGACTAGTTAAGGGCGAGGTGATGATGTGAGTTGAAAGTGATTCCAAGGTTGATAAGATCACCATCGCACACTCCCTTTACCTTCGGGATTAGTGTTGAACCTAAAATCAATGTTATTTGGTGTTTGCGTTGAGCATAAATATGACCGGATCATGTTTATTGCACTACGGTTATTCATTTAAGTCAAAGAATAATTGTTATTCTATTTACATGAATAAAGCCTTTTATGGTCATACACTCAATATAAATGGTTTATTGAATCTCGATCGTAGTGATACACATATTAATAATGTTGAAGCCAAAAGATGCAAAGTTAATAATGATAGTGCAACTTATATGTGGCACTACCATTTAGGTCATATTGGTGTAAAGCACATGAAGAAAATCCATGCTGATGGACTTTTGGAATCACTTGATTATGAATCATTTGATGCTTGCGAACCATGCCTCATGGGCAAGATGACTAAGACTCCGTTCTCCGGAACAATGGAGCAAGCCACTGACTTATTGGAAATAATACAAACCAATGTATGCAGTCTGATGAGTGTTAAGGCTCGCGGCGGGTATCGTTATTTTCTGACCTTCACAGATGATTTGAGCAGATATGAGTATATCTACTTAATGAAACACAAGTTTGAAACGTTTGAAAAGTTCAAAGAATTTTAGAGTGAAGTGGAGAATCATCGTAACAAGAAAATAAAGTTTCTACAATCTGATCGCGGATATGAAAATATTTGAGTTACGAGTTTGGTCTTCATTTGAAACAATGTGGAATAGTTTCGCAACTCATGCCACCTGGAACACCACAATGTAATGGTGTGTATGAACGTCATAACCGTACTTTATTAGATATGGTGCGATCTGTGATGTCTCTTACCGATTTATCACTATAGTTTTGGGGTTATGCATTAGAGACAGTTGCATTCACGTTAAATAGGGCACCACCTAAATCCGTTGAGACGACACCATATGAACTGTGGTTTAGCAAGAAACATAAGCTGTCATTTCTTAAAGTTTGGGGCTATGATGCTTATGTGAAAAAGTTTCAACCTGATAAGCTCAAACCCGAAGCGGAGAAATATGTCTTCATAGGATACCCAAAGGAAACTATTGGGAACACCTTCTATCACAGATCCGAAGGCAAGATATTCGTTGCTAAGAATGGATCCTTTCTAGAGAAGAAGTTTCTCTCAAAATAAGTGAGTGGGAGGAATGTAGAACTTGATGAGGTAATTGTACCTTCTCCCGAATTGGAAAGTAGTTCATCACAGAAATCAGTTCTAGTGATTCCTACACCAATTAGTGAGGAAGTTAATGATGATGATCATGAAACTTCATATCAAGTTACTACCGAACCTCGTAGGTCAACCAGAATACGTCCCGCACCAGAGTGGTATGCTAATCCTGTTCTAGAGGTCATGTTACTTGACCATGACGAACCTACGAACTATGAGGAAGCAATGATGAGCTCAGATTCAGCGAAATGGCTTGAAGCCATGAAATCTGAGATGGGATCCATGTATTAGAACAAAGTATGGACTTTGATTGACTTGCTCGATGATCGGTGAGCCATTAAGAATAAATGGATTTTCAAGAGGAAGACGGACGCTGATAGTAGTGTTACTATCTACAAAACTCGAATTGTCGCAAAAGGTTTCCGACAAGTTCAAGATGTTGACTACGATGAGATTTTCTCACTCATAACGATGCTTAAGTCTGTCCGAATCATGTTAGCAATTGCCACATTTTACTAAATCTGGCAAATGGATGTCAAAACTGCATTCCTTAATGGATTTCTTAAAGAAGAGTTGTATATGATGCAACAAGAAAGTTTTTGTCAATCCTAAAGGTGCTAACAAAGTGTGCAAGCTCCAGCGATCCATCTGTGGACCGGTGCAAGCATCTCGGAGTTGGAATATATGATTTGATAAAGTGATCAAAGCATATGGTTTTATACAGACTTGCGGTGAAGCCTGTATTTAGAAGAAAGTGAGTGGAAGCACTACAGCCTTTCTGATAAGTATATGTGAATGACATATTGTTGATTGGAAATGATGTAGAATTTTTTGGAAAGCATAAAGGAGTGTTTGAAAGGAGTTTTTCAAAGAAAGACTTCACTGAAGACACTTACATATTGAGCATCAAGATCTATAGAGATAGATCAAGACGCTTGATATATTTTTCAATGAATACATACCTTCACAAGATTTTGAAGTAATTCAAAATGGAACAGTCAAAGAAGGAGTTCTTGCCTGTATTGCAAGGTGTGAAGTTGAGTAAAGAATCAAAACTCGACCAAGGCAGAAAATAGAAAGAGAATGAAAAGTCATTCCCTATGCCTCAGTCATAGGTTCTATAAAGTATGCTATGCTGTGTATGAGATCTATTGTATACCTTAGCATGATTTTGGCAAGGGAGTACAATAGTGATCTAGTAGTAGATCACTGGAGAACGTTCACCATTATCCTTAGAGGACTAAGGAAATATTTCTTGGTTATGGAGGTGATAAAAGAGTTCATCGTAAAGAGTTACATCAATGCAAGCTTTTGACACCGATCTAGATGACTCTAAGTCTCGATCTAGATACATATTGAAAGTGGGAGCAATTAGCTAGAGTAGCTCCGTGCAGAGTATTGTGGACATAGAAAATTGCTAAATACATACGGATCTGTATATTGCAGACCCGTAGACTAAACTTCTCTCACGAGCAAAACATGATCACTCTTTGGGTGTTAATCACATAGCGATGTGAACTAGATTATTGACTCTAGTAAACCCTTTGGGTATTAGTCACATGAAGATGTGAACTAATCACATGACAACGTGAACTAGATTATTGACTCTAGTGCAAGTGGGACACTCAAGGAAATATGCCCTAGTGGCAATAATAAAGTTGTCATTTATATTTCCTTATATCACGATAAATGTTTATTATTCATGCTAGAATTGTATTAACCAGAAACTTGATACATGTGTGAATACATAGACAAACAAAGTGTCACTAGTATGCCTCTACTTGACTAGCTCGTTAATCAAAGATGGTTAAGTTTCCTAGCCATAGACATGAGTTGTCATTTGATGAACGGGATCACATCATTAGAGAATGATGTGATTGAATTGACCCATCTGTTAGCTTAGCACTATGTCGTTTAGTTTATTGCTATTGCTTTCTCCCAAACTTATACATGTTCCTATGACTATGAGATTATGCAACTCCCGAATACCAGAGGAACCTTAGTGTGCTATCAAATGTCACAACATAACTGGGTGATTATAAAGATGCTCTACAGGTGTCTCCGATGGTGTTTTGTTGAGTTGGCATAGATCGAGATTAGGATTTGTCACTCTAATTATCGAAGAGGTATCTCTGGACCCTCTCGGTAATGCACATCACTATAAGCCTTGCAAGCATTGTCACTAATGAGTTAGTTGCGGGATATTGCATCATGGAATGAGTAAAGAGAATTGCCGGTAACAAGATTGAACTAGGTATGATGATACCGACAATCGAATCTCGGGCAAGTAACATACCGATGACAAAGGGAACAACGTATGCTGTTATACGGTTTGACCGATAAAGATCTTCGTAGAATATGTAGGAACCAATATGAGCATCTAGATTCTGCTATTGGTTCTTTACTGAAGATGAGTCTCGGTCATGTCTACATAGTTCTCGAACCCGTAGGGTCTGCACGCTTAACGTTTGGTGATGATCGGTATTATGAGTTTATGTGTTTTGATGTACCGAAGGTTGTTCGGAGTCCCGGATGTGATCACGGGCATGACGAGGAGTCTCGAAATGGTCGATACGTAAATATCGATATATTGGATGACTATGCTTGGACATCGGAATGGTTCCGGGTGAGTTCAGGCATTTACCGGAGTACCGAGAGGTTACCGGAACCCCCGGAGAGGTATATGGGCCTTATTGGGCCATAGGGGAGAGAGGAGAAGGAAGCCTAGGAGGGGGCATGCCCCCCCCAAGCCCAATCCGAATTGGGTGGGGGGCCGGCCCCCCTTTCCTTCCTCCTTCCTCCCCCTTCCTTCCTCTCCTAGTCCAACTAGGGAAGGGGGGAGTCCTACCCCCGGTGGGAGTAGGACTCCTCCAGGGTGCGCCATAGAGGGCTGGCCCTCCCCCCTCCTCCACTCCTTTATATACGGGGGAGGGTGGCACCCCATAGACACACAAGTTTACAATTGTCTTAGCCGTGTGTGGTGCCCCCTCCACCATAATCCACCTCGGTCATATCGTAGCAGTGCTTAGGCGAAGCCCTGTTCCGATAGCTTCATCATCACCGTCATCATGCTGTCGTGCTGAAGAATCTCTCCCTCGACACTCAGCTGGATCGAGAGTTCGTGGGATGTCACCGAGATGAACGTGTGCAGATCACGGAGGTACCGTACTTTCGGTACTAGGATAGGTCGGATCATGAAGACGTACGACTACATCAACCGCGTTGTCATAACGCTTCCGCTTACGGTCTACGAGGGTACGTGGACAACACTCTTCCCTCTCGTAGCTATGCATCACCATGATAGATCTTGCGCGTGCATAGGATTTTTTTTTGAAATTACTGCACTCCCCAACAGTTACTCCGTTTCTTCATGAACTTAATACACTAGATGCATGCTGGATAGCGGTCGATGTGTGGAGTAATAGTAGTAGATGCAGGCAGGAGTTGGTCTACTAATCTTGGACGTGATGCCTATATAATGATCATTGCCTAGATATCTTCATGAGTATTTGAAGTTCTATCAATTGCCCAACAGTAATTTGTTCACCCACCGCTTTGCTATTTTTCTCAAGAGAAGTCACTAGTGAAACCTACGGCCCTCGGGTCTCTTTCTCATATTATTTGCCTTTGCGATATACTTTTATTTGCTTTTATTTTCATATCTATTAATCCAAAAACCCAAAAAAATACTTTGTTGCACTTTATTTTATTGGCCATCTATTTATCCAATCTATTACAACCTTTTTATAGTCACGCACCAATTTCTGGCACCGTTACTTGAAAGGGATTGACAACCCCTTTAACTCGTCGGGTTGCGAGGATTTGTTATCTGTGTGTAGGGGTTGTTTACGTTGTGTTTCTTGGTTCTCCTACTGGTTCGATAACCTTGGTTTCATATCTGAGGGAAATACCTACCGCCGCTGTGCTGCATCATCCCTTCCTCTTTGGGGAAATACCGACGTAGCTTCAAGCGACATCAAAAGGAATTTCTGGCGCCGTTGCCGGGGAGGGTCTCCAACATATACCAGGTTCCTAATCACAATCTCATTTCCCTGCAATTTCCATTATTTGCCATTTGCCTCTCATTTTCGTCTCCCCCACTTCACAAAAAATTGCCGTTTTATTCGCCTCTTTTTTCCGTTCGCCGTTTTCTTGCCGGATCTGTTTTTGAGTGCAATCTTGTTGTGTGGTCATCATGACTCAAGAGAATACCAAGTTATGTGATTTCTCAAATACCAAAAACAATGATTTTTCGGCTGATAACCCCCAAGTATAGGGGATAAATTGTAGCCTCTTTTGATAAGTAAGAGTGTCGAACCCAACGAGGAGTTAAAGGTAGAACAAATATTCCCTCAAGTTCTATCGACCACCGATACAACTCTACACACGCTTAACGTTCACTTTACCTAGAACAAGTGTGAAAGTAGAAGTACTTTGTAGGTTTGCAAGATAATAAAGAGCGCGTAAATAAAAAGTAGGGGTTGTTTAGAAGAAGACACAACTAAGTTAGTTTTAGTAGATAGCTCGTTGTCACACAAGAAAGTTATTTGTCCCTAGGCAATCGATAACTAGACTAGTAATCATTATTGCAATTTTATTTGAGGGAGAGGCATAAGCTAACATACTTTATCTTCTTGGATCATATGCACTTATGATTGGAACTCTAGCAAGCATCCACAACTACTAAAGATCATTAAGGTAAAACCCAACCATAGCATTAAAGTATCAAATCCTCTTTATTCCCATACGCAAACAACCTACTTACTCGGGCCTGTGCTTCTGTCACTCACGCCACCCACCATAAGCAAATCATGAACATATTGCAAACCTTACAACGGGGATCCCTCACGCTTGCGTGACACGGAGAGCACCATGGTACAACACCAATAATAAAACATGCAACTCAAACCAATCACGATCATCAATTAACCCATAGGACAAAATGGATCTACTCGAACATCATAGGATAGCCATAAATCATTGGGAAATAATATATAGCGTTGAGCACCATGTTTAAGTAGAGATTACAGCGGGTAAAATAGGGGTTACACCGCTGCATAGAGGGGGGAAGATTTGGTGATGAGGGCGGTGAAGTTGTTGATGTAGATTGCGGTGATGATGATGTCCCCGGCGGCGTTCCAACGCCACCGGAAGAGAGGGGGAGAGAGCCCCCCTTCTTCTTGTTGTTCTTCTTCTTATTCCTTGACCTTCTACCAAGATGGGAGAAGGGTTTCCCCTCTGGTCCTTGGTCTCCATGGCATGGGAGGGGCGAGAGCCCCTCCGAGATTGGATCTCTCTCTCTCTCTCTCTCTCTCTCTCTCTCTCTCTCTCTCTCTTTCTCTCTCTCTCTCTCTCTCTGTTTCTATGTTCTAGATTCTGCCCTTTCACCGTTTCTTAAATTCCTGGAGATCCGTAACTCCGATTGGGCTAAAATTTGGACACGATTTTTATCCGGGTATTAGCTTTATTGCGGCGAAAGAAGGGCATCAAACGCCTTACGGGGTGTCCACGAGGGCCCAGGGCATGCCCCCCTACCTCGTGGCCTCCTCGGGCATTGTCTCATGTTGATTCTTCTTCCCAAAAATCACATATATTCCAAAAAAATCTCCGTCAGTTTTTATCCCGTTTGGACTCTGTTTGATATGGATTTTTTGTGAAACAAAAGATATGCAACAAACAGGAACTGGCACTGGGCACTGGATCAATATGTTAGTCCCAAAAATAGTATAAAAAGTTGCCAAAAGTATATAAAAGTTGTAGAATATTGGCATGGAACAATCAAAATTATAGATACGACAGAGACGTATCAGCATCCCCAAGCTTAATTCCTGCTCGTCCTCGAGTAGGTAAATGATAAAAAAGATAATTTTTGATGTGGAATGATACCTACATTATCTTGATCATGTAATCTAATCATGGCATGAATATTAATACACGAGTGATTCAAAGCAATAGTCTATCATTTGACATTAAGTCAATAATACTTCAAGCATACTAATAAAGCAATCATGTCTTTTCAAAATAACATGGCCAAAGAAAGTTATCCCTACAAAATCATATGGTCTGGCTATACTCCATCTTCACCACACAAAATATTCAAATCATGCACCACCCCGATGACAAGCCAAGCAATTGTTTCATACTTTTGACGTTCTCAAACCTTTTCAACTTTCACGCAATATATGAGCATGAGCCATGGACATAGCACTATGGGTGGAATAGAATATGATGGTGGAGGTTGTGTGGAGAAGACAAAAAGGATAAAGTCTCACATCGACACGGCTAATCAACGGGCTATGGAGATGCCCATCAATTGATGTCAATGTGAGGAGTAGGGATTGCCATGCAACGGATGCACTAGGAGCTATAAGTGTATGAAAGCTCAAACTAGAAACTAAGTGGATGTGCATCCAACTTGCTTGCTCATGAAGACCTCGGGCATTTGAGGAAGCCCATCATCGGAATATACAAGCCAAATTCAATAATGAAAATTCCCACTAGTATATGAAAGTGATAACTCAAGAGACTCTCTATATGAAGAACATGGTGCTACTCTGAAGCACAAGTGTGGTAAAAGGATAGTAACATTGTCCCTTCTCTCTTTTCTCTCATTTTTTTCTTTTTTTCTTTTTTTGTAGGCTTCTTTGGCCTCTCTCTCTCTTTTGGGGATTCTTTGGCCACTTTCATTTTGAGAACCTCACATGGGACAATGTTCTAATAATGATGATCATCACAATTTTATTTACTTATGACTGAATATTACAACTCGATACTAGAACAAAAATATGACTATATGAATGCCTCCGGCGGTGTACCGGGATGTGCAATGATCTAGCATAGCAATGACATCAAAAAACGGACAAGCCATGAAAACATCATGCTAGCTATCTTACGATCATGCAAAGCAATATGACAATAAATGCTCAAGTCATGTATAGATGATGATGGAAGTTGCACGACAATACATCTCGGAATGGCTATGGAAATGCCATAATAGGTAGGTATGGTGGCTGTTTTGAGGAAGATATAAGGAGGCTTATGTGTGATAGAGCGTATCGTGTCACGGGGTTTGGATGCACCGGTGAAGTTTGCACCAACTCTCAAGGTGAGAAAGGGTAATGCATGGTACCGAAGAGGCTAGCAATGATGGAAGGGTGAGAGCGCGCGTAATCCATGGACTCAACATTAGTCATAAAGAACTCACATACTTATTGCAAAAATCTATTAGTCATCAAAACAAAGTACTACGCGCAAGCTCCTAGGGGGATAGATTGGTAGGAAAAGACCATTGCTCGTCCCCGACCGCCACTCATAAGAAAGACAATCAATGAATACCTCATGCTCCGACTTCATCACATAACGGTTCACCATACGTGCATGCCATGGGAATCACAAACTTCAACACAAGTATTTCTACAATCCACAACTACCCACTAGCATGACTCTAATATCACCATCTTTATATCGCAAAACTATTGCAAGGAATCAAACATATTGTTGACATCTGATTTTGGCAAGATACATATTGCAATGAAGATGGTCTCGAGTGAACGGGTTCTCAGCATGAAAAGATTCACGTCGCCGAGTGGAACAACTTTGATGTTTCGGTTATATTCATTTGACCTTATCTTATAGACCGAAACTATACTCTGAGTGGCATAATTCAATGTTCCGAATGGTTTTTGGCCAATCACATCCTCAAGATGACCTCGGATGAAGGAGCACTCTTAAGGAATTGTCTTCGTCTCGTTGAGGCAATCGATTTTTATATATAAATCATCTCAATCCGAGTTCATATGCAAAAGTTAGAGGCAACACTTCGCGGGCCGGCCCTGAGTGAGAAAGTATTCGGCCTTTGCCGGCTGAATGAAACCTTACCGGGGTAAAACCTTGCCGATGTGAGGGCTTGCCGGTGTCGAAAGCATGCTGGCGGGAGCTTGCCAGTGTGAAACCTTGCCGGGGAGGAAAGCTTGCCGGGGGGAAAAGCTTGCCGGGCGAAGACCTTGCCGGGGCTGAAAAGCTTGCCGAGAAAGAGCTTGCTGGGTGGAAACTGTCAAGGCCAATCCGACCAGAAGCTGAAGATGGGCTCAAATGATTATCTAGATGGACTCGGATGAAGAAGTGTTCAGCATGAAAGTTATTGGTAACGTTGAAACGGTCAACTTTGCTTTTGGAGTCATCATCATCCGACGTAGTATACGACCTGCAGAGATGCTACAAGAGTCGGATGGTCCAGTCAGCTACATGACCGAGTCTGACTCGAAATTAAAGATGACCCCGTGGAGTATTCAAAATGGCCTTATTTGGAAAAGTGATCAACATACGGATTGTTGGCCTCATCGAAGCGTACAAAATTGATATTTGAACCGTCTCCATCGGAAGTCATATGCAGATTCCATGGCCCGCGCAAGGAGCAAGACAGAAGATTGGATCAGATTCGGGCTGAATCCAAGTGGGACTAGAACTAGGACTCTAGGTCATGAATTGATGTAATTTTCTTGTAAGGAAAGCCTAGATGAATCATTTGCTTGTACGGGAAGTCTAGCCGCCTCTTATATATGTTGGGGTGACGGCCGATTGAACAACACACAATCGAACAAATCAATATACTACTTTTTCATCTACGTTTTATCTCTCCATTGTTTTTCTCTCTCGTTCTTCGCTGTTCTTCGTGTTTGAGAGCTGCGAATTCTGAGGCTCTAGGGGCGAGCGAATCGACCTAGGGCAGCCCATAGCCGCCGCACTCCCTGACGGGGTCCCTCCCGGGGGTGTGGGGTTTTCGGGTCTGCAAAAGCGCCCGTCGACTGTCTTGCATATCGCGCTGTCGGTCGGGTCTCCTTCGACGTGAGCTGCGGTGCATCACCCCCGGCGTCGAGGGTACACGTGACGTGTTCGTGTGTCAACACATATCATATTTAGTGATCTACAAGTTTTATGTAGGATTTTATGACTAACCATGTGAATGACCAGTTCCTGTCATCTCTCTAAATAGATATAAGTGAAGCAATATAGTTTAATCCTTTCTACAAAAGATATGCCCACGCTCTAACAAATATAAGTGAAGCAAAAGAGCATTCTACAAATGGCGGTTTTTTATGTGAAGAGAAACATGCAATCCAAACTTCAAAAGATATAAGTGAAGCACATGAAGCATTCTATAAAGCCATACTCAAAAGATATAAGTGAACTGTAATGAGCATTCTATAAATCAACCAAGGGCTGTATCATACAAGCATGGTGCATCAAAGAAAAGTGAAAACTAAATGCAAAAGACGCTCCAAGATTTACGCATATCATGTGACGAATAAAAATATAGCTCCAAGTAAAATTACCGATGATTGTTAGAAGAAAGAGGGGATGCCTTCCAGGGCATCCCCAAGCTTGGTTGCTTGGGAGTCCTTGAATATTTCCTTGGGGTGCCTCGGGCATCCCCAAGCTTAGGCTCTTGCCACTCCTTATTCCTTCATCCATCGTGATCTCTCCCAAAACTTGAAAACTTCAATCACACAAAACTTAACAGAAAGTTCGGTAAGATCCATTAGTGTAATAAAGCAAATCACTACTCTAGTACTGTTGCAAACCAATTCATATTTTGTTTTTGCATTGTAGCTACATTAATATAACTTTTCCATGGCTTAATCCATTGATAGAAATCAATAGTTTCATCAAAACAAGCAAACTATGCATCAAAAACAGAATCTGTCTTAAACAGGACAGTCTGTAGTAATCTGAACATTCACCATACATCTGGTACTCCAAAAATTCTGATGTAATTAGTAAAAATAAACAATTTGTATAGAAAGACAGTGCAAAAAGTTTCAGCTCTGTTTGACATTCCAGTAGAAAAATGTAAAATCGTGCACTATAGCCAAAGTTTCTGTTTTGCAGCGCACAAACCAACAAACAATGTAAACATCTAAAGGGAAATCTTGGCACATTATTTTTATAATACAATGGAATTGTAGAAGGGGATAATTACTTTTGTTGAAAAGTTTCTGTAATCAAGATTCACAAAGTTTTCGTGAGCATGAACAAAGTTCAAGGAGCTCCCCCACTTCAACAATGCTTGTCTCTCTCACTTTCACTTTCCTTTTTGAAAAGTTTTGGGTTCCCCACTTTATTTTTTTGTTTTTAAAATATGTAAAAGAACTGAACAGAAATAAATGAATCTCTAAAACTTCTGGGTTATCTCCCTGGCAGCGCTTTCTTTAAAGCCATCAAGCTAGGCATAAGGTGCTCAAGTAATGAATCCACCCGGATCCCAAGGTATATCAAAGCCAAATTTAATTAACAATGATTTGTGATTTAGTAGTGAGCACAAAGAAACATATATCATGTAATGACGAAGTCCAACTCTCTTCCTATGCATCGCATGTCATAAAAGAACACTTCATGCACACATAGTAAAGGCCAATGCATAGTATAAGCAGTTTCTTGCAATTTTATCATATTGGAAACATGGAGAGGCAGAGATGTAGTTCCTCTCTCATAATAATTGCAAGTAGGAGCAGTAAGCAAATGCATATTATATCTATCAAAATCATCATGTGTAGTAGTGAAACACAACCCATCAATATAATCCTTAATAAGGGCAAACTTCTCCGATATAGTGTAGTCGGGAGAATTCAAATAGATAATAGGACTATCATGTGTGGGTGCAATAGCAACAATTTCATGTTTAAAATAAGGAACTGTAGCAAGTTCATCTCCATAAGCATAATTCATATTGGCATCTTGGCCACAAGCATAGCAAGCATCATCAAGAAGGGATATTTCAAAAGAATCAACGGGATCATAACAATCATCATAGCAATCATCCTTCGGTAAGCACGAAGGGAAATTAAACAATGTATGAGTTGAAGAGTTACTCTCATTAGAAGGTGGTCACGGGTAGCTAATCTGCTCTTCCTCCTTTTGTTTTTCGCTCTCCTCATCATCTTTTTCATCCAATGAGCTCACAGCTTCATCAATTTCTTCTTTCATATACTCCCGCAAAATATTAGTCTCTTCTCGGACAGCGGAGACTTTATCAATAAATTCATAAATATCATAATTGTATTTATAATTCTCACAGCAATATTTAAGGATAGCTAAATTTTCAGGTCTATAAACTGAATCATCAAAATCTTCAAACTTTTAAACAAAGATTCAATTTCATAAGCACCCATAAAAGCAACGAATTCTTCTATTTGTTCCACATCATAGTAATCATATATACCATTAGCATAAGAAGCCAAGGTTTCATCATCATTAAATTCACATGAAAAGGGATGGTGTGAGCCTTCATCCTGGAGCAACAAGTATAATAATATCTCAAGCATAGTTGCCGAGCATACCAATGCAACATATATATTTGATCCCATAATAGTTTCCCTTTTTGAGTCAAGCGATAATCCCTAAAGTATTCACGTTGATCCAACGTTACTCCCATTATAAAGTTGAATGGGGTTTTCTCAGGATTATCAAAGTAGTACATAATATCTTTCACATAATGAGCATTGAGGGTTTTAGGAGGTTCCCCATCTCCATGAGTAGCAACTAAACCTAATTTTTTTGGTATTTCGTGTTCCATATCCGTAACTAAAGATAGAGATCAACTTAGAACAGCAAATAAAAATTACTTAGTGATAAAGCAAACAAGCACACACGAGAATATTCACCCCACGCTATAACTCCCGGGCAACGGCGCCAGAAAAAGGTCTTGATAACCCACAAGTATAGGGGATAAATTGTAGCCTCTTTCGTTAAGTAAGAGTGTCAAACCCAATGAGGAGCTAAAGGTAGAACAAATATTCCCTCAAGTTCTATCGACCACTAATGCAACTCTACGCATGCTTAACGTTCGCTTTACCTAGAACAAGTATGAAAGTAGAAGTACTTTGTAGGTGTTGTTGGATAGGTTTGCAAGATAATAAAGAGAACGTAAATAAAAAGTAGGGGCTATTTAGATGAAGACACAACTAAGTTAGTTTTAGTAGAGAGCTTGTTGTCACAAAAGAAAGTTATTTGTCCCTAGGCAATCGATAACTAGACCAGTAATAATTATTGCAATTTTATTTGAGGGAGAGGCATAAGCTAACATACTTTCTCTTCTTGGATCATATGCACCTATGATTGGAACTCTAGCAAGCATCCACAACTACTAAAGATCATTAAGGTAAAACCCAACCATACCATTAAAGTATCAAGTCCTCTTTATTCCCATACGCAAACAACCTACTTACTCGGGTCTATGCTTCTGTCACTCACGCCACCCACCATAAGCAAATCATGAACATATTGCAAACCCTACAGCGGGGATCCCTCACGCTTGCGCGACACGGAGAGCACCATAGGACAGCACCAATAATAAAACATGCAACTCAAACCAATCACGATCATCAATTAACCCATAGGACAAAATAGATCTACTCAAACATCATAGGATAGCCATACATCATTGGGAAATAATATATAGCATTGAGCACCATGTTTAAGTAGAGATTACAACGGGTAAAAGAGGGGTTACACCGCTGCATAGAGGGGGGAAGAGTTGGTGACGAGGGCGGTGAAGTTGTTGGTGTAGATTGCGGTGATGATGATGGCCCCAGCGGCGTTCCGGTGCCACTAGAAGAGAGGGGGAGAGAGCCCCTGTCAGTGTCAAAACCGGCGGATCTCGGGTAGTGGGTCCCGAACTATGTGTCTAGGCCGGATGGTAACAGGAGGCAGGGAACATGATGTTTTACCCAGGTTCGGGCCCTCTTGATGGAGGTAAAACCCTACGTCCTGCTTGATTAATATTGATGATATGGGTAGTACAAGAGTAGATCTACCACGAGATCAAGGAGGCTAAACCCTAGAAGGTAGCCTATGGTATGATTGTTGTATATGGAGTTGATTGCCTATGGACTACAACCCTCCGGTTTATATAGACACCGGATAGGGTTAGGGTTACATAGAGTCGGTTACAATGGTAGGAGATCTTGAATATCCGCATCGCCAAGCTTGCCTTCCACGCCAAGGAAAGTCCCATCCGGACACGGGACGAAGTCTTCAATCTTGTATCTTCATAGTCTAGGAGTCCGGCTGAAGGTATAGTCCGGCTACCCGAACACCCCCTATTCCAGGACTCCCTTAGTAGCCCCTGAACCAGGCTTCAATGACGACGAGTCCGGCGCGCAAATTGTCTTCGGCATTGCAAGGCGGGTTCCTCCTCCAAGTCCTTCATAGAAGATTGTAAACACCAAGAGTAGTGTCCGGCTATGCAAAATAAGCTTCCACATATTGCCATAGAGAGAATAATATTAACACAAATCAAATCTGCTGACGTATTCCGCAGTGCGTCAACACACTATAGCCAAATCCCTTACTCGAATCGTTTTCACTTTTCCACCTCAGCGTGTTTTGCGAGGCGGTTTCCTTGGCACGTCTTGTCAAAGCAGAGATCGTGTACCCCCCTTTTACGGGATTCTCATCAATACAGACATGGGTAACCCAACCGCGCCACTTATCACGGCGCTTGGGAGGCAAGCGAGTTTTACTAGGTAGGTGGGGACGCACAACCGCATCTGCCCATATAAGGGGACAAGGATCCACCTTTTTACCTATGCCTTCTTCCTCCTTTGCCTATCCATCTCCTGCGCACCCGCGCTCCAGCGCCCAAGCCCGCACTTCCCACCTCAACCTTCTCCAGCAATGTCCGGAGCGGGAGGGAAATGGATGGTCTCCTCCGTCACGGAGGGTAAAGTCAAGAAGCTAAGGAAGGCCGGATACCTATCCAAGGACATCGCGCACCGGCTTCCCGAAGAGGGGCAGCTTCTCCCCACCCCAAGGCCCCATGAGAGGGTAGTATTTCTCCCCCACTTCCTCCGCGGACTGGGTTTTCCACTCCACCCATTTGTCCGGGGGCTCATGTTCTACTACGGCCTGGATTTCCATGATCTGGCTTCGAACTTCATCCTCAACATCTCAGCGTTTATCGTCGTGTGCGAGGCTTTTCTCCGCGTCCGCCCCCATTTCGGCCTCTGGCTCAAGACCTTCAACGTCAAGCCCAAGGTGGTGCACGGCAGCCAGGCGGAGTGCGGAGGCGCCATGGCGGGCAAGATGGCTAACATCCTAAGGTTCGAGAGCTCTATCATGGAGACCGTAAAGGGATGGCAATCCGGGTGGTTTTATATCACCAAGCCGCGCGATCCGAAATGGACCGCAGCCCCTGAGTTCCGATCCGGACCCCCCACGCGGCTTATGTCCTAGAAAGAGACGGGCCTGTCGTGGGGTGACGAAAAAGAGGTGACCGGATTGCAAACATGCATCCAGTCCCTGGTGAACAAGCCAGTCCGGCTTGTTAATGTAATCCAGGTTATGCTCGTCCGCCGGATCCTCCCGTGCCAACAACGGGATTTTAATCTGTGGGAGTTCGACCCAACGCAGCATCAAACCCTCAGCAGGCTCTTCGACACGACGTACGAAGACGCCTGGAAGATGCTATTCACGGGCGCCGAGGCTCCCGCATCCGCTTCCGAGGACCGCGGATACAGCTCGCAGCGTCACGCTAGCGAGATATGCCATCTACACCTTTTACAGGATGTTAAGCTTTTTTCATAGTTTGACTCTATGTGGGATCTAAACTCCCTTACCTTTGACAGGCTTGGCGGGCGATATCTGGACCGATTAACTATCCGGCTCCGCTGCCCGAAGACCCAGCCCCAGCTCTACTAGCGAAGCTGCTGGTTCCGGCGCCTTATGTGGTGCCGGAGAAGAAGGCCAAGAAGAAGAAGACCATGGGTACTCGAAAGAGTGCCCGCAACATGGTGGTGTCAGACTCGTCATCTGACGAGTTCGAGACGCCCTCTTCCCGCGAAAACAAGGAGGAGGAAGAAGAAAACTCTCCCCCCCCCAGCGGAGGGAGGAGAGAAGAGGAAGGCCGCCCCAACGGGGGAGGCCAAGGGGTCTAGGAAAAGGAAGACCCCTCCGTCGGACTACGCCCCCAACGCCGAAGAGGGCAGAGAGGAGTGGCCAAACAGGGCCAAGCATCCGGCGAAATCGTAAGTTCGGATATCAGAGTAATTCATGATGTTCCTTTGTTGCACAGCTTTCCCTAATGTCGAATGTAATTATGCAGTCCGCCCCGGGCCGAATTTGACGAATCGTCGGGCGGCTCCCTGGACTCATCGGACGTGAACTCAGTTCCGCCCGCTGTCTCCCCCTGCACTGCAGACGACGCCGAAGTGGCGTCGCGACAAGCTCCGTGGCAGGAGGAGGTGGTCCCGGAGGAGCCGCAAGGCAACCTCCCGGACTCCGGGAGTGAAGGGGATAAGGCCCCTCAGGGCTCTCAGTCCGGCTTTGTGCCGGACACCGCGCCGGAATCTTCCACAGTTCCGGACCGCGGTAGGCGAACTCCTTCCAAGAGGAGCAAGCCTTCTGAGCTGGCGGCCTCCGTCCAACCGGAGGTGCCGGACAATCTGTTGGAGGTGCTTGACGACGCCTCCATCGACGAGGGACACCATACTATTATGAGTATGGTGATCCAGAAGGTTCAGTCCGCCAAGAGCGGACTGACTGAAGCTTGTGCTAGCCTTCTAACAGGCTTCGAGGTAAGTAAAAATATGTAAAAATATTACTGCATAGATAGTAGCCCCTGATGCTCTGTTTGGCGTTCGGAAAGAAAAGCCGAATAGAGGATCTATTAAATTTCGCAGGAGTCTAAAAAAGAGTCAATATGCGTATGCAGGCTTCGCTGCTATCCACCGCCACACTGACTGCGGAGGTGGGTGTCCTGAAGTAGGACCTCGAGCGGACCGAGCAAGAGCTCGGACTTGCCAAGCGGCGGCTCAAGGAGGAAGAAGGTAAGAAATACCTTACGAAAAAAGTGCCTATAAAAAGGCTTGATTGCAAAAAGAGTAACAGGAATGTACTGCTTATTGTAGGGGCCACGACTGAGGTGGCGACCCTTAAGCAGGCGCTGTCTGAGGCCGAAAAGAAAACGGCCGCGGAGCGCACCGAGCGAGACAAACTTGGGGCTCAGGTCGGCGAGGTGCAGCAAGAGCTTCAGGATCTCATGAAAAAACATGAGAGTTTGGGGCTGGAGTCGAAGGCGCAAGCATCCGAGCTTGCAACGGCCCTAGAGGCTGCCAAGTCTGCCAAGGCCGAAGCCCAAAAGGCCCTCCAAGAGTTGGAGGAGATGAGGAAGATAGCAGCGGGTAAGGCATTCTTTATGCAAAGCAGAAATATAAAAGTGAACTACCTGTTACTTACCCGAATCCGAAGCTCTCCAGGGGCATTCGCAGATCTTCCCCGCAGCGTATCCAACGCCGCCGCATTCTACTGAGCTGAAGAGGGTAGCTCGACGGAGAAGGTGTTCTGGTGTCAGTATTCTGAAGCCGGACACCCTGTGCCCTTGAGCGACCAGCTGAAACAGCTGGTCGAGCTCCACAAGGCGGCCGAGCAGGCCATGAAGGGCTTCATAGTTCGGCTGTGGCCCGGAGAGGCCCTGCCTGGGAGCTATTTCGGGTTGGTGTGGCGGCTGGTGGAGGCCTGTCCGAGGCTTGAGGTCATCAAGCGCTCTGTCTGCATCGAAGGTGCCCGTCGGGCCCTTGCCCGTGCAAAGGTGCACTGGGGTAAGCTGGACGGTGAGAAGCTTGTGAAGGACGGGCCGCCGCCGGGGAAGGAGCATCGCAAGCCCGGGAACTACTACAAGGATGTTCTTGCAGGTGCCCGCCTTGTGGCGGATGAATGTACCAAGGATGTGATATTTGAATGAACTCGCTCGTGTTTATCCTGTGCGCTGAAAACTTGTTCATATGCGCTAAGCAATGCTTATTGAATTTAAAATATTACTTTCTGTGCGGCCATTTATCAAAAATTGAGAGATGGCCAGTCATCGGCTTCTGCCCCCGTGCCACTAGTGCTGGGGTGTTCGGGATAAACCCGAGCGCTCTTTTTCCCATAGTTGGGTCCTTCGAGGGAGGCGCTCAGCACAATGAACCAGGCAATCGGACTATAATGCTTGAACACTCTCACTTAGCCATAGAACTCTATAATTTTAAATTTTGGTGAAGCCCCTAGTTCGAAATACCGAGTTCGGGGCGCTATCCACGCCTTGGCCGGATAAAGCCAGCTCCTCGCTCAAAGCGGCATAAGCCTTTAGGGTCTCGAAAAACCTCTCGAACAGCGACCAGTCTCTCGCCACATCATGACAGTCAGTTTTAGCTTTCTCCACTGAGGTGCTTAACCCAGCTGAACCGGGGCACAATCGCAGTGGTTCTCCTAGTGCTACCTTAGCCGATAGAGCGGAACGTAAGGCACCAAAACATAGGAGCCGGGCAAACCCAACTATTGACCCAAATCATGATCCGGAGCCGATGCATATAGTGCTATAAGTTTGGGGTGCCGCACTTGTAAAAGTGTACGGACTTCTCACACCATTATGAGGGGTACTGAAGCCCCTAGCGTGTTTGCCGTACCATGGTGTATGGGTGCAATCATGTCATTTAATGAACATAAATGTGAAAAGAAGATAATGCAAAAAATAGACAAGAAGCTAAGCATTGTTTATAGAGAGGCTATTTATCAAAGCCGAACGATACAAATAGTGCGGTAAGCAAAAGATATTGGATTAGTCAGTATGTCCTGACCAGGGGCAGGCCACGGAATTGTATTTAAAACAGGTATACCGCTCGTAACAGAGACCACCTGGGAGTTCCATAATGCGGCATGGCTTGTCTGCCTCCCTGGATCTTGCATCATTTGTGCGGTAGTCGAATTGCCGAACAGGTCGTCCGAAGTATGGAGTCCTGAAAGTAAGAAAAAATTAAAAAAAGAATCCGGCAGCCCCTAGTACGTTTTAAGCCATATTTTGGGCATGCCGTTATTGTGCCCCGTCCCTTGTGCCCATGGTATTTCAAGGGCATAGTTATGTACGCGAGGTACTGGTTTCGCTATGTCGCGAAAGCTGGGGTTTGGGCCGCACTGCTACGCTTGCTCAAAGTGTGCCAGGCGGTCCTGCTGTGGGTTTCTCCGGGCGTGCTTGGCAGTGTCTGGCTTTTTAATGGCCGGACTGGAGAATTGCCTGAGAAGGCTACTTTGTACCTCCGCTGCGAGAGCCGCCGTATGCTCCTCCATACGGAAGGAGCGTTCGGTGTTTCCGTTGACCGTAATTACTCCTTGAGGGCCTGGCATCTTGAGCTTGAGATATGCGTAGTGCGGCACCGCATTGAACTTTACGAATGTGGTTCGTCCGAGCAGGGCGTGATAGCCACTGTGAAACGGGACTATATCGAAGATTAACTCTTCGCTTCGGAAATTGTCCGGGGATCCGAACACCACGTCAAGTGTTACTGAGCCTGTACAGTTGGCTTCTACACCTGGTATAACGCCTTCAAAGGTCGTTCTTGTGGGCTTAATACTTGAGGGATCTATGCCCATTTTCCGCACTGTATCCTGATAAAGCAGGTTCAGGCTACTGCCGCCGTCCATGAGGACTCTTGTGAGATGAAATCCATCGATGATTGGGTCGAGAACCAAAGCGGCGAAGCCGCCATGACAGATGCTAGTGGGATGGTCCCTTCGATCGAAAGTGATCGGGCAGGAGGACCATGGGTTGAACTTTGGGGCGACTGGCTCCATCGCGTATATGTCCCATAGCGCACGCTTCCTCTCCCGCTTGGGAATGTGGGTTGCGTATATCATGTTCACCGTCCACACTTGTGGGGGAAAGCCCTTCTGTCCGTTGTTGTTCGGCGGCTTGGGCTCCTCCTCGTTGCTGTGAAGCCCCTTGTCTCTGTTTTCGGCCCTTAACTTGCCTGCCTGCTTGAACACCCAACAATCCCTGTTAGTGTGATTGGCTGGCCTTTTGGGGGTGCCATGGATCTGGCACAAGCGATCGAGTATTCGGTCCAAACTGGACGGGCCCTGGGTATTCTTTTTGAATGGCTTTTTCCGCTGACCGGATTTATAGCCTTTGAATCCGGCATTGACTGCCGTGTCTTCATTGCTGTCGCTGCTAACGCGGCGTTTTTGCTTATTCCGACGTGTCCTGCCACTTTTGTCCTTGGTATCCGAATTACCAAGGTTCTTTGATAAGTTGTTACTGCGAGCTAGCCAGCTGTCTTCTCCCGTGCAAAAGCGGGCCATGAGTGTCACGAGGGCTGCCATGGATTTCGGCTTTTCCTGTCCCAGGTGCCGGGCAAGCCACTCGTCGCGGATGTTATGCTTGAAGGCTGCTAGGGCCTCTGCATCCGGACAGTCGACTATCTAGTTTTTCTTTGTTAGGAACCGTGTCCAGAATTGTCTGGCCGATTCCTCTGGCTACTGAATTATGTGGCTTGAGTCGTCGGCATCCGGTGGTCGCACGTAAGTGCCCTGGAAGTTGTCGAGGAATGCGGCTTCCAGGTCCTCCCAAGAACCGATAGAGTCTGCTGGCAAGCTGTTAAGCCAATGCCGGACCGGTCCTTTAAGTTTGAGTGGGAGGTATTTGATGGCGTGTAGATCATCGCCGCGTGCCATGTGGATGTGAAGGAGATAATCCTTGATCCATACCGCCGGATCTGTTGTGCCATCGTATGATTTGATGTTTACGGGTTTGAAACCCTCTGGGATTTTATGATCCATTACTTCATTCATGAAGCATAGCGGGTGTGCGACGCCTCTGTACTGGGCTATATCACGACGTAGCTTGGAGGAGCTATGTCTGTTGTGTTCGGCCCGGCCGGATTTGTTGTATCCGGAGTGAAGATCATTGTCACATGCCGTAGGGCGCCTGCGCGATCCATAGATCGATCTTGTTTGTCTTGCCTTATCCTCCAGTATGTCTCACAGGTCGGGCGCATTTTCCCGTGCCTTAGTTGAGCGGCGTCGGGGCATGGCTTGGTGGAGGGCCGAGAGGCCTCTCTGTCGCGGCCGCGAGGTGTCCGGTCTGCCATGTCATGCGCTGGTGATGTAGGTGCTTCCTCCTCTGATCGGGGTAGCGGCCTGCGCTTCGGGTAACTCTTGGAGGGGCGTTCGAGTTCATACTCTTCGGCCGCAAGGACTTCAGTCCATTTGTCAGCTAGCAAATCTTGGGCAGCTCTAAGCTGTTGCTGCTTTTTCTTGAGGCTGCTTGTCGTGGCTAAAAGACTGCGTTTAAAACGCTCTTGTTCGGCGGGGTCTGATGGTATGACGAATTCGTCGTTATCGAGGCTTGCCTCGTCTTCGGAGGGAGGCGTATAGTTATCATCCTCGACCTCTTGGTCTGCCGCTCTCTCATGAGGGATGGCTTCTCCATCTTCCTGTGCTGAATCTTGCTGAGGTGGGTGTTCCTCGGCGCTATCCGGGGTAGTATTATCTCCTGTGCCGGAATCACCATTTTTGCTTTGGCGGGATTTAGAGCGGCGCCGCTGACGCCGGCGCTTTGGCTGTTTCTTGGGGGCGTCATCCCCCACTGTTCCATCGCGATCTCCATCTTTTGGAGTATCCACCATATATATGTCATATGACGAGGTGGCCTTCCAGCGCCCTACAGGTGCTGGTTCCTGTTCGTCTCCTACATCATCGTCCATGCCATCGATGTCTTCGGAGCTGAAGTCAAGCATGTCGGTTAGATCGTCGACAATGGCTACAAAGTGGGTGGTGGGTGGGCTTTGAGTTTCCTCATCGTCCGTATCCCACCCTTGCTGACCGTAGTCCAACCAGGGCTCTCCTGATAAAGAGAGAGACTTAAGAGAATTCAGGATGTCGCCAAAAGGCGAATGCTGAAAGATGTCTGCGGCGGTGAACTCCATTATCGGCGCCCAATCGGATTCGATTGGCAGGGGCGCGGGGGGTTCGGAGTCCGGGGAGGAGTCCGGATCCTCGGAGTCACGGGTCATGCAGAGTGCGGGGCTAGCGTTCGGCTCGATCGGTTTCGGGATCGCAGCCCCCGAGGTGACGTCCAACCGCTCATCCTCAATTGGCGCAATAGGCTCCGAGTTAGGGGTCGGAACCGATGCGTGTGCGGCCTCCAGGACACTGTCCGGGGGCAGAGCTAGATCATGCCCCTCGAGATAGTGCGGCGCGCTTGGCCGTGGCTCGAGCCCGTCGAAGATCAAGTCTCCGCGGATGTCAGCCATGTAGTTTAAGCTTCCAAACCTGATTTGATGGCCAGGGGCGTAGCTTTCGATCTACTCCAGGTGGCCGAGTGAATTGGCCCGCACAGCGAAGCCGCCGAAGACGAATATTTGTCCGGGGAGAAAAGTCTTACCCTGGACCGCATCGTTGTTGATGATCAAAGGAGCCATCGGGCCTAAAGGCGACGACACAGAGGAACTCTCAATGAAAGCACCAATGTCGGTGTCAAAACCGGCGGATCTCGGGTAGTGGGTCCCGAACTGTGCGTCTAGGCCGGATGGTAACAGGAGGCAGGGAACACGATGTTTTACCCAGGTTCAGGCCCTCTTGATGGAGGTAAAACCCTACGTCCTGCTTTATTAATATTGATGATATGGGTAGTACAAGAGTAGATCTACCACGAGATCAAGGAGGCCAAACCCTAGAAGCTAGCCTATGGTATGATTGTTGTATATGGAGTTGATTGCCTACGGACTACAACCCTCCGGTTTATATAGACACCGGATAGGGTTAGGGTTACATAGAGTCGGTTAGAATGGTAGGAGATCTTGAATATCAGCATTGCCAAGCTTGCCTTCCACGCCAAGGAAAGTCCCATCCGGACACGGGACGAAGTCTTCAATCTTGTATCTTCATAGTACAGGAGTCCGGCTGAAGGTATAGTTTGGCTACCCGAACATCCCCTAATCAAGGACTCCCTCAGCCCCCCTTCTTCTTCTTCTTCTTCTTCTTCCTTGACCTTCTCCCTAGATGGGAGAAGGGTTTCCCCTCTTCTCCTTGGTCTCCATGGCATGGGAGGGGCGAGAGCCCCTCCAAGATTGGATCTGCCTCTCTCTGTTTCTGCGTTCCAGATTCTGCCCTTTCACCGTTTCTTAAAATCTCGGAGATCCGTAACTCTGACTGGGATGAAATTTGGACACAATTTTTATCCGGATACTAGCTTTCTTGCAGCGAAAGAAGGGCATCAACCGCCTTACGGGGTGGCCATGAGGGCCCAGGGTGCGCCCCCCTACCTCGTGGCCCCCTCGGGCATCGTCTCGCATTGATTCTTCTTCCCAAAAATCACATATATTCCAAAAAAAATCTCCGTCAATTTCTATCCCGTTTGGACTCCGTTTGATATGGATTTTCTGCGAAACAAAAAACATTCAACAAACATGAACTGGCACTAGGCACTGGATCAATATGCTAGTCCCAAAAATAGTATAAAAAGTTGCCAAAAGTATATAAAAGTTGTAGAATATTGGCATGGAACAATAAAAAATTGTAGATACGACGGAGACGTATCATCGGCACTCTGCTTGCTCCTCCCGCCACTAGTGCGGAGACTTGTGATATTAATACTGCTTTGTTGAATCTTGTTATGAAAGACCAATTTTCCGGTACTCCTAATGGGGATGCCGCGTACCATCTTAATACCTTTGTGGAATTATGTGATATGCAAAAGAAAAAGGATGTGGACAATGATGTGGTCAAGATGAAATTATTTCGTTTTCTTTGCGTGATTCTGCAAAAAATTGGTTCTCTTATTTGCCCCGCAATAGTATCGATTCTTGGAATAAGCGCAAAGATGCTTTAATCGCTAAGTATTTTCCGCCCGCAAAAATTATTTTCCTTAGAACCCAGATCATGAATTTCAAGAAACTTGAACATTAGCATGTTGCAAAATCTTGGGAAATGATGAAAATGATGCTTAGGAATTGCCCAACTCATGGGTTAAATCTTTGGATGATCATACAAATTTTTTATGCGGGATTGAATTTTGTTTCTCGTAATCTTGTAGATTCCATCGTGGGTGGTACTTTTATGGAAATTACTTTGGGTGAATCCACCAAATTGCTTGATAATATTATGGCAAATTATTTGCAATGGCATACCGAAAGGGCTCCTACCAGTAAAAAAGTTAATTCTGTTGAAGAAATTTCTTCCTTGAGTGAAAAAGTTGATGCTCTTGTGAAATTGGTTGCTAGTAGAAGTGCTCCTATTGATCTTAATGACATGCCTTTGTCTACTTTGATTGAGCAAAATAGTGATGCCATAGATGTGAATTTTATCTCTCGAAATAATTTCAACAACAATGCTTATAGAGGAAATTTTAATCCTAGGCCTTTTCCTAGTAATTATCTAATAATTATGGTAATTCCTATGGAAATCAATATTATAATAATAATAGGAACACCTCTGATCTTGAGAACAATATTAAAGAATTTATCAATACACAAAAAGTTTTCAACACTTCCATAGAAGAAAAGTTGAGTAAGATTGATGATTTGTCTAGAAGTGTTGATTGAGTTGCTCATGATGTGGAAAATCTCAAGATGAATTTTTTTGTTCCTAAGGTTGATGAATCAATTAAATCTCTTCATGTTTCTATGGATGAAAGTAAGAAAAGAACCACTATTTTTAGAGCTAAAGAGAATTTTTAGAAAAAAGGCATTTTCTAGTGATTCTTTCGCAAAAGTGATGAAGATCTTAAAATGATTGGTATTTCTTCTAGAAATTCCTTGTTTAGTAAAGTTAATATTGATGAAAAAGGGACTATAGAATATTCAACTTTAGGTAGAAGGCGTCCTAATATTTCGGAGGAAGAAAATCTTGTTGAGAAAATTGATAAAAGTGGGTTTGAAGAGGTCAAAACTTTAGCTAGTGATGTGCTCACTATTTTGGATTGCAAAGACTTCAATTATGATAGTTTCTCTTTGATTGATTGTATTTCTTTGTTGCAATCCATGATAAATTCACCCCATGCTTATGAACAAAATAAAGCTTTTACTAAACATATTATTGATGCTATGATGAAAGCTTTTGAAAAGTTGGAATTAGAAGTTTCAATTCCTATAAAATTTCTTGATGAATGGGAACCTACTATCAAAGTCAAGATTAAAAATTATGAGTGCTTTGCATTTTGTGACTAGGGTGCTAGTGTTTCTACGATTCCGAAATCTTTATGTGATGTGCTTGGTCTTACCGTTCTTGAATCATGTTCTTTGAATTTGCACTTGGCGGATTCTACTATTAAAAAGCCTATGGGAAGAATTAATGATGTTCTTATTCTTTCAAATAGGAATTATGTGCCCATAGATTTTATTGTTCTTGATATTGATTGCAATTCGTCTTGTACGATTATTCTTGGTAGACCGTTTTTACGCACTATCGGTGCCGTGATTGATATGAAAGAAGGAAATATTAAGTTCCAATTTCCTTTGAGGAAGGGTATGGAACACTTTCCTAGAACAAGAATTAGGCCACCATATGAATCAATCATGAGGGCATCTTATGGATCTCGAACCAAAGATGACAAAACTTAGATCCTTGCTTTATGCCTAGCTAAGGGTGTAAAACTATAGCGCTTGTTGGGAGGCAACCCAATGAATAAAATTTATTTACTTCTTTTTGCTTTTTGTTTTTGTGTGTAAACACAATTATGCTAATGTTATGATCGTGTTTTTTATGTTTTAATTAGTGTTTGTGCCAAGTAAAGCCTTTAGGATCTTCTTAGGTGATAGTTGTTTGATCTTGCTGGAAAAACAGAAACTTTTGTGCTCACGAAAATAATTCTCATTTCTTACCAGAGAGCGATAAAATATCCATTCCACTTGAAGTAGATCAATATACAAATTACTCAGGTCGTCCTAATTTTTTAGAATCTTTGGAATTACAGAAGTATTCAAAATAGTCAGATTGCTATAGACTGTTCTGTTTTGACAGATTCTGTTTTCTTTTTGTTGTGTGCTTATTTTGATCGCTCTATGGTTTTCTTTGATGAGTTTTTGCTGTAGAAAAGTTGGAATACAGTACATATAATACAAGAACAAAATATGAATTGGTTTTATACAACACTTATAGTAGTGATTTATTATTTTCCTATACTAACGGATCTCACGAAGGTTTTGTTGAGTTTTGTGTGATTGAAGTTTTCAAGTTTTGGGTTATCTTACAATGTTTGAAGGAATAAGGAGTAGAAGAGCCTAATCTTGGGAATGCCCCGGCATCCTAAGCTATTATCCAAAAATGAGCAACCAACTAAGCTTGGGGATGCCCCCGAGTGGCATCCCCTCTTTCTTCTAACGACCATCGGTATTTTACTCGAAACTATATTTTTATTCTTCACATACTATGTGTTTTGCTTGGAGCGTCTTGTATGATATGAGTATTTTCTTGTTTTATTTTGTGTTTTAAGTCTTGATCCCTTGCTGGACACACCTATTTGAGAGAGCCAAAATTATGCCATGACTTGTTATAACTGCTCTCTATGCTTCACTTAAATCTTTTATGAGCTATGGACTTGCCCTAGTGCTTCACTTATATCTTTTTGAGCACGGAGTGCTTAGTATTTTTGAAGAAATGCTCTCTTGCTTCACTTAGATTTATTTGAGAGTTAGTAAAATTTTCAAGAAATTCTCTCTTGCTTCACTTAAATTAATTTGAGAGAAATAAATATTATGCTCATGATCTTCACTTATATTTGTTTGAGCTTGTCAAAAGCAACACATGAAAATTAGTCCCAAAGTGATAGATATCCAAGAAGGATATAATAAAAACCTTCATGAAGATTATTGGACAAAATAAACTTTTTCTTAGTAATAGTTTTGAGATATGATGATGTGATATGTGAGTCATCTTGATGAGTAATTATGCTTTAGTAAGAATATTGGTGTTAAGGTTTGTGATTCCCTATGCAAGCACGAAAGTCAATAGTTATGCAATGAAATTATATCCTACTTATGGTGCATTATTCGGTGTTAGTTATGTTTAATGTTTGCTTATGATATTATTCATTTCTTGGTTGGTCGCTTCCCAATCTTTTGCTAGCCTTCATTTTGCACTAAGTATGATCACTACTTGTGCATCCAAAAACCTTTAACCCAGTTTTGCCACATGAGTCCACTATATCCACCTACATGCGGTATTATCTTGTCGTTCTAAGCAAATTTGCATGTGCCATCTCTAATTTTCAAAATAAACTTCTCTTTTGTGTGTTTGTTTCGCTCGCGGAGCAGTGAGGGGTGGCTAATATTTTCCATGCTAGATGTGTTATTCTCAAGATGAGTGTTTATTCACTTGTCATTGCACGAGAGTAAGGCAACGGTATTAGGGATGCCTAGTCCCAAAATGCAAAAAATGAATTTACTTTATGTTGTCAAATAATAAATTCCTTGGAAAGTGATGGTATGGAGGGCACCCGTGGATACAGTTAGCCATGGAAAATGAAAGTATGGTGGAAAAAGGAATAAACTTTATTTTCTGTTTGGGAACCACCTATGATATATCTATGCATGGAAAGTACTGGGGACTCTAAGTCGTTTCGTTGGTGGGATGGATACACCTCCCAAAATGTTTTTATCTCTAAGTCTTTCACTTTGAGCTCTGGCACCTCTACAAATCCCTACTTCCCTCTGCAAAGGGCCTTTCTTTTACTTTATGCAATTTTTATTTTGAATTTGAGTCTCCATCTTCTCTTATAAAAGCACCAACCAGGAGGCAATATGATCGTACTTGAGTATTGGATGTAGCTAATATGCGAGTCTGTTTTATGAATGGATCAATGGTTGAGCATAATGGGCTAGGGATAGCATATTTTAGCATTGATATTTTGAAAGACATGGTTGCTTGTTGATATGCTTGAGTATTTAAATTATCATGTCAAAACTAGACTCTTGCTTTGAACAATATAAAAGTCCAAATGTCCATGCTATAAAGAAAGAAATATGATATGACATGTTAGGCAACATTCCACATCAAAAATTCTGCTTTTATTACTCCCCTACTTGAGGACGAGTAGGCGTTAAGCTTGGGGATTCTGATACGTCTCCAACGTATCTATAATTTTTGATTGTTCCATGCTGTTATATTATTAATCTTGGATGTTTTATAATCATTTTATAGTCATTTTATATCATTTTTTGGTACTAACCTATTGACATAGTGCCAGGTGCCAGTTGCTGTATTTTCCATGTTTTTTACATCGTAGAAAATCAATATCAAACGGAGTCCAAATGCCAGGAAACTTTACGGAGAATTTTTATGGGCCAGAAGTAACACAACAGGCCTTGGCTGCGCCTAGGGGGTGCCCCGAGGGAGGCACAACCCACCAGGGCATGCAAGGAGGCCCAGGCGCGCCCTGGTGGGTTGTGCCCACCTCGGGTGCCCCCCGGACCCCCTCTTTGCTCTATAAATACCCCAATATTCCCAAAACCCTAGGGGAGTCGAGGAAATATTGATCCAGCTGCCGCAGAGTCCAGAACCACCAGATCCAATCTAGAGACCATCTCGGATGGGGTTCACCACCTCCATTAGTGCCTCTCTGATGATGCGTGAGTAGTTCTTTGTAGGCATTTGGGTCCGTAGTTAGTAGCTAGATGGCTTCATTTCTCTCTCTCTCTCTCTTGATTCTCAATACAATGGTCTCTTGGAGATCCATATGATATAACTCTTTTGCGGTGTGTTTGTTGGGATTGATGAACTTTGAGTTGATGATCAGATCTTTGTTTTTATATCCATGAAAGTATTTGAGTTTCTTTGATCTCTTTTATGCATGATCTCTTATAGCCTCGTATTTATTCTCCGATATTTGGGTTTTGTTTGGCCAACTTGATATATTTATCTTGCAATGGGAAGAGGTGCTTTATAGTGGGTTCGATCTTACGGTGCTTGATCCCAGTGATAGAAAGGGAACCGACACGTATGTATCGTTGCTACTAAGGATAAAGCGATGGGGTCTATCTCTACATAGATAGATCTTGTCTACATCATGTCATCATTCTTATTGCATTACTCCGTTTCTCCATGAATTTAATACACTAGATGCATGCTGGATAGCGATCGATGTGTGGAGTAATAGTAGTAGATGCAGGCAGGAGTCGGTCTACTAATCTTGGACGTGATGCCTATATAATGATCATTGCCTGGATAATGTCATGAGTATTTGAAGTTCTATCAATTGCCCAACAGTAATTTTTTCACCCACCGCTTTGCTATTTTTCTCAAGAGAAGCCACTAGTGAAACCTACGGCCCTCGGGTCTCTTTCTCATATTATTTGCCTTTGCGATATACTTTTATTTGCTTTTATTTTCAGATCTATTAATCCAAAAACCCAAAAATACTTTGTTGCACTTTATTTTATTTGCGATCTATTTATCCAATCTATTACAACCTTTTTATCGTCACGCACCAATTTCTGGCACCGTTACTTGAAAGGGATTGACAACCCTTTTAATACGCCGGGTTGCGAGGATTTGTCATCTGTGTGCATGGGTTGTTTACGTTGTGTTGCTTGGTTCTCCTACTGCTTCGATAACCTTGGTTTCATATCTGAGGGAAATACCTACAGCCGTTGTGCTGCATCATCTCTTCCTCTTTGGGGAAATACCGACGTACCATCAAGCGACATCAACGACGAACCACCTCAGCTTTGGCACGTTGGGCAAACTCACCATGAAATGTCCAGATAGTATAACCAGGCTTAAAACCAAACTTCTGCAGGTGTTTACTCATTTCAAGCTCGTTCCTCCTATGATAGTTGTTGCACCAGCTTTTTTCTCTGGCCATTTGCAAATATGGCTCTCACAAACCCTGTGGTGTTTGTTAACCATTCATCAGTCATGTCTTCCTGACTAGTGTGACCGGTGTACATCCACACACGATCACTGATATTGCGTCGCTACTGGACATACAAGAAATTAATTCAGCAAACCATATCCATCAGTTAATGGAGTTTGTCAGGTTTATTACGTCCATGCAACCTAGATGCTAATAGGTAAGGATAGGTCCTAATCCCACCCGAGTATGTGTAGATTGGGTTCATTTTCCCATGCTCTGCTCTGGATCCGACGCAAAATTTCGGCAGCACCTCCCTGCTGTTCTCCAGATACACGTCTCAGCAATAAGCAGAGAGGATGTGTACCTGTAGAACACCAGGGAGGCACTGACGAAGTTCTGCATCGGATCCAAAGTAGAGCATATGGGAAAATGAACCCAATCTACACATACTCGAGCTGTCCATGGATAACATTGGACAATTTGAAAGAATCACGGTTATAAATATGCAAATGCATGCATATTTATAGATGTAACCCTTTCGAACGAGAGCGCATAGTGGTCACGCATACTGATGATTGAAGACACCTATAGCTAGAAAGTTTCATCAGCACGAAGACCGGAATAGAGCAAATGAAGGGGAGAGGAGGAGATGCCATTTGTGCTCACCCACGAACGCAAGGGCGAAGCTCGTTGAACGCACGGGGAGGTCGTCGAACACCAGACCCTCGCAAAGACGAAACAACTGCACATTTAAAACCACCAAATCAACACAAATATGATGTTTTTATAACAAAATCGAAAAATATATGACATAAGTCATAATTCACAAATATATGACCTCGTCGGCCTCTAGAAGGCCGAAGAGCACCTTTTCGGTCAACAGGAGGCCGAAGAGGTGTCGGGAGTGTCGTGTCGGGGTCGTGGTGCTGTGTCGGGGTCGGGGGTGCCGTGTCGGGGTGTCGTGTCGGGGTCGGGGTGCCGGGGTGTCGTGTCAGTATCGGGGTGTCGTTTTCTTCTTCTTCCTCCTCTTTTTTACTTCCTTTAATTATAACTATTTAACTAAAACCTATCACTGGTCCAATCTAATCTAATCTAATCTAATCTAGCTAACTGTATCTAATATATATCTAATATCTAAAACAGAAAAGAAAAACCAGAAAAAGTCGGTGGTGATACGTCTCCAACGTATCTATAATTTTTGATTGCTCCATGCTATATTATCTACTGTTTTGGACATTATTGGGCTGTATTATCCACTTTTATATTATTTTTGGGACTAACCTATTAACCGGAGGCCCAGCCCAGATTTTCTGTTTTTTTGCCTCTTTTAGGGTTTCAAAGAAAAGGAATATCAAATGGAGTCCAAACGGAATGAAACCTTTGGGAACGTGATTTTCTCAACGAACAAGACCCGGGAGACTTGGACCCTACATCAAGAAAGAAAAGGGGAGGCCACGAGGTCGGGGGGCGCGCCTGCCTACCCAGGCGCACCCTCCACCCTCGTGGGCCCCCTGTTGCTCCACCGACATACTACTTCCTCCTATATATATCCACGTACCCCCAAACGATCAGACCGGAGCCAAAACCCTAGTTCCACCGCCATAACTTTCTGTATCCATGAGATCCCATCTTGGGGCCTGTTCCGGAGCTCCACCGGAGGGGGCATCGATCACGGAGGGCTTCTACATCAACACCATAGCCCCTCCAATGAAGTGTGAGTAGTTCACCTTAGACTTACGGGTCCATAGTTAGTAGCTAGATGGCTTCTTCTCTCTTTTTGGATCTCAATACAATGTTCTCCCCCTCTCTTGTGGAGATCTATTTGATGTAATCTTCTTTTTGCGGTGTGTTTGTTGAGACCGATGAATTGTGGGTTTATGATCAAGTCTATCTATGAACAATATTTGATTCTTCTCTGAATTCTTTTATGTATGATTGGTTATCTTTGCAAGTCTCTTCGAATTATCAGTGTGGTTTGGCCTACTAGATTGATCTTTCTTGCAATGGGAGAAGGGCTTAGCTTTGGGTTCAATCTTGCGGTGTCCTTTCCCAGTGACAGTAGGGGCAGCAAGGCACGTATTGCATCATTGCCATCGAGGATAACAAGATGGTGTTTATTTCATATTGCATGAATTTATCTCTCTACATCATGTCATCTTGCTTAAGGCGTTACTCTGTTTTTAACTTAATACTCTAGATGCATGCTGGATAGCGGTCGATGAGTGGAGTAATAGTAGTAGATGCATGCAGGAGTTGGTCTACTTGTCTCGGACGTGATGCCTATATACATGATCATACCTAGATATTCTCATAACTATGCTCAATTTTGTCAATTGCTCAACAGTAATTTGTTTACCCATCGTAGAATACTTATGCTCTCAAGAGAAGCCACTAGTGAAACCTATGGCCCCCGGTGCTATCTTCGTCATATTAATCTCCTACTACTTAGTTATTTCCTTTTATATTTACTTTGCCTTTATTTTACTTTGCATCTTTATCATAAAAATACCAAAAAAATTATCTTATCATGTCTATCAGATCTCACTCTCGTAAGTGGCCTTATAGGGATTGACAACCCCTATTTGCGTTGGTTGCGAGGATTTAATTGTTTTGTGCAGGTGCGAGGGACTCGCGCGTAGCCTCCTACTGGATTGATACCTTGGTTCTCAAAAACTAAGGGAAATACTTACGCTACTTTGCTGCATCATCCCTTCCTCTTCGGTGAAAACCAACACAGTGCTCAAGACGTAGCAAGAAGGATTTCTGGCGCCGTTGCCAGGGAGGTCTACACAAAAGTCAACATACCAAGTACCCATCACATACCCATATCTCCCGCATTACATTATTTTCCATTTGCCTCTCGTTTTACTCTCCACCATTTCACCCTTGCCGTTTTATTCACGCTCTCTCTCTATCCTCCCTCTCTTTCCCTATTTACCTCTTTTTGCCCGCTTGCTTTCTGTTTGCTTGTGTGTTAGTTTGTTTGCTTATCGTTATGGCTAGTCCTTTACCTTCTACCTCTATGTCTGAAGTTGGGGAAATTACTGTCGATAATAATTCTGATGCTCCTACTAAAGAACCCACTATCTCACATACAAAAAGATTCCGTGTTGGTAGTGGTAATATTATTGGAAAAGGAGTTATTCAAGATTTCTTTACGTGTGCCGGTGCTTTACCTTCTATATATAGTTCTATCCTTCATAGAACTAGTAGTCTTGCGGATGCTATTGCCATGCTTGTAGTTGAACTTGAAAGACAATTCATGCACATGCATCCTTCCATACAAAGTATTTTTCTGGAATTTTCTAATATTGAGCATTCTTCTGTTAAGCGTGCCGCTACTATATTTTTGGCTCATGAGTTTAGATTCATAATAAAAGAGGCCAAAGAAATCTTTGCACATTATAGGGTGGACGCTTGCTGTCGGTGTACTAGAGTAGGGGTACCCTAGTATCCCGAACTCGTGCACGGGCAGTTGCAGCACCCCGCGGCAAGGCTTACCGGGTGACCGCCAAGACCCTCCGTGGATCCCTTGAAGACCATTCAAGAACAAAGTACTCAAACCAAGGCCCCGGCAAGAGGAGCTTGCCGGGAAGGCCAAACAAGGCCCCGGCAAGAGGATCTTGCCGGGAAGAGACAAGACCCCGGCAAGAGGAGCTTGCCGGGAAGGCTACTCAAGGCATACCAAGAAAGCTTGCCGCGACGCGCCCTGCGTCCCGGCAAGATCCGGCGAGCGACAAGCTTCCGGACGCAACAAGACGACGGCCGCGGCAAGGAGCTTGCCACGGGAAACCCCCACTTCGTGCCCGCGCTCCAGCACACCTGCTAATGTGTCTCTCTGGGACTCTCCCAAGCACACGTGGCAGGAGGCCGTGCAGCTAGGGGTACGTGGTGGCAAGCGGAGATGAAGAGAAGCCCATCGTGGCAAATGGTGGCGCTCCTAACGGTCACCTTTTGCACTGTTTAGGAGACTCAAACAGGCATTTAATGCCCTTGTCCCCTGCCGTCAGAGTTAGGTAGGGTGCACTGTATCCATAGTAGCGGTAGCTGCACCTACCGCATCCTTTTCCATTTTTACCCTTCTAGTCTACGTTGCCACCTGTGGGCAACCCCTTGAAAGTATAAAAGGAGGCCCAAGCGCAACGTAGAGGGGGTTCGGCCAGTTCGGCTCATTGGAGATACCAGAAACACTCCCACGCTCAGTCTGGTAGCGTCGATCGCTCCTGAGCAAAGATTCAATACACACAAGCAAGCAGCAGT
>NC_041390.1:107710084-107711421 GCF_002162155.2 Triticum dicoccoides
GATCCGCTCTTTGTGCGCTCTCCGCCTCCCACCGAACCGAAAGGGGCCCTGTCCCCATAGGTGTTGGTGGAATCAGCACCCCCTGACATCTCTGGCGTGCCAGGTAGGGGGCTTCGGCGGCGGCTGTTCTTCATCGTCATGGCTCCTAAGGAGCGGGCGAGCGAAAGAACGACGCCGGTGCGGCAACAGAAAAAGCTAAGTCGTGCGAGACTTTAGATATTTCCTTTCTGTATAAGGTTATCCGCCTCGGAGATCTTGCTCTTTGTACGGAAAACCTGTGCGCGGAGGAATCAACTCGTAGCTAGTTGCGCCCTTACTCTGTTTCGAGTCCGCTCAACAACTTAAGTGAGCTTCTAGCGCCCTTACTTTGCTTCGAGTCCGCTCAGCAAATTAAGTGAGCCGCTAGCGCCCTTACTTTGTTTCGAGTCCGCTCAACAACTTAAGCGAGCTGCAACTAGTTGCGACAAGATTGCTTGTCGGTAGCGACCCCGCCAGCAGGCTGCTGAAGTTCCGCACTCGGCGCTCGCGGCAAGGGTGCCTGCATCGGCAAGTTTCCCTAGAAAGCGTAGGCTGGACGTACAAAGAGGGGTTGAACAGGAAGATAGCATGTGCTATTTATTTGAGATTTCTGCATAGACCTGTATGCCGAGGAGCCTTCTCGGGGCTAGTTGCGCTCCATGTTGCCTCGAGTCCGCTCGGCAACTTGTGCGGTTGCGCTAGAACCAAGAAGGTAAACCTTTCCGGGAAGCGATGTTCCCGAATAGCCGCTAAGGGCCCGTTCCCTCAAGCGCTGCTGGCTGGATCACACGCACCAGAAAGCATTCCAGCAGGCATAGGGAATATGTAGCAGAAGTCAAAATTCGCAAACGAGTTAAGTGCACTTCGGATACTAATCACTTGCTATGTTTGAACGCAGTTATGGCCCGGGGGCTGGCAACACCCTTAGGGCCAATCTTTTTGGCGTCAAGAACGACGAAGTTCTTCGCCATAAGCCTTTCCGGCAACGATCTTGCCGGAAGCCGGCGTCAAGAACAACGAAGTTCTTCGCCATAAGCCTTTCCGGCAATGATCTTGCCGGGAGCCGGCATCAAGAATGACGAAGTTCTTCGCCGTAAGCCTTTCCGGCAACGATCTCGCCGGGAGCCGGCGTCAAGAACGACGAAGTTCTTCGCCATAAGCCTTTCCGGCAATGATCTTGCCGGGAGCCGGCGTCAAGAACGACGAATTTCTTCTCCGTAAGCCTTTCCGGCAACGATCTTGCCGGGAGCCAGTGTCAAGAACGACGAAGTTCTTCGCCATAAGCCTTTCCAGCGACGATCTTGCCGGGAGCCGGTGTC
>NC_041390.1:107711653-107763384 GCF_002162155.2 Triticum dicoccoides
GAGCCGGTGTCAAGAACAACAAAGTTCTTCGCCATAAGCCTTTCCGGCAATGATCTTGCCAGGAGCCGGCGTCAAGAACGACGAAGTTCTTCGCCGTAAGCCTTTCCGGCAACGATCTCGCCGGGAGCCGGCGTCAAGAACGACGAAGTTCTTCGCCATAAGCCTTTCCGGCAATGATCTTGCCGGGAGCCGGCGTCAAGAACGACGAAGTTCTTCGCCGTAAGCCTTTCCGGCAACGATCTTGCCGGGAGCCGGTGTCAAGAACGACGAAGTTCTTCGCCATAAGCCTTTCCGGCGACGATCTTGCCGGGAGCCGGTGTCAAGAACAACAAAGTTCTTCGCCAAAAGCCTTCCTGGCAACAAGCTTGCCGGAAGCCGACATCGAGAACGTCAAAGTTCCCTGCCGAAGAAAAAAGGCTTCCTGGCAACAAGCTTGCCGGAAGCCGGCATCGAGAACGTCAAAGTTCTCTGCCGAAGGTAAAAGCCTTCCTAGCAACAAGCTTGCCGGAAGCTGGCATCGAGAACGTCAAAATTCTCTGCCGAAGATAAAAGCCTTCCTGGCAACAAGCTTGCCGGAAGCCGGCATCGAGAACGTCGAAATTCTCTGCCGAAGATAAAAGCCTTCCTGGCAACAAGCTTGCCAGAAGCCGGCATCGAGAACGACAAAGTTCTCTGCTGAGGATAAAAGCCTCCCCGGCAAGCCAGTATCGCCGCGGAAGAGGGCGGCGGAGGTTTCTGAGATTGCAGCAGCAAATGGCGAAGATAGGGGAAATACCCATGTTTCCCCTGCTTATAAGGGGGACGGGGCGGACGTTTCGACCTTCCAAGTAAACAACCACCCACGATCTCTCCCACGACGCCGCGATTGACGCGGGTCGTTGCGGGAGGCGCGGTGGATACGGAGTTAGATTCGGCGTGACCTAGGCCGTGCGTGCCCATGCACTGTTTTGGGCCTGGCCCAACAGCGCTCGGCATCGTGTATGGCCCAGGCCCGGGGGCTCCTGTCGGTGTACTAGAGTAGGGGTACCCTAGTATCCCGAGCTCGTGCACGGGTAGTTGCAGCACCCCGCGGCAAGGCTTGCCGGGTGACCGCCAAGACCCTTCGTGGATCCCTTGAAGACCATTCAAGAACAAAGTACTCAAACCAAGGCCCCGGCAAGAGGAGCTTGCCGGGAAGGCCAAACAAGGCCCCGGCAAGAGGATCTTGCCGGGAAGAGACAAGACCCCGGCAAGAGGAGCTTGCCGGGAAGGCTACTCAAGGCATACCAAGAAAGCTTGCCGCGACGCGCCCTGCGTCCCGACAAGATCCGGCGAGCGACAAGCTTTCGGACGCGACAAGACGACGGCCGCGGCAAGGAGCCTTGCCGCGGGAAACCCCCACTTCGTGCCCGCGCTCCAGCACACCTGCTAACGTGTCGCTCTGGGACTCTCCCAAGCACACGTGGCAGGAGGCCGTGCAGCTAGGGGTACGTGGTGGCAAGCGAAGATGAAGAGAAGCCCATCGTGGCAAACGGTGGCGCTCCTAACGGTCACCTTTTGCACTGTTTAGGAGACTCAGGCAGGCATTTAATGCCCTTGTCCCCTGCCGTCAGAGTTAGGTAGGGTGCACTGTATCCACAGTAGCGGTAGCTGCACCTACCGCATCCTTTTCCATTTTTACCCTTCTAGTCTACGTTGCCACCTGTGGGTAACCCCTTGAAAGTATAAAAGGAGGCCCAAGCGCAACGTAGAGGGGGTTCGGCCAGTTCGGCTCATTGGAGATACCAGAAACACTCCCACGCTCAGTCTGGTAGCGTCGATCGCTCCTGAGCAAAGATTCAATACACACAAGCAAGCAGCAGTAGGGTTTTACGCATCCGTGCGGCCCGAAGCTGGGTAAAATCCCCCCCGCGTGCACCGCCTCGATCCGCTCTTTGTGCACTCTCCGCCTCCCACCGAACCGAAAGGGGTCCTGTCCCCATAGGTGTTGGTGGAATCAGCACCCCCCGACACTTGCCGTCCTCCCATAGAGGCTATCCTCTTTGATCAAGAAGAAAGAATGCGCTTTCAATCTCTATACTATGTTGCTTTCAATGAAAATCTTAGAAAAAGGGTTCCTACCAATGTTTTAGTTGACATAATCTCAGAACTTAATGATGATTTGGCTATTCGAAATAATGAACTAGGATATTCTCTTGAATATAGGCTCACAAAGTTCTGTCAAAAGAATGCTTATAATGATGAATTGGTTGTGCAATATGAAGGACCAAAGGAGGAACCTATACCTCCCAAGGATGATCTTGGGGACTTTTGTCCCATTAAATTTAGCCCTTTTGATTAATTTTTCTTGACTCAAAGAAAACTTGCCACCGAACGTAGAGAATATGAGATGAGTTTTAATAATCTATCTTACTATTATGGCAATACCTAGATCTATTCTTGCTTGTTATGCCTAGCTAGGGGCGTTAAACGATAGCGCTTGTTGGGAGGCAACCCAATTTTATTTTTATTCCTTGATTTTTGCTCCTGTTTAGTAATAAATAATTTTTCTAGCCTCTGTTTTGGTTGTGTTTTTTGTGTTTAATTAGTGTTTGTGCCAAGTAGAACCGTTGGGAAGACTTGGGGAAAGTCTTGTTGAACTTGCTGTAAAAAATAGAAACTTTAGCGCTCACGAGAACTGCTGTCATTTTTATTTGGAGAGTGATATCTAATTAATTATTTTTTCAGATGATTAATAGATAAATTACTCACGTCCAGAAATTTATTTTAGAATTTTTGGGGTTCCAGATCTTGCGCTAGCTACAGATTACTACAGACTGTTCTGTTTTTGACAGATTCTGTTTTTCGTGTGTTGTTTGCTTATTTTGATGAATCTATGGCTACTAAAATAGTTTATAAACCATAGAGAAGTTTGAATACAGTAGGTATAACACCAATATAAATAAATAATGAGTTCATTACAGTACCTTGAAGTGGTCTTTTATTTTCTTTCGCTAACGGAGCTCACGAGATTTTCTACATTAAGTTTTGTGTTGTGAAGTTTTCAAGTTTTGGGTAAAGATTTGGTGGATTATGGAACAAGGAGTGTCAAGATCCTAATCTTGGGGATGCCCATGGCATCCCCAAGATAATCTAAGGATACCTAAAAGCCAAAGCTTGGGGATGCCCCGGAAGGCATCCCCTCTTTCGTCTACTTCTATCGGTAACTTTACTTGGAGCTATATTTTTATTCGCCACATGATATGTGTTTTGCTTGGAGCGTTTTGTATTATTTGATTCTTTGCTTTTTGGTTTACCACAATCATCCTTGCTGTACACACCTTTTGAGAAAGCCATACATGATTTGGAATTTGTTAGAATACTCTATGTGCTTCGCTTATATCTTTTGAGTTATATAGTTTTGCTTTAGTACTTCACTTATATCTTTTAGAGCACAGTGGTGGATTTGTTTTATAGAAACTATTGATCTCTCATGCTTCACTTAGATTATTTTGAGAGTCTTAATAGCATGGTAATGTACTAGAATCCTAATATGCTAGGAATTCAAAGTTAGTAAAATTTTCTTAAGAGTGTTTTGAATACTAAGAGAAGTTTGATGCTTGATGATTGTTTTGAGATATGGAGATAATAATATCAAAGTCATGCTAGTTGAGTAGTTGTGAAATTGAGAAATACTTGTGTTTAAGTTTACAAGTCCCGTAGCATGCACGTATGGTAAACGTTATGGAACAAATTTGAAACATGAGGTGTTATTTGATTGTCCTCCTTATGAGTGGCGGTCGGGGATGAGCGATGGTCTTTTCCTACCAATCTATCCCCCTAGGAGCATGTGTGTAGTACCGAGGTTTTTGATGACTTGTAGATTTTTGCAATAAGTATGTGAGTTCTTTATGACTAATGTTGAGTCCATGGATTATACGCACTCTCACCCTTCCATCCTTTCTAGCCTCTTCGGTACCGTGCATTGCCCTTTCTCACATTGAGAGTTGGCGCAAACTTCGCCGGTGCATCCAAACCCCGTGATATGATACGCTCTTTCACACATAAACCTCCTTATATCCTCCTCAAAACAGCCACCATACCTACCTATTATGGCATTTCCATAGCCATTCCGAGATATATTGCCATGCACCTTTCCATCATTTCGTTCATCATGACACATTCATCATTGTCATATTGCTTAGCATGATCATGTAGTTGACATATTATTTGAGGCAAAGCCACCGTTCATAATTATTTCATACATGTCACTCTTGGTCCATTGCATATCCCGGTACACCGCCGGAGGCATTCATATAGAGTCATCTTTTGTTCTAGTATCGAGTTGTAATCATTGAGTTCTAAATAAATATAAGTGTGATGATCATCATTTTCTAGAGCATTGTCCCAAGTGACGAATAAATAAAGAAAGGCCATAAAAAGGAGAAGGCCCCAAAAAAGATAAAGGCCATAAAAAAGGAGAGAAGGCCCAAAAAAAGAGAAACAAATGAGATAAAAAGAGAGAAGGGACAATGTTATTATCCTTTTTCACACTTGTGCTTAAAAGTAGCACCATAATCTTCATGTTAGAGAGTCTCTTGTTTTGTCACTTTCATATACTAGTGGGAATTTGTCATTATAGAACTTGGCTTGTATATTCCAACAATGGGCCTCCTCAAGTGCCCTAGGTCTTCATGAGCAAGCAAGTTGGATGCACACCCACTAGTTTATTTTTGTTGAGCTTTCATACATTTATAGCTCTAGTGCATCCGTTGCAGGGCAATCCCTACTCCTTTCATTAACATCAATCAGTGGGCATCTCCATAGCCCATTGATTAGCCTCGTTGATGTGGGACTTTCTCCTTTTCTGTCTTCTCCACATAACCCCCCTCATTATATTCTATTCCACCCATAGTGCTATGTCCATGGCTCGCGCTCATATATTGTGTGAAAGTTTATAGGTTTGAGATTACTAAAGTATGAAACAATTGCTTGGCTTGTCATCGGGGTTGTGCATGATGAGAGCATTCTTGCGTGACGAAAATGAAACATGACTAAACTATATGATTTTGTAGGGATAAACTTTCTTTGGCCATGTTATTTTGAGAAGACATAATTGCTTAGTTAGTATGCTTGAAGTATTATTATTTTTATGTCAATATGAACTTTTGTCTTGAATCTTTCGGATCTGAATATTCCTACTACAATTAAGAAGAATTACATTAAAATTATGCCAAGTAGCACTCCGCATCAAAAATTCTATTTTTATCATTTACCTACTCGAGGACGAGCAGGAATTAAGCTTGGGGATGCTTGATACGTCTCCAACGTATCTATAATTTTTGATTGCTCCATGCTATATTATCTACTATTTTGGACATTCTTATCCACTTTTATATTATTTTTGGGACTAACCTATTAACCGGAGGCCGAGCCCAGAATTGCTGTTTTTTGCCTGTTTTAGGGTTTCGAAGAAAAGGAATATCAAACGGAGTCCAAATGGAATGAAACCTTCAGAAACGTGATTTTCTCAATGAACAAGACCCGGGAGACTTGGACCCTATGTCAAGAAAGAAAAGATGAGGCCACGAGGTAGGGGGCATGCCTGCCTACCCTAGGCGCGCCCTCCACCTTTGTGGGCCCCTTGTTGCTCCACCGATGTACTACTTCCTCCTATATATATCCACGTACCCCCAAACGATCAAAAACGGAGCCAAAACCCTAATTCCACCGCCGTAACTTTCTGTATCCATGAGATCCCATCTTGGGGCCTGTTCCGGAGCTCCGCCGGAGGGGGCATCGATCACGGAGAGCTTCTACATCAACACCATAGCCCCTCCAATGAAGTGTGAGTAGTTCACCTCAGACCTACGGGTCCATAGTTAGTAGCTAGATGGCTTCTTCTCTCTTTTTGGATCTCAATACAATGTTCTCCCCCTCTCTTGTGGAGATCTATTCGATGTAATCTTCTTTTTGTGGTGTTTTTGTTGAGAACGATGAATTGTGGGTTTATGATCAAGTCTATCTATGAACAATATTTGAATCTTCTTTGAATTCTTTTATGTATGATTGGTTATCTTTGCAAGTCTCTTCGAATTATCAGTTTGGTTTGGCCTACTAGATTGATCTTTCTTGCAATGGTAGAAGTGCTTAGCTTTGGGTTCAAACTTGTGGTGTCCTTTCCAAGTGACAGTAGGGGCAGCAAGGCTCATATTGTATTGTTGCCATCGAGGATAACAAGATGGGGTTTTCTTCATATTGCATGAGTCTATCGCTCTACAGCATGTCATCTTGCTTAAGGCGTTACTCTGTTTTTAACTTAATACTCTAGATGCATGCTGGATAGCGGTCGATGAGTGGAGTAATAGTAGTAGATGCATGCAGGGGTCGGTCTACTTGTCTCGGACGTGATGCCTATATACATGATCATACCTAGATATTCTCATAACTATGCTCAATTTTGTCAATTGCTCAACAGTAATTTGTTTACCCACCATAGAATACTTATGCTCTCAAGAGAAGCCACTAGTGAAACCTATGGCCCCGGTCTATCTTCATCATATTAATCTCCTACTACTTAGTTATTTCCTTTGCTATTTACTTTGCCTTTATTTTACTTTGCATCTTTATCATAAAAATACCAAAAATATTATCTTATCATATCTATCAGATCTCACTCTCGTAAGTGGCCTTATAGGGATTGACAACCCCTATTTGCGTTGGTTGCGAGGATTTATTTGTTTTGTGAAGGTGCGAGGGACTCGCGTGTAGCCTCCTACTGGATTGATACCTTGGTTCTCAAAAACTAAGGGAAATACTTACGCTACTTTGCTGCACCATCCCTTCCTCTTCGGGGAAACCAATGCAGTGCTCAAGCGGTAGCAGGTGGCAGTGGGGCTCACCGTGGGGGGCGGCACTCCTCGGGGGCTGGCAGGGGTGGCGAAGGGGCGGCATGGCAGGGAGGTGGCAGGGGCGACCTGGCAGCGAGGAGGCGGCGATGGGGCGGGGAGGGTGCAGTGAGGAGGCGACGACTGGGCAGAGTGGTAGGGAGCGGGTGGGGCCGGGGGGGTGGGGCGACGGGGCGGCGGTGGGTGGTTGGGGCAGCAGTGCTCATCGGGGAGGAAATCGAGGGAGAGAAAGAGAGAGAGAGAGAGAGTGCGACGGCGGGGGCACGACCCATTAGTTAAATTAAAGCTTTGTCGCCTGCCGCCCTTTTGCCATCTATCGTCTTGCTCTTTGTCGTCTGCTAGTAGATGGCAAAGAGGGGGGCTGTTAGGGTTTACCAGCCAGTGGGCCAACCCCCCTCTTTGTCGTCTGCTAGCAGACAACAAAGAGGGGGCTGATGGCAAAGCCATCCTTTACTGTCAGCTAGCTCTTTGTCATCTGTTTTTTGAAAGCGGACGGTAAAGAAGTGGCTGACGGCAATTCTTCTAATTCCAGTAGTGTATGGGCCTATAGAATTGCTTATGAAAATCCTATGGGTATGTCTCCATATAAAATTGTTTATGGAAAAGCATGTCATTTACCCCTCGAGTTAGAAGATAAAGCATACTGGTAAATTAAAGAACTCAATTATGATTTTAACTTGCCGGAGAAAAGAGGTTATTTGATATTAGCTCGTTAGATGAATGGAGAACCCAAGCTTATGCAAATGCGAAATTGCTTAAAGAACAACTTAAAAGATGGCATGAAAAAAGAATCCAAAAGTGATAATTCAAAGTGGGTGAGTATGTTCTACTATACAATTCTTGTTTTAGATTTTTTTGCAGGAAAACTTCTCTCTAAATGGGAAGGACCATATATCATTGAGGAATTTTATCGTTCTAGAGACATTAAGATCAATAACGCCAAAGGAACTAATCCGAAGGTGGTCAATGGGCGAGGAATTAAGCATTATATCTCACTTGCACCTATTAATGTTGAAACTAACATTTATTCAAACTATGACACAAGAGGAATACATAAGAGAGACCTTATAGAACACTCCAGAACCATAAGAAAGAATAGGTACGTGATATGGTAAATAAACTGCCTCCAAAAATTCAATAAAAATATTTTCTGTCAGTTTTGGAATATTTGAAAAAAATACAAATATAAGAAACATCGAAGGGGGCCACCCAGGTTCCCACAAGGCACCAGGGCGCGCTCACCCCCCAGGGCACGCAATGGTGGCTTGTGGGGCCCCTGGCCAGCCTCCGTGGCCCATCTTCTCCTATATAAAGCCATTCTCCCTAGAAAACAAAATAAGGAGACAACTTTCGGGACAAAGCACCACCTTCTCAAGGCGGAACCTAGGCAGGAGAACTTTTGCCCTCCGGCAGAGCGATCATGCGAGGGATACTTTCCCCCGGGAGGGGGAAATCAAAGCCATCGACATCACCCTCAACCCTCTCATCATGGGAGGACCAATCTTCATCAACATATTCACCAACACTATCTCATCTCAAACCCTAGTTCATCTCTTGTATTCAATCGTCGCCTCAAAACCTCTGTTTGGTACCCGCGGGTTGCTAGTAGTGTTGGTTACATCTTGTAGTTGATGCTAGTTGGATTTTTGGTGGAAGATTATATGTTCAGATCCAAGATGCTATTCGATACCCCTCTGATCTTGAACATGAATCTGATTTGTGAGTAGTTGCTTTTGTTGTTGAGGACATGGGAGAAGTCTTGTCATAAGTAATCATGTGAATTTGGTATTCATTTGATATTTTGATGATATGTATGTTGTTGCTTCCTTTAGTGGTGTCATGTGAATGTTGAATACATGAAACTTCACCATCTTTGGCCCTAAGGGAAGGAATTGTGGATTACTAATTAGATGATGGGTTGCTAGAGTGACAGAATCTTAAACCCTAGTTTATGCGCTATTCCATAAGGGGCTGATTTGGATCCGTATGTTTCATGTTATGGTTAGATTTATCTTAATTCTTCTTTTGTAGTCATGGATGCTTCCGAGAGGTGTTAATATTAAGTGAGAGGCTTGTTGAATTAAGAAAATCACCCAAGCATTGGTCCACCCACATATCAAATTATCAAAGTAACGAGTGTGAATCAAGCAAACATGATGAAAGTGACTAGATGAAATTCCCATGTGTCCTCAAGAATGCTTTACTTATTATAAGAGAAAGTTTCGGCATGTCCTTTGCTATAAAAAGGATTGGGCTACCTCATTGCACCTTTGTTACAATTACTACTTGTTACCAATAATTCAAGTGCTTGCAGAAAATACCTTGCTGAAAACTGCCTGTCATTTTCTTCTGCTCCTCGTTGGGTTCAACAGTCTGACTTTTCGAAAGGACTATGATTGTTCCCCTATACTTGTGGGTCATCAATACTCTTTTCTGGCGCCATTTCCGGGGAGTGAAGCGCCTTTGGTAAGTGGATTGGTAAGGAAACATTTATATTATGTGCCGAAATTTACTGTCACTTGTTACTATGGAAAATAATCCTTTGAGGGGTTTGTTCGGGGTATCTTCACCTCGACCAAAGCCACAAAGAGTTGCCCCTCAACCTACTGCACCTACTGCAAATGTTTGTTATGAGATTCCTTCGGATATGATAGAAAAACTGCTAGCTAATCCTTATGCAGGAGATGGAACAATACATCCCGATATGCACCTAATCTATTTGGATGAAGTTTGTGGATTATTTAAGCTTGCAGGTTTATCCGAAGACAGAGTTAGGAATACGGTTTTCCATTTATCTTTGGGGGGGGGGACGGGGGGAAGCCATTGACATGGTATAGGCTATGTGATGATATTGGAACATGGGATTGGAACTGATTGAAATTGGAATTCATCAGAAGTTTAATCCTATGCATCTGTTTCATTGTGATCGGAATTATATATATAATTTTTGGCCTCGTGAAGGAGAAAGTATCGCTCAGGCTTGGTAATACTTAAGTACATGAAGTACACATGCCCAGGCATGAGCTCTCAAGATAAATATCTTACAAAAAAATTATGCTCGACTTTCTCATAATAACCAAACCATGCTCGATTCTTCTTCTACTAGTTCCTTTTTGAAGAAAACTATTGAATTCAGATGGGATCTTCTGGAAAGAATTAAACGCAACTCTGAATATTGGTAACTCGACAAAGGTAAAGAGTCAGGTATAAAACTTGAGTTTGATTGTGTTAAATCTTTTATGGACACCAATGCTTTTCATAAGTTTAGCACTAGATATGGACTTGACTCTAAGATAGTAGCCTCTTTTTTGTGAATCATTTGCTACTCATATTGATCTCCCTAAGGAGAAGTGGCTTAAATATAATTCCCATATTAAATAAAAGATTGAGGAACCCCACTACAAAAAAATACACTTCCGTGATGATACGTGTTTGTCACAGTAGGTCACATTTTTTGTCATGCATGTACATCCATGACAATTTTATGACAGTATCAAGATAGTCATACTTGTGCTGTCGTAGAAGTGTTCCGTGACATTACCAAAATTATCATCATGAAGTGTCCACTTCCATGATGATAAATCGCGCGTCCCAAAAGTGCTTTCATCAAGGGTGACTGACACATGGCATCCACTGTAACGGGTCGCCGTTAAGCTATCAGGTTTGGTTTTGGATCTGATAACCCATTAACAGCCTAGACCAATGGGAAATTTCCACGTGTAAAATTCCGATTGGCCGGAGGAAACACGTGTCAGCTCGTCAGTGGGTCAGATAGGCGCCTATGATATGTCGACACGTGCGACGGCCCACCACTGGCCCATTTAGCTTACAAAGGCCGCCCATTTGACTTGGTCAAAAGTTAGCGGGGTGGTCCATGAAAAGTCTGTTAATGGTCTCTTCGCAAATAGCCCATTTTATAGCCTGGTAACTCACGACCCGTTAGGGCCTATTCGAAATCGGCCCAACAATGTCATGTGGGCCGTCGGATATAACACCAGCCCGTTTCACTTTTGGCCCATGTATGGCCCACGACGTCTTTCGGCCCATATGAGGCATTCGTATCTTTAGGCCCTTTAGAGGCCCACGGGGACTCTAGCCCATAATGAACAGTAAATTTCTTTGTACCCTTTGATGGCCCATGATTCACATGAGCAGTTTCTAGCCCGTGTTAGCTTTCGGCCTACTGACGGCCCATACATTCTTGGGCTCCTTTCCGGCCCTCGATTACTTCCGGTCCGTTACTGTCCTGTTCCCCTAATGGGCCAAATTCGGCCCATGGCAAGAGTCGGCCCGTTTCTGGCCTATTAACCCGTTGCACCGTTTCTAGCCTGTCCTATATTCTGGCCCATTAACGACCCGTTATGCCTGTGACAGAATTAAGCCTTTGCTGTCCTTCGGCCTGTTAATGGCCCATTACCGTGTTGGGCCGATACCAATTACGCCCGTTTATGACCCATGTAGACCCATTTATCCAATGGCTCGAGGCCCACCGATTCTACGGCCCTGTTGGAGGCCCATTTATCGACGGCCCGTAGGAGGCCCATGGATCCTATGGCCCGTAGCAGGGTCAAGGTTACCATGGTCCGTATATGGCCCATGGTTGTTGTGGCCAGTAGCAAACCAGGGAAAAAGAAGACTAGGAAATAAATAAGCCCAAAACTAACGCTAGGCTATTAAGGCAATTGCACAGATTACATCCATTGGGCATCAAAGATCACCACCAGTGCAAATATAGCGAACACCCTACACTATACAAAAATGGCTTGCTATTTTCTTCAGTCGGTGGCTGCACGTTAAGAACAATTTTTGTATCACAACAAAACAAATTACAACTATAAAACAAAAGGAAGGTTGGCATAAAAGTTAACAGTCTGGCAGATAAATACACCACCAGAAGTTCAGAAGCTCAGTTCATTTGACTTGACTGTTACGTTTTCATGTTGTATTGTCCGATGGAGCACCATAACCTTCTCCTTCATTTCTCCTAGGCTCCTGAACAACATAGCAAATGTCTGATAGTCTGGTTTCAAAACCATGCATATCTTGACAACATTGAACAATGTCTGTCCTTGTTTCACAAAGGGTCTCTATTAGGGAATGGACTTGTGTCTAGAGCGCAGATATAACATTGTTTTGAGCTTGCATATCTTGATCATCAAGCAGTTTGGATGAGATTTCCTTAACAACCAACCCAGTATTACGTAGGAACGTGCTTTTGGCACTGTTAGTGGATTGGTACTGACCCACTGCAGCAAGAGCTGACATTGCGGTTATAGTTGCCTCGCCACCTTTAGAAGGTGGCGGTTCCACCAGTTTTCCATAGCTTGCTAAAAAGTTGAGTTTTTTACATTAGTAGTACCAGAACAGACGATATTAAATAGGCAGAAAAACCAAAAAAATAACTTTGGTCTATATACAGATCTTATTCTTGTGAACCCATGTAAAATATTAGTTGTATTTTACTGCATAGTACATAATAAAAGCAGGTTCCAAACATATGATCATGTACCATGGTTAATGTATTGTCTATTTCTTCACATTGTATTGACAGCTAAGGATAAAGAGACAAATTTTATAATACAGGAACCATAGTATGACATAATTCATATCACAAAACAACTGAGAACAGACAAACAAGCAATTGTAACGTTGTGTGGGCAAGTCCAACACGGAACTAGATTACAGGTCAAGATGAAAGGAACATCACTCCTCTCTTTTAAACCTTGTAAGTTGCAATGATACGCTAAGACAATGGTGTATAAAATTGAAAAGAGTAATAGACATTGGCTGCAAACCATGCAGTTCAAGGCACAAGTCAGAGTAAGTAGTAGTTAAAAGGCATGAGGATTAAGTAGTTACAACAGCGACTTTGACTGGTGTAGTCATGCCCTTCGTCCTGCTGGTGTGACAGTCCTTGAAGATTTCCACATCATTTAGTTCAGGTACTTTTTGGTCCCTGCGGGCTTTCCTCTGCATTTGGAACAAGTAATATAGATCTGATAATATGGTACAATGAAAAGAGTGAAACAACAACTAATTACAAGAGCCTCGCAGTGTGCAATATAGCTATGAATCCTGTCGTCTGTTGGAATTTCACTTTCATACGGTTGGCCTTGTTCTTTCAACATTTGACCTACAAGAAGATGGATTTGTGTGGCACATGCATAAATAGGACTTCAACATGTGATCTGATCACATGTATATAATGCACACGATACTTTGGATTAGACCAGTGTTTAATGAGGCCTCTCCAGTCTTTATCCGATATAATTTCCACTGGAGATGTTTGGGCAAGTTCACTATTTGCCTTGCCTTCAAAGTGAGTTTTCCTCAAGTTATATCGATACTGTCGCAGAGCAGATTTAAAAACATGGGTGCAAGCTTGTCTAGTTGCATCATCTTGGCTATCAAACTTGAACCTCATCCGTTGAAAATTATGGGAGTCTCATTATCAGCAACCTAGAAAGTATGGGACAAAGCAAGATGATATTACTAGTTTCCATACATAACCATACTTACAGATAAATGGTCGAGGAAGGTGTTGAACTAGGTTTCGTCTTTGTCAGTGCTGTACTGAATCCATGTTGGGAGGATACGTACATGACACCTAACGGCAACCGCTGCCTCTGATACTACCTTGGCTGACTCTGTAGCATCACGTGGCCTTTTTAAACCTGCCTCAAAACGGATCTCCATTCTTCCTCCTCTAGATTTAGTTAACCTATCGAGCATTATCCCTGATGTTTGTTTCCTCTTGTGCCTAGGTGCTAGTCCAACAACGAACATAGGAAGTGTTAGTGTACATCAAACTGTGAGACTACATATAAAGGAAAGGTCCCCGCAAGCACACCACGACTCCTGCCGTGGCCCCCCGCTCCCGGGGTGGCGCCGTTGCGCGAGGTGGGGGTCGCTCCGGTCGCGGCGGCCCCGTCGATGAGGTGAGACGTGTCGTGGTTGTGCAACCTCCCCAACCATGCTTCCACTCGGCAGAGGTGCTGCCGGAGTTCGTTGTCTGGTCGGAAGATCCGGCCGGCAACTGGCTTCAGCTTCCACGCTTCTTCGTTGACGAGCTGCCGACCTCTAGTCCAAGCGGGCTCTGGCTGTAGGCGGACGACTTCTGCAGTAGGGCCTCCTGTGTCGCGGTTGAAGTCTTCGCTGCAGGCAACATAGCTCTGGCCCGCGGTTGGCAGACGTTCGCCCACGCGCGTGGCCTGGGCAGGCGGTGCAGCCTCCATTTCAAGTATGATGGTGATGCGACCCTCTACGTGAGGGTGTTTGGGGAACATGGTCGCCGTGCCGGGTGCTGCCCGAGACGAACGACGGTGAGGAGGTGCTCAGTCTCGGCGATGGCTGCGACGAGGGCGAGCCCACCGGCCGCGCCTCGTCCAGCTACGGTGGCTCTTCTCTTGGAGAAAGCTCCAGCAGCTGTGGCTACAACCAGCCGCGACACCGCCGCACTCGCTTCGAAGGTGGTAGCGGGTCGTCTCGTCGCCGCGGCTCTGTGAAGCGTGAGGAGGGATCCGGCTAAGCTCGGGACGTCGTTGGAGGCCTGCCTCCGTGGTTCGCTGCAACGCTGCTTTTGTTTTGTTCCTCTTTTCTTTCCTGCATCAAAATGAAACCAGTATGGGCCCCGAGGGGCGTGTATCAAACTGTGATTCCTCAATCATTACGCTATGCATGTTATTTCCATGTTGTGTCGTTATTTTGTGCGGAGATAACTTAGCCTGGCGCATTCGGGGCAGCCTCTTCTTCATGAGGCACTTGTTTCCTCGTGCCTGTCTTGGCTTAGTGGTTGCTCAAGAACTGCAAAAAATTCATTAGGAAGCTCGCTAGGAGACTTATCATTCACCCGAGCCTTGACCCAGCGCTTCATATCGCGGTACCCGAGGGGCACGGATTAGGAGAGATGTGCCGGCTTGTGGGCTTGAACGAGGGTGCCTCGCGAGAAAGCAAACAGAAGGCAGAGAGAAGGAACAACACAGGAGGAAGAAACCCTCACGAGGTATGCGAGAGAGAGAGAGAACATAAGCGAACTAGATTCGGAAAAGGTGGCAAAAGGCGACGGAACCAAATCAGCAAGGAACACCAGAAGCAAACTTCGATTAAGAGAAGGTGAGCCAACTACGGAAAGCAAATGAAAAGCCGCGTCTGGCACCTAGTCTAGTCTTCATGTCTTCTCACCAGTGCGGAGCTAAGTGCTACCACTAGGCGTTGGAGGGAGCCCCCAAGGCCCGAGGGCGGCACTCCTGAGACTCCGGGGCGTGTACGGCCCCACTCATTATTATCTGAGAGTGTCACGGGCGGCGATTCTTCACAGGCACCGGGCCTTCTTCACAGGCACTGGGCCTTTCTTCACAGGCACTGGGCCTTGCTTCACAGGCACCGGGCCTTGCTTCACAGGCACTGGGCCTTGCTTCATGGGTAGAACTTCCGGAGGTGCTGGATGTTCCTGGCGTTGTGGATGGGCACCCCGTCCTGTGTCTCCAGGCGTGCGGCGCCAGGCCTGGAGATATGGACGACCCTGAACGGGCCCTCCCACATGGGTGAGAGCTTGTGCAACCCTTCCCTGGAGAGGACCCGCCTCAGGACGAGGTCTCCTGCCTTGAGCGTCCTAGAGCGGATGTTGCGACAGTGGTATTGCCGTAGTGCCTGCTAGTACCTTGCCGCCCTTAGTGCAGCTTCACGGCGACATTCCTCCCCTAGTACGAGGTCCATCCCCCGCGTGGCGTCCTGCTGCGTTTCATCAAATGTCAGGACCCGTGCGGAGCGATGCTTGACCTCATGAGGGAGGACCGCTTTGGCTCCATAGACAAGGAAGAACGGGGTCTCGCCCATCGGCTTAGTGGCGGTGGTGCCGATGGACCACATCATGGACTGGAGCTCGTCGTGCTAGCCCCTGCCACAGGCCTCGAGCTTTTTCTTGAAGGTCCTGGTCTTAAGGCCTCTCAGGACCTCCGCGTTGGCGCGTTCAGCCTGGCCATTGCTACTGGGGTGCGCCACCGAAGTGTAGCAGATCTGCGCTCCAAGGTTAGCACAGTATGTTTTGAAGAGGTTACTAGTGAGCTGCGAGCCGTTGTCGGTGATGATGCGGTTGGGGACCCCGAAATGGCTCACGAGGCCCTTGATGAACTTAACCGTGGAACCAACTGGGATGGTGCAGACGGCTTCCACTCTGGCCCACTTGGTGAACTTGTCGATGGCGACGTAGAGGTAGCGGTAGCCCCCTGGCACTCGAGGGAATGGGCCCAAGATATCCAGCCCCCAAACCGCGAACGACCATGTGAGCAGTATATATGGTCTGGAGGCCCTGAGCTGGCTGATGGATCTGCTTGGCGTGGAACTGGCAAGCTTCGCAGGACTTCACCAGCTCAGCTGCGTCATTGAGCACCGTGGGCCAATAGAATCCACTGCGGAACACCTTGACGACAAGAGTCCGTGACGACGAGTGGTGTCTGCAGTCCCCACCGTGTATGTCAATCAGCAACTCCTTCACCTGGTCCCTGGAAATGCAACGCAGCGAAGCATCATTTGGTCGCTTCCTGTACAACTCACCGTCCTGGATGCATTATGCCGTGGCTTGCTGGGCCACATGCTCTGCGTCCTCTTCCTTCTATGGTAGCGCCCCTTGTCTCAGATATTCCTTGAATTCCTTGGTCCAACATCCCTCTTGGGGCTCAAGCGCCAAGAGGAAGCGAGCTCCTAAGGTCGGGCCACAAGCTGGGGCTCCCATGGCAGGCATTTGTGGGAGCTCCTCCCAAGGCCGTGCCATGCTTGAAAGAGGTGGCGTCGCTGACGGCTTGAAGAGCCGCTCCTCGAAGACGCCAGGCTCTTGGGGTTGCCGCTTGGATGCCCTCCTGGCAATTTCATCGACTTCCTTGTTGGTGCCACGGGGCACATGCTGCACCTCTAGGCCTTGGAACTGCTTTTCCATATTACGTACCTCTACGAGGTACGCCTCCATGTGCTCGTCCTTTGGCTCATATACTTTGTTGGAGAAGTTGACTAGGAGCTGTGAGTCACCCCTAACAGTGAGGTGCTTTACCCCTAGAGCTGCCGCAGCCTTCAAGCCAGCCATGAGGCCTTCGTATTCTGCGATGTTGTTGGAGACCATCTCGCCCTGCTGAAAAGAGAGCTGCACAGCGTAGTAGAGCTTGTCCTGCGTGGGCGAGATGAGTACTGCTCCAGCCCCCGCGCCCTAGTGCGCGAAGGCACCATAAAAATACATGACCCATCCGTCGGGCGCCTCGCTTCCTGGCGAGGTGGACCGGTCCTCCCCCACTTCAAGTGCCAGGGCATCCATCCATTCCGCCACAAAATTAGTGAGCGCGGCTCCCTTGATGGCCCTGGTAGTGCTGAACTCCAACTGGAACGCCTGCAGCTTGATGTTCCACTCAGCGACCCTTCCAGCGGAGTTGGGGTTCCTGAGCACCCTCTCCAATGGGTAGGCCGAGACGACCTTGATAGGGTGGCCCTGGAAGTAGTGCCGCAACTTGCGCGAGGCCACCAGGAGCGTCAGCATGAGCTTCTGAGGCATGGGATATCGTGCCCTCGCGTCGCTCAACACCGTGCTGATGAAATACACCGGGTGCTCGACGAGGACTGGCGTGTTGGTGAGGCCCGTGTCTTGTGAAAGCTGGGGTGCCTCCTGAGGTGGCGGGACCCCTGGCGCATAATCGCTTGCGGGAATCTCTACGCCGTCGTCCTGCCGAGCTTGGTCTTCTGTTGTTGCCGCCATGGCTCTTGTTGCGCCGTCTTGCATCATCTCGGCTAGCGGCGTAGCTTGGCGCGGCGCGCTCTTGGCCTGGTGCTCCTCCCGAACCGCCACTAGCGCAACGCTGGCAGAGTATGGGGTGGCGGCAAGATAAAGTACTAGAGGCTCGAGAGGCCGTGGCGCCACCATCACCTGAGGGCTGGTCAGGTATCTCTTGAGGTCTTAGAAGGGTCGGTCGGCCTCCGGAGTCCACTCGAACGGGCCCTTCTTCTTCATCAGCTTGAAGAAGGGTAAGGTGCGCTCTCCCAACTTGGAGATGAAGTGCCCCAACGCAGTCACCCGACCAGCCAGCTTCTGCATTTCCTTGAGGGTCTGCGGTGGGCTCTTGTCCTCAATGGCCTATTCTTCTTCGGGTTCGCCTCGATCCCTCTGTGTGACATGAGGAATCCCAGCAGCTTGCCAGAAGGGACACCGAATACACACTTTTCCGGGTTAAGCCGCAAGTTCACCTGTGATGTCTACTACACAACCTTCTTCTTGTAGACGTTGTTGGGCCTCCAAGTGCAGAGGTTTGTAGGACAGTAGCAAATTTCCCTCAAGTGGATGACCTAAGGTTTATCAATCCGTAGGAGGCGTAGCATGAAGATGGTCTCTCTCAAGCAACCCTGCAACCAAATAACAAAGAGTCTCTTGTGTCCCCAACACACCCAATACAATGGTAAATTGTATAGGTGCACTAGTTCAGCGAAGAGATAGTGAAACAAGTGGTATATGGATAGTAGAAAAAGGTATTTGTAATCTGAAATAATAAAAACAGCAAGGTAGCAAGTGATAAAAGTGAGCGTAAACGGTATTGCAATGTGTTGAAACAAGGCCTAGGGTTCATACTTTCGCTAGTGTAAGTCCTCTCAACAATACTAACGTAATTGGATCATAAAACTATCCCTCAACATGCAACAAAGAGTCACTCCAAAGTCACTAATAGCGGAGAACAGACGAAGAGATTATGGTAGGGTACGAAACCACCTCAAAGTTATTCTTTCCAATCAATCCGTTGGGCTATTCCTATAAGTGTCACAAACAGCCCTAGAGTTCGTACTAGAATAACACCTTAAGATACAAATCAACCAAAACCCTAATGTCACCTAGATACTCCAATGTCACCTCAAGTATCCGTGGGCATGATTATATGATATGCATCACACAATCTCAATTCATCTATTCAACCAACACAAAGGACCTCCAAGAGTGCCCCAAAGATCTACTAGAGAATCACGACGAAAACGTGTGCCAATCCCTATGCATAGGTTCATGAACCCACAAGTTGGTCGCCTTAACATACATCAAGTGGCACGCGGTATCCCATTGTCACCACAGATATCCACGGCAAGACATACATCAAGTGTTCTCAAATCTTTAAAGACTCAATCCAATAAGATTACTTCAAAGGGGGAAACTCGGTCCATTACAAGAGAGAAGAGGGGGGAAGAAACATCATAGGATCCAAATATAATAGCAAAGCTCGCGATACATCAAGATTGTATCATCTCAAGAACACGAGAGAGAGAGAGAGATCAAACACATAGCTACTGGTACATACCCTCAGCCCCGAGGGAGAACTATCCCTCCTCGTCATGGAGAGCACCGGGATGATGAAGATGGCCGCCGGAGAAGGATTGCCCCTCCGGCAGGGTGCCGGAACGGGTCTAGATCGGTTCTCATTGGCTATGGACGCTTCTGGCGCCGGAACTCTCGATCTAATCTCTGTTCTGGAAGTTTTAGGGTATATGGAGTTATATAGGCAGAAGAAGCACGTCAGGGGAGCCACGAGGGCCCCACGAGGCAGGGGGCTCGCCCTAGGGGGGGCGCCCCCACCCTCGTGAGCACCTCGTTCCTTCCTTGACGTGGGGTCCAAGTCCATCAGGTGTGTTTCCTTCCAAAAATAACTTCTCGAGTTGATTTCGTTCCGTTTCGACTCCGTCTGATATTCCTTTTCTTCAAAACACTGAAATAGGCATAAAACAGCAAATCTGGCCTGGGCCTCCGGTTAATAGGTTAGTCCCAAAAATAATATAAAAGTGGATAATAAAGCCCAATATTGCTCAAAACAGTAGATAATATAGCATGGAGCAATCAAAAATTAGAGATACGTTGGAGACATATCAAGCATCCCCAAGCTTAATTCCTGCTCGTCCTTGCGTACGTAAATGATAAAAAAGATAATTTTTGATGTGGAATGCTAGTTGGCATAATTTCAATGTAATTCTTCTTAATTGTGGCATGAATATTCAGATCCATAAGATTCAAGACAAAAGTTTAATATTGACATAGAAACAATAATACTTGAAGCATACTAACTAAGCAATTATGTCTTCTCAAAATAACATGGCCAAAGAGAGCTATCCCTACAAAATCATATAGTCTGGCTATGCTCCATCTTCACCACACAAAATATTTAAATCATGCACAACCCTGATGACAAGCCAAGCAATTGTTTCATACTTTTAATGTTCTCAAACTTTTTCAATCTTCACGCAATACATGAGCGTGAGCCATGGACATAGCACTATAGGTGGAATAGAATGGTGGTTGTGGAGAGGAAAAAAGGGAGAAGATAGTCTCACATCGACTAAGCGTATCAACGGGCTATGGAGAGGCCCATCAATAGATATCAATGTGAGTGAGTAGGGATTGCCATGCAACGGATGCACTAGAGCTATAAATGTATGAAATCTCAACAAAAGAAACTAGTGGGTGTGCATCCAACTCGCTTGCTCACGAAGACCTAGGGCATTTTGAGGAAGCCCATCATTGGAACATACAAGCCAAGTTCTATAATGAATGATTCCCACTAGTATGTGAAAGTGACAACATAGGAGACTCTCTATCATGAAGATCATGGTGCTACTTTGAAGCACAAGTGTGGTAAAAGGATAGTAGCATTGCCCCTTCTCTCTTTTTCTCTCATTTTATATATTTTTTGGGGCCTTCTCTTTTTTATGGCCTCTTTTCTCTTTTTTTATTTGGGCTTCTTTGGCCTCTTTTATTTATTTATTTTCGTCTGGAGTCTCATCCGACTTGTGGGGGAACCATAGTCTCCATCATCCTTTCCTCACTGGGACAATGCTCTAATAATGAAGATCATCACACTTTTAATTTTTCTTACAACTCAAGAATTATAAATCGATACTTAGAACAAGATATGACTCTATATGAATGCCTCTGGCAGTGTACTGGGATGTGCAATGACCCATGAGTGACATGTATGAAAGAATTATGAATGGTGTCTTTGCCACAAATACGATGTCAACTACATGATCATGCTAAGCAATATGACAATGATGGAGTGTGTCATAAACGGAACGGTGCAAAGTTGCATGGCAATATATCTCAGAATGGCTATGGAAATGCCATAATAGTTAGGTATGGTGGCTGTTTTGAGGAAGGTATATGGTTAGTTTATGGTACCGGCGAAAGTTGCGCGGTACTAGAGAGGCTAGCAATGGTGGAAGGGTGAGAGTGCGTATAATCCATGGACTCAACATTAGTCATAAAGAACTCACATACTTATTGCAAAAATCTATTAGTTATCGAAACAAAGTATTACGCGCATGCTCCTAGGGGGATAGATTGGTAGGAAAAGACCATCGCTCGTCCCCGACCGCCACTCATAAGGAAGACAATCAATAAACACCTCATGCTCCGACTTCGTTACATAATGGTTCACCATACGTGCATGCTACGGGAATCAAAAACTTCAACACAAGTATTTCTCAAATTCACAACTACTCAACTAGCATCACTCTAATATCACCATCTCCATATCTCAAAACAATTATCAAGTATCAAACTTCTCCTAGTATTCAACACACTCATAAGAGAATTTTATTATTCTTGAATACCTAGCATATTAAGATTTTAAGAAAATTACCATGCTACTTAAGACTCTCAAAATAATCTAAGTGAAGCATGAGAGTTCATCTATTTCTTCAAAATAAAACTACGACCATGCTCTAAAAGATATAAGTGAAGCACTAGAGGAAATGACAAACTACTCCGAAAGATATAAGTGAAGATCAATGAGTAGTCGAATAATTATGCAACTATGTGAAGACTCTCTAACATTTAATAATTTAGGATCTTGGTATTTTATTCACACAGCAAGCAAATAAAAATAAAATGACATTCTAAGAATAGCAAACATCATGTGAAGAAGCAAAAACTTAGGATCAACCGATACTAACCGATAGTTGTTGAAGAAGAAAGGTGGGATGCCAACCGGGGCATCCCCAAGATTAGATGCTTGAGACTTCTTGAAATATTATCTTGGGCTTCCTTGGGCATCCCCAAGCTTGAGCTTTTGTGTCTCCTTAATTCCTCTCATATCACGGTCTCCCTAAATCTCAAAAGCTTCATCCACACAAAATCAACAAGGACTCGTGAGATAAGTTAGTATAAACCATTGCCAAAACCTTATCATACTCTACTGTAGAAAATCCCTAAAATTATTATTCACCATTGCATACTAAATGCCTCTGCATATTTAATAGTCCTATCCTCAAATAGAATCATTAAAGAAGCAAACATATGCAAGCAATGCGAACATAACAGCAATCTGCCTAAACAGGATAGTCTGTAAAGAATGCTGCAACATCCATACTTCCCCAGCTCCAAAAATTATGAAAGAAAATTCTCACTGTAGTAAATTTATCAGAGCTTAATATGCAAAAGGTTTCAACATTTTATCACATTCTGACTTTTCTAGGGAATTATTTCAACAGCGGTAAACTTTCTGTTTTCAAAAAGCAACATGTATACTTGTAACATAGGCATAGTAAAGGCTATCAATGCCACTTTTATTGAAATGAAAGATGCAAAACATTGTTCTAAATAACAGCAAGAAAATCCTAACAAAATAAATTGACGCTCCAAGCAAAACACATATCATGTGGCGAATAAAAATATAGCTCCAAGTAAAGTTACCGATGAACGAAGACGAAAGAGAGGATGCCTTCCGGGGCATCCCCAAGCTTAGGCTCTTGGTTGTCCTTGAATATTACCTTGGGGTGCCTTAGGCATCCCCAATCTTAGGCTCTTGCCACTCCTTATTCCATAGTCCATCGAATCCTTACCCAAAACTTGAAAACTTCACAACACAAAACTTAACAGAAAACTCGTAAGCTTCGTTAGTATAAGAAAATAAATCACCACTTCAAGGTACTGTAATTAACTCATTCTTTATTTATATTGGTGTTAAACCTACAGTATTCCAACTTCTCTATGGTTTATAAACTATTTTACTAGCCATAGATTCATCAAAATAAGCAAACAACACACAAAAAGCAGAATCTGTCAAAAACAGAACAGTCTGTAGTAATCTGGATCAAACGTATACTTCTGTAACTCATAAAATTCTCAAATAAATTTATGGACCTGAGTAATTTATCTATTAATCATCTGAAAAAATAATTAACTAAATATCACTCTCCAAATAAAAATGGCATCAATTCTCGTGAGCGCTAAAGTTTCTGTTTTTTACAGCATGATCAACAAGACTTCTCCCAAGTCTTCCCAAAGGTTCTACTTGGCACAAACACTAATTTAAAAGCATACAACCACATATAAACAGAGGATAGATTAATTATTTATTACTAAACAGGAACAAAAAGCAAGGAACTAAAATAAAATTGGGTTGCCTCCCAACAAGCGCTATCGTTTAACGCCTCTAGCTAGGCATGATGATTTCAATGATGCTCACATAAAGGGTAAGAATTGAAACATAAAGAGAGCATCATGAAGAATATGACTAGCACATTTAAGTCTAAAATGCTTCCTATGCATAGGGATTTTGTGAGCAACCAACTTATGAGAACAATAATCAACTTGCATAGGAAGGTAAAACAAGCATAACTTCAAAATTTTAAGCACATAGAGAGGAAACTTGATATTATTGCAATTCCTACAAGCATATGTTCCTCCCTCATAATAATTTTCAGTAGCATAATGAATGAATTCAAGAATATAACCAGCACCTAAAACATTCTTTTCATGATCTACAAGCATAGAAAATTTACTACTCTCCACATAAGCAAAATTCTTCTCATTCGAAATAGTGGGAGTATCATAGGAAACTCGAATACTATAAATTGTTTCCATATTAAAAGAGTAATGTTCAGAGAAGGGGTAATCATAATCATGACAATTTTTATAAATATAATCATCACTACTTTTTATAGCATAATTTTCATCACAATAATTATCATAAGTAGGAGGCATGCTATCATCATTATAAACTTGCATATCAAAACTTGGGAGAATAAAAATATCATCTTCATTAATCATAGCTTCCCCAAGCTTGGGACAAACATTAATTGTAGAAAATATATTCTCAAATATGTCATCATCATCAAACATAGCTTCCCCAAGCTTGGGCCTTTTCATATCATAAGCATAATCACTCTCATAATTAATAGCATGGATAGCACCAATAGTATAGCAATTATTATATTCTTCCAAGCAAGTGCCAAAAAGATTTTCAAGATCATAAGAAGTATCATTATCTTCCACAATTATATTTTCATGAGGCACAATAGTAATAGGAGCAACTTTATTTGGGAGAGATACCTTTTTACCTCTCTTCCTTTTTCTTTTCTTCTTCTTCACCACATCATGTGTGGGTTCAATCCTCTTTTTGGAGCTCCTTATTAATGAGATTGGTTGAATAGGAGGCTCCTCCTCGTTGCCTGATTCATCATAAGAAATAATAGGAGGATATTGGGAAGTCTCTTCCCTTTCATTAGTATTCTCTTCATCTTCTAATTGTTTTCTTTTCTTTATGTAGTTGGCAATATAAGGATTATCAATGCAATTGACCACACAATACATATAAATTTTCTCTAGATCAAAATCAAGAACTCTATCAAGATTAAACTTTGGAATAGCCTCAGTTATACATTTCATTTCTTCATAACCCAAAATAAGGCTAAGCTCTTTATGATTCTCAAGGGTAATCAAATTATCACAATGTTTGGACATGACTTGATCATGAAACAAATAGCATTGGAGCTTTAAATGACCATGTTCATTGCAAAGTTCACAAGGGGCACGAAAAATATTGAATCTTTCAGCACACTCATCTAGGCTTTCTTGCAACAATTTGGTTTCTATGTACTTATGCCTCTTGCAATATCTATCTTCCCTATTTGGTGTGTACTTGCAAACCCAGTCTACTCCACAAAAATTGACATGTTTATAGGAGGCATTTTCATCATAACTAGTGCAATCATCATTAGTATTATGGATATTCAAAGAATTTGTACTAACAACATTGCAATCATGCTCATCATTCAAATATTTAGTGCAAACATTTTATAGATTTCTTCTTCTAGCACTTGAGCACAATTATCCTTTCCATCATACTTACGAAAGATATTAAAAAGGTGAAGCGTATGAGACAAACTCAATTCCATTTTTATAGTTTTCTTTTATAAACTAAACTAGTGATAAAACAAGAAACTAAAAGACTCGATTTGTAAGATCTAAAGATACACCTTCAAGCGCTAACCTCCCCGGCAACGGCGCCAGAAAAGAGCTTGATGTCTACTACACAACCTTCTTCTTATAGACGTTGTTGGGCCTCCAAGTGCAGAGGTTTGTAGGACAGTAGCAAATTTCCCTCAAGTGGATGACCTAAGGTTTATCAATCCATAGGAGGCATAGGATGAAGATGGTCTCTCTCAAGCAACCCTGTAACCAAATAACAAAGAGTCTCTTGTGTCCCCAACACACCCAATACAATGGTAAATTGTATAGGTGCACTAGTTCAACGAAGAGATAGTGAAACAAGTGGTATATGGATAGTAGACAAAGGTATTTGTAATCTGAAATAATAAAAACAGCAAGGTAGCAAGTGATAAAAGTGAGCATAAATGGTATTGCAATGTGTTAAAACAAGGCCTAGGGTTCATACTTTCGCTAGTGTAAATCCTCTCAACAATACTAACATAATTGGATCATAAAACTATCCCTCAACATGCAACGAAGAGTCACTCCAAAGTCACTAATAGCGGAGAACGAACGAAGAGATTATGGTAGGGGACGAAACCACCTCAAAGGTTTTCTTTCCAATCAATCCGTTTGGTTATTCCTATAAGTGTCACAAACAGCCCTAGAGTTCGTACTAGAATAACACCTTAAGATGCAAATCAACCAATACCCTAATGTCACCTAGATACTCCAATTTCACCTCAAGTATCCGTGGGCATGATTATACGATATGCATCACACAATCTCAATTCATCTATTCAACCAACACAAAGGACCTCATAGAGTGCCCCAAAGATCTACTGGAGAATCACGACGAAAACGTGTGCCAATCCCTATGCATAGGTTCAGGAACCCGCAAGTTGGTCGGCTTAACATACATCAAGTGGCACGCGGTATCCCATTGTCACCACAGATATCCACGGCAAGACATACATCAAGTGTACTCAAACCTTTAAAGACTCAATCCGATAAGATTACTTCAAAGGGGAAACTCGATCCATTACAAGAGAGAAGAGGGGGGAAGAAACATCATAGGATCCAAATATAATAGCAAAGCTCGCGATACATCAAGATCGTATCATCTCAAGAACACGAGAGAGAGAGAGAGAGATCAAACACATAGCTACTGGTACATACCCTCAGCCCCGAGGGAGAACTACTCCCTCCTCGTCAAGGAGAGCACCGGGATGATGTAGATGGTCGCCGTAGAAGGATTGCCCCCTCCGGCAGGGTGCCGGAATGGGTCTAGATTGGTTTTCAGTGGCTACGGAGGCTTCTGGTGGCGGAACTCTCGATCTAATCTCTGTTCTAGAAGTTTTAGGGTATATGGAATTATATAGGCAGGAGAAGCACGTTAGGGGAGCTACGAGGGCCCCACGAGGCAGGGGGCGCGCCCTAGGGGGGGCGCCCCCACCCTCGTGAGCACCTCGTTCCTTCCTTGACATGGGGTCCAAGTCCATCAGGTGTGTTTCCTTCCAAAAATAACTTCTCCAGTTGATTTCGTTCCGTTTCGACTCCGTCTGATATTCCTTTTCTTCAAAACACTGAAATAGGCATAAAACAGCAAATCTGGGCTGGCCCTCCGGTTAATAGGTTAGTCCCAAAAATAATATAAAAGTGGATAATGAAGCCCAATATTGCCCAAAATAGTAGATAATATAACATGGAGCAATCAAAAATTATAGATACATTGGAGACGTATCAACTTGTCGCAGGCTTTCAAAGGTCTCCTCCAGGTCTTGGATCAAGTTTCTCGCCTCCCGAGACTTCACCACAGTGCCGTTGACGTAGGCCTCCGTGTTCCTCCCGAGCTGCCGCCCTAAAGCGATGTGCATCAGCCGCTGAAAGGTCACACCCGCGTTGCGCAGTCCATAGGGTTGTTGGGGAACGTAGCATAAATTCAAAATTTTCCTGCGTGTCACCAAGATCTATCTATGGAGTCATCTAGCAATGAGGGAGGAGTGGATCTACATACCCTTGTAGATCGTGCGCGGAAGCGTTCAAGAGAACGGGGTTGATGGAGTCGTACTCGTTGTGATCCAAATCACCGATGATCCTAGCGCCGAACGGACGGCACCTCCGTGTTCAACACACGTACGGAGCAGTGACGTCTCCTCCTTCTTGATCCAGAAAGGGGGAAGGAGAGGTTGATGGAGATCCAGCAGCACGACGGCGTGGTGGTGGAAGTAGCGGGATTCCAACAGGGCTTCGCCAAGCGCTGCGGGAGGAGGGGGATGTGTCATGGGAGGGAGAGGGAGGCGCCAGGGCTCAGGTCTGGTTGCCATCCCTTCCCCCCACTATATATAGGTCCAAGGGAGAGGGGGGCGCAGCCTTGGCCCTTCCTCCAAGGAAGGGTGCGGCCAAGGGAGGAGTCCCTCCTCCCCAAGGCACCTCGGAGGTGCCTTCCCCCTTTAGGACTCTTCCTTTCCCTCTTCTCTTGGCGCATGGTCCTCTTGGGGCTGGTGCCCTTGGCCCATATAGGCCAAGGCGCACCCCCTACAGCCCATGTGGCCCCCGGGGCAGGTGGCCCCACCCAGTGGACCCCCGGGACCCTTCCGGTGGTCCCGGTACAATACCGGTGACCCCGAAACTTGTCCCGATGGCCGAAATAGCACTTCCTATATAAAATTCTTTACGTCCGGACCATTCCGGAACTCCTCGTGACGTCCGGGATCTCATCCGGGACTCCGAACAACTTTCGGGTTACCGCATAATAATATCTCTATAACCCTAGCGTCACCGAACCTTAAGTGTGTAGACCCTACGGGTTCGGGAGACATGCAGACATGACCGAGATGACTCTCCGGTCAATAACCAACAGCGGGATCTGGATACCCATGTTGGCTCCCACATGTTCCATGATGATCTCATCGGATGAACCATGATGTCAAGGACTTAATCAATCCCGTATACAATTCCCTTTGTCTATCGGTACGATACTTGCCCGAGATTCGATCGTCGGTATCCCGATACCTTGTTCAATCTCGTTACCGGCAAGTCTCTTTACTCATTCCGTAACACATCATCCCGTGATCAACTCCTTGATCACATTGTGCACATTATGATGATGTCCTACCGAGTGGGCCCAGAGATACCTCTCCGTTTACACGGAGTGACAAATCCCAGTCTCGATTCGTGCCAACCCAACAGACACTTTCGGAGATACCCGTAGTGTACCTTTATAGCCACCCAGTTACGTTGTGACGTTTGGCACACCCAAAGCACTCCTACGGTATCCGGGAGTTGCACAATCTCATGGTCTAAGGAAATGATACTTGACATTAGAAAAGCTTTAGCATACGAACTACATGATCTTGTGCTAGGCTTAGGATTGAGTCTTGTCCATCACATCATTCTCCTAATGATGTGATCCCGTTATCAACGACATCCAATGTCTATGGTCAGGAAACCGTAACCATCTATTGATCAACGAGCTAGTCAACTAGAGGCTTACTAGGGACATGGTGTTGTCTATGTATCCACACATGTATCTGAGTTTCCTATCAATACAATTCTAGCATGGATAATAAACGATTATCATGAACAAGGAAATATAATAATAACCAATTTATTATTGCCTCTAGGGCATATTTCCAACAGTCTCCCACTTGCACTAGAGTCAATAATCCAGTTCACATCGATATGTGATTAACACTCAAGGTCACATCCCCATGTGACTAACACCCAAAGAGTTTACTAGAGTCAATAATCTAGTTCACATTACCATGTGATTAACACTCGATGAGTTCTGGGTTTGATCATGTTATGCTTGTGAGAGATGTTATAGTCAACGGGTCTGAATCTTTCAGATCCGTATGTACTTCGCAAATCTCTATGTCATCTTGTAGATGCAGCTAATACGCTATATTTGGAGCCATTTAAAATAACTGTTCTACTTGGAGCTATTCTAAATTGTTGCTCCATTATACGTATCCGGCATCTCTACTCAGAGCTATCCGGATAGGTGTTAAGCTTGCATCGACGTAACTCTTTACGTCGAACTCTTTATCACCTCCATAACCGAGAAACATATCCTTATTCCTCTAAGGATAATTTAGACCGCTATCGGGTGATCTACTCCTAGATTACCTTTGTACCCTCTTGCCAGATATGTGGCAAGGCACACATCAGGTGCGGTACTCAGCATGGCATACCGTATAGAGCCTATGACAAAAGCATAGGGGACAACATTCGTCCTTTCTCTTTCTTCTGCCGTGGTCGAGCTCTAAGTCTTAACTTCATACCTTACAACTCAGGCAAGTACTCCTTCTTTGACTGATCCATCTTGAACCCCTTCAAGATCACGTCAAGGTATGTGCTCATTTGAAAGTAACATTAAGCGTTTTGATCTATCCTTATAGATCCTGATGCTCAATGTTCAAGTAGCTTAATCCAGGCTTTCCATTGAAAAACACTTTCCAAATAACCCTATATGCTTTCCAGAAATTCTACATCATTTCTGATCCATAATATGTCAACAACATATACTTATCAGAAATTCTATAGTGCTCCCACTCACTTCTTTGGAAATACAAGTTTCTCATAAACTTTGTATAAACCCAAAACCTTTGATCATCTCATCAAAGCGTACATTCCAACTCTGAGATGCTTACTCCAGTCCTTAGAAGGATTGCTGGAGCTTTGCATACTTATTAGCATCTTTCAGGATTGACAAAACCTTCCGGTTGTATCACATACAACCTTTCCTCAAGAAAATCGTCGAGGAAACAATGTTTTGACATCCTATCTACAAGATTTCATAAATAATGCAGTAATCGCTAATATAATTCCAACAGACTCTTAGCATCGCTACGAGTGAGAAAGTCTCGTCGTAGTCAACTCCTTGAACTTGTCGAAAAACATCTTAACGACAAGTCGAGCTTTCTTAATGGTGACATTTACCATCATTGTCCGTCTTCCTTTTAAAATCCATATGTACCTAACAGCCTTACGACCATCAAGTAGTTCTTCCAAAGTCTACACTTTGTTTTCATATATGGATCCTCTCTCGGATTATATGGCCTCGAGCCATTTATCGGAATCCGGGCCCACCATCGCTTCTCCATAGCTCGTAGGTTCATTGTTGTCTAGCAACATGACTTCCAAGACAGGATCACGTACCATTCTGAAGTAGTACGCATCCTTGTCATCCCACGAGATTTGGTAGTGACTTGATCTGAAGTTTCATGATCACTATCATAAGCTTCCACTTCAATTAGTGTAGGTGCCACAGGAACAACTTCCTGTGCCCTGCCACACACTAGTTGAAGAGACGGTTCAACAACCTTATCAAGTCTCCACCATCCTCCCACTCAATTCTTTCGAGAGAAACTTTTCCTCGAGAAAGGACCCGATTTTAGAAACAATCCCTTATTGCTTTCGGATTGAGACAGGAGGTATACCCAACTGTTTTGGGTGTCCTATGAAGATGCATTTATCCTCTTTAGGTTCGAGCTTATCAGCCTGAAACTTTTTCGCATAAGCGTTGCAGCCCCAAACTTTTAAGAAATGACAGCTTAGGTTTCTCTAAACCATAGTTCATACGGTGTCATCTCATCGAAATTACGTGGTGCCCCTTTTAAAGTGAATGTGGTTGTCTCTAATGCCTAACCCATAAACTATCGTGGTAATTCGATAAGAGACGTCATGGTATGCATCATATCCAATAGGGTGCAGTTATGATGTATGGACACACCATCACACCATGGTGTTCCAGGCTGTATTAGTTGTGAAACAATTTCCACAGTGTCTTAATTCTATGCCAAACTCGTAATTCAGATATTCATCTCTATGATCATATCATAGATATCTTATCCTCTTGTCACGACGATCTTTCAACTTCACCCTGAAATTACTTGAACCTTTCAATAATTCAGACTCGTGATTTATCAAGTAAATGTACTCAACATCTACTCAAATCATCTGTGAAGTAAGAACATAACGATATCCATTACACGCCTCAGCACTCATTGGACTGCACACATCAAAATGTATTACTTCCAACAAGTTGCTTTCTAGTTCCATTTTACTGAAAACGAGGCTTTCAGTCATCTTGCCCATGTGGTATGATTTGCATGTCTCAAGTGATTCAAAATCAAGTAGTCCAAACGGTCCATTTGCATGGAGTTTCTTCATGCATATACACCAATAGACATGGTTCGCATGTCTCAAACTTTTAAAAAAGAGTGAGTCCAAAGATCCATCAACATGGAGCCTCTTCATGCGTTTTATACCGATATGACTTACGTGGCAGTGCCATAAGTAGGTGGTACTATCATTACTATCTTATATCTTTTGGCATGAACATGTGTATCACTACGATCGAGATTCAACAAACCATTCATTTTGGGTGCAAGACCATTGAAGGTATTATTCAAATAAACAGAGTAACCATTATTCTCCTTAAATGAATAACCGTATTGCGATAGACATAATCCAATCATGTCTATGCTCAACGCAAACACCAATCTCGATGGTAGAGGGAGCGTGCGATGCTTGATCATATCAACATTGGAAACACTTCCAACACATATTGTCAGCTCACCTTTAGCTAGTCTCCATTTATTCCGTTGCTTTTATTTCGAGTTACTAACACTTAGCAACCGAACCGGTATCTAATACCCTGGTGCTACTAGGAGTACTAGTAAAGTACACATCAACACAATGTATATCCAATATACTTCTATCGACCTTGCCAGCCTTCTCATCTACCAAGTATCTAGGGTAATTCTGCTCCAGTGGTTGTTCCCTTTATTACAGAAGCACTTAGTCTCGGGTTTGGGTTCAACCTTGGGTTTCTTCACTAGAGCAGCAGCTAATTTGCCGTTTCATGAAGCATCCCTTTTTCCCTGGACCTTCTTGAAACTAGTGGTTTCACCAACCATCAACAATTGATGCTCCTTCTTGATTTCTACTTTTGTGGTGTCAAACATCGTGAATATCTCAAGGATCATCGTATATGTCCCTGATATATTATAGTTCATCACGAAGCTCTAGCAGCTTGGTGGTAATGACTTCGGAGAAACATCACTATCTCATCTGGAAGATTAACTCCCACTCGATTCAAATGATTGTTGTACTCAGACAATCTGAGCACAAGCTCAACAATTGAGCTTTTCTCCTTAGTTTGTAGGCTAAGAAAATCGTCGGAGGTCTTATACCTCTTGACGTGGGCACGAGCCTGAAATCCCAATTTCAGCCCTCGAAACATCTCATATGTTTCGCGACGTTTAAAAACATCTTCGGTGCCTCAACTCTAAACCGTTTAACTGAACTATCACATAGTTATCAAAATGTGTATGTCAGATGTTCGCAACATCCACATACAACGTTCGAGGTTCAGCACACTGAGCGGTGCATTAAGGACATAAGCCTTCTATGAAGCAATGAGGACAATCCTTAGTTTACGGTCCTAGTCCGCATAATTGCTACTATCAACTTTCAACTAAATTTTCTCTAGGAACATATCTAAACAGTAGAACTGATGCGCGAGCTACGACATAATTTGCGAAAACCTTTTTGACTATGTTCAGGATAAACAAGTTCATCTTATGAACTCCCACTCAGATAGACATCCCTCTAGTCTTCTAAGTGATTACATGATCCGAGTTAACTAGGCCGTGTCCGATCATCACGTGAGACGGACTAGTCAACATCGGTGAACATCTTCATGTTGATTGTATCTACCATACGACTCATGCTCGACCTTTCGGTCTCTTGTGTTCCGAGGCCATGTCTGTACATGCTAGGCTCGTCAAGTCAACCTAAGTGTTTTGCATGTGTTCCAAGGCCATGTCTGTACATGCTAGGCTCGTCAACACCCGTTGTATTCGAACGTAAGAATCTATCACACCCGATCATCACCTGGTTCTTCGAAACGACGAACTTTCACAACGGTGCACAGTTAGGGGGAACACCTTCTTGAAATTTTAGTGAGGGATCATCTTATTTACTACCGTCGTTCTAAGCAAATAAGATGTATAAACATGATAAACATCATATGCAATCAAATAGTGACATGATATGGCCAATATCATATTGCTCCTTTTGATCTCCATCTTCGGGGCTCCATGATCATCATCGTCACCGGCATGACACCATGATCTCCATCATCGTGTCTTCATGAAGTTGTCTCGCCAACTATTACTTCTACTTCTTTGGCTACCGGTTAGTAATAAAGTAAAGTAATTACATGACGTTTATGTTGACACGCAGGTCATAAATAAATAAAGACAACTCCTATGGCTCCTGCCAGTTGTCATACTCATCGACATGCAAGTCGTGATTCCTATTACAAGAACATGATCAATCTCATACATCACATATCATTCATCACATTCTTCTTGGCCATATCACATTACATAGCATACCCTGCAAAAACAAGTTAGACGTCCTCTAATTGTTGTTTGCATGTTTTACGTGGCTGCTATGGGTTTCTAGCAAGAACGTTTCTTACCTACGCAAAAACCACAACGTGATATGCCAATTGCTATTTACCCTTCATAAGGACCCTTTTCATCGAATCCGATCCGACTAAAGTGGGAGAGACAGACACCCGCTAGCCACCTTATGCAACTAGTGCATGTCAGTCGATGGAACCAGTCTCACGTAAGAGTACGTGTAAGGTCGGTCCGGGCCGCTTCATCCCACAATGCCACCGAATCAAGATTGGACTAGTAACAGTAAGCATATTGAACAAAATCAACGCCCACAACTACTTTGTGTTCTACTCGTGCATAGAAACTACGCATAGACCTAGCTCATGATGCCACTGTTGGGGAACGTAGCATAAATTCAAAATTTTCCTACGTGTCACCAAGATCTATCTATGGAGTCATCTAGCAACGAGGGAGGAGTGGATCTACATACCCTTGTAGATCGCGCGTGGAAGCGTTCAAGAGAACGGGGTTGATGGAGTCGTACTCGTCGTGATCCAAATCACCGATGATCCTAGCGCCGAATGGACGGCACCTCCGCGTTCAACACACGTACGGAGCAGCGACGTCTCCTCCTTCTTGATCCAGCAAGGGGGAAGGAGAGGTTGATGGAGATCCAGCAGCACGACGGCGTGGTGGTGGAAGTAGCGGGATTCCAACAGGGCTTCGCCAAGCCCTGCGGGAGGAGGGGATGTGTCATGGGAGGGAGAGGGAGGCGCCAGGGCTCAGGTCTGGTTGCCATCCCTTCCCCCCACTATATATAGGACCAAGGGAGAGGGGGGTGCAGCCTTGGCCCTTCCTCCAAGGAAGGGTGCGGCCAAGGGAGGAGTCCCTCCTCCCCAAGGCACCTCGGAGGTGCCTTCCCCCTTTAGGACTCTTCCTTTCCCTCTTCTCTTGGTGCATGGGCCTCTTGGGGCTGGTGCCCTTGGCCCATATAGGCCAAGGCGCACCCCCTACAGCCCATGTGGCCCCCGGGGCAGGTGGCCCCACCCGGTGGACCCCCGGGACCCTTCCGGTGGTCCCGGTACAATACCGGTGACCCCGAAACTTGTCCCGATGGCCGAAATAGCACTTCCTATATATAATTCTTTACCTCCGGACCATTATGGAACTCCTCATGACGTCCGGGATCTCATCCGGGACTCCGAACAACTTTCGGGTTACCGCATACTAATATCTCTATAACCCTAGCGTCACCGAACCTTAAGTGTGTAGACCCTACGGGTTCGGGAGACATGCAGACATGACCGAGATGACTCTCCGGTCAATAACCAACAGCGGGATCTGGATACCCATGTTGGCTCCCACATGTTCCACGATGATCTCATCGGATGAACCACGATGTCAAGGACTTAATCAATCCCGTATACAATTCCCTTTGTCTATCAGTATGATACTTGCCCGAGATTCGATCGTCGGTATCCCGATACCTTGTTCAATCTCGTTACCGGAAAGTCTCTTTACTCGTTCTGTAACACATCATCCCGTGATCAACTCCTTGATCACATTGTGCACATTATGATGATGTCCTACCGAGTGGGCCTAGAGATACCTCTCCGTTTACACGGAGTGACAAATCCCAGTCTCGATTCGTGCCAACCCAACAGACACTTTCGGAGATACCCGTAGTGTACCTTTATAGCCACCCAGTTACATTGTGACGTTTGGCACACCCAAAGCACTCCTACGGTATCCGGGAGTTGCACAATCTCATGGTCTAAGGAAATGATACTTGACATTAGAAAAGCTTTAGCATACGAACTACATGATCTTGTGCTAGGCTTAGGATTGGGTCTTGTCCATCACATCATTCTCCTAATGATGTGATCCCGTTATCAACGACATCCAATGTCCATGGTCAGGAAACCATAACCATCTATTGATCAACGAGCTAGTCAACTAGAGGCTTACTAGGGACATGGTGTTGTCTATGTATCCACACATGTATCTGAGTTTCCTATAAATACAATTCTAGCATGGATAATAAACAATTATCATGAACAAGGAAATATAATAATAACCAATTTATTATTGCCTCTAGGGCATATTTCCAACAAGGGTATACAGGTGTAGCAGTACACCCCACACGGGGTCAGGAAGGTTGTCTTCTCTACATCTTCCACTTCCATCTTGATATGGTGATACCCTGAGAATGCATCCAGGAAGCACAGTAGGTTGCACTCGGCGGTGGTGTCGACGATCTGGTCGATGCGCGGGAGAGGGAACGGATCTTGAGGGCATGCCTTGTTGAGGTTGGTGTAGTCGATGCACATTCGCTCCTTCTCGCCTTTCTTCGGCACCACGACGGGGTTCACCAGCCATTCAGGGTACCTAACCTCACGAATGGCACCTGCTGCCTCCAACTTGTGGGTCTCTTGGACAATGAAGGCCTGCTTCTCCGTGGACTGCCACCTTGCTCGCTGCTTCACAGGGCGCACATTGGGCCATACCCTTAAGTGGTGCTGAATCACCTCTCTCGGGACCCCCACCAGCTGATTGGGCTCCCATGCGAATATATCCTTGTTCACGCGCAAGAACTTTACCAATGCTTCCTCTTGGCCGAGGTTGAGGCCGGCACCTATGGTGAAGGTGGCTCCTCGTCCTCGTCGACCAACACCTCCTTGGTTTCTGCCTTGTCTTGGGTGAACAACTGCTTCTTCTTGGTTGGCGCGACCTCCTTGTTCTTGGGGGCACCGGCGCCGATGGGCTGCGCCGCCGCAGCGGTCCTGAAGGCAAGTTTGAGCGCTGTCACGGCCTCCTTGGTGTCCCCCCTAATGGTGAGGACACCTTTGCTTCCAGGCATCTTCATGAGGTTGTAGGCTGGATGAGTCGCCGCCATGAACTGGGCCAGAGCTGGGTACCCGAGGATGGCATTGTACGGGAGGCCGATGCGGGCGATGTTGAAGTCGACCAGCTCGGTGCGGTAGTTGTCGCACGTGCCGAAGGTGACGGGAAGGCAGATCTGCCCCAGGGAGTGGGCAGCACCGCCACCAACTCCTGAGAAAGGCTTGCTGAGGCAAAGCCGCTCGAGCGGCACGTGACGAAGGCTGAAGGCTTCCATGGAGAGAAAGTTGAGGCCAGCGCCACCGTTGTTGAGGGTCTTGGTGACAGCCACGTTGCAGATGGTGGGAGCGCAGAGCATCGGAAGCATGCTCGAGCCGGTGGTGGTGACGGGGTGGTCTTCTGAGCTGAAGGTGAGGTCGGCCTCAGGCGTAGCCCAGCCCGGCGGAGCCCCCGGGCGCTTGGAAGCGGCACCAATCTGGCGGAGGAACGACTTGATGTGGCGGTCTGAAGGCGGCGCCTGCAGCCACCTAACAGGGCCGCGACCGCGTGGTGCACCTGTGCCGTGTAGCATGAAGTGAAGATGTCGCGCAGCTGCTCCCAAGACGCCATTGTGGATCCAGGAAGGTTGAGCAGCCAGGCGCGCGGCTCGTCGGCGAGGGCCATGGGAAGCCAGTTGGCCATGACCTTGTCACCACCCCGGACTCAAGGACGGCCTCCTCGTATGCCAGCAGGAAAGCTGACGGGCCTGCCATGCAGTCGTAGCGCGGCGGCATCTCCGGCTTGAACTTGTGTGGCCACTGTTGGTGTCAAAACCGGCGGATCTCGGGTAGGGGTTCCCGAACTGTGCGTCTAAGGCTGATGGTAACAGGAGGCGGGGGACGCAATGTTTACCCAGGTTCGGGCCCTCTCGATGGAGGTAATACCCTACTTCCTGCTTGATTGATCTTGATGATATAGGTATTACAAGAGTTGATCTACCACGAGATCATAGAGGCTAAACCCTAGAAGCTAGCCTATGATTATGATTATTGTTGTCCTATGGACTAAACCCTCCGGTTTATATAGACATCGAAGGGGGCTAGGGTTACACAGAGTCGGTTACAGAGAAGGAGATCTACATATCCAAATCGCCAAGCTTGCCTTCCACGCAAAGGAGAGTCCCACCCGGACACAGGACGAAGCCTTCAATCTTGTATCTTCATAGTCCAACAGTCTGGCCAAAGTATATAATCCAGCTGTCCGAGGACCCCTTAATCCAGGACTACCTCAGTAGCCCCTGAACCAGGCTTCAATGACGATGAGTCCGGCGCGCAGATTGTCTTCGGCATTGCAAGGCGGGTTCCTTCTCCAAATACTCCATAGAAGATTTTGAAGACAAGGATTGTGTCCGGCTCTGTAAAACAAATTCCACATACCACCGTAGAGAGTATAATATTCCACAAATCTAATCTGCTGACAACATTTCATAACGTGACATCCTACAACGGTCTGGTCATTATGAACCGTTTTTCCCAGCCTGCCACTGCACGTGTTGCGAGGCGGTTTTATTGGCACGTCTTGTCGAAGCAGAGATCGTGTTCCCCGTATCACGGGATTCTCATTAATACGGGTGTAGGTAAACCAATCGTGCTTGTTAGTATGACTCCTCGATTTTAGGCAAGTTCCAAACGGCCACACGGATGACGCTTGACATTCACCCTCTTTATAAAGGGTCCAAGGCTTGTCCTTTTCTTCTCGTGCTCGATCCTTCCCCTCCCTCACCTCTAGTTCCAACACCCAAGGCTCAGGCTAAGCGCTTCGGACCTCCAACTATGTCCGGATCCAACCTTCAAGGTCGGTGGATGGCCTCCTCTGTCACCGAGGAGGACATCAAGAAGCTAAGGGAAGCCAGGTACCTGACCACCGAAATCTCGCACAGGCTGCCTGCTCAAGGGCAGGTCATCCCCACTCCCGAGCCAAACGAGAGTGTCGTATTTGTTTCCCACTTCCTCCGAGGGCTAGGCTTTAGTCTTGATCCCTTTGTAAGAGGGTTTATGTTCTATTATGGGCTCGATTTCCACGATCTAGCTCCAGATTCCATCCTTTGCATCTCGTCGTTTATCGTCGTGTGTGAGGCCTTCCTCCGCATCACCCCACACTTCATCTTATGGCTCAAGACCTTCAATGTGAAGCCGAAGACGATCAATGGGCGACACGCAGAATGCGGAGGTGCCATAATAAGAAAAGGCGACGATGCTCTATGGCCAAAGGGTTCCTTCCCGGAGGTGTCCAACTTATGGCAGCGGGAGTGGTTTTACATCACAGCTCCCCGAAGTATGAAGTGGGCAGCTGCCCCCGCCTTCCGCTCGGGCCCCCCGCCGCAACTGGCGTCATGGGTCAACAAGGGGCTGGACTGGGAGCCAGTTAATGACGTGCTGACATTGCAAAGTCGCATCCGAGATCTCCTCAAGAGGGATGTCAGTCTTGTCAAGGTAATGCAAGTTATGTTAGTTCGTCGGGTCCTGCCATGCCAATGTCGATCTCTCCATATGTGGGAGTTCAACCCGGAAGGACCGCAAACTATTCAGCAATTCTTCGGCGTGACGCTCGAAGAGATGTATGGATTGTTCTTCGGATCATGAATAAAGTGTCCGGACACCACCGAGGATGCGGGTCTCAACTGCAACCGTCTAGATACCCACGTAAGTAATTCTGCGGCCGAACATGCTGTCTTTTTATTTGTCACAACATCATTCTGAAAAAATCGCTCTCGGCCAGGACTGGATAAGAAAGGTGGAGATGATCAGGTGTTTGGACCCCTTCCCGAAGGCTCACCGGATCCTGTACTAGCCAGGATGCTTGAGCACGCACCTTATCAAGTGCTATCAGGGGAAGATAAAGGGAGGAATAAAGAAGCCGAAAGCGGGCTTCATGCATTACTCATCCAAACCAAGGGAATTAGTGTCTCCGCGAAGGAGGATAATCGACGAGAAGAATCGAGAACCCCCTCTCCCCAAGGAAGGAAAAGGACCACCTCTAGAGACTTGGAAACGAAGGTTTCCAAACGAGGGAAGAAACCTTCACCAGGGGGCCCTGCCTCGGAGGGCGTCCTTACCGCACAGTTCCCGCAAGGGGGCCCGCCCTCCACCGAGCTGTAAGTGAACAAGAGTACTTTGGTAAATATATCCTGTTTTATCTCCGAGGACAATAACCGAGACATATATCTTGTAGTCCAGCTCGTAGCCCTTCTCGACGGAGTTCATCTTTGGGGGATCTTCTCCCGGAGATGATGGAGAGCGAAACGCCTCCCCCTGTCTCCCCACCTCCTGGGGCGAACGACCCTGAGGTGTCATCATGGAGGAATTCTCCTGATCCGCCAAGGCCAGAAGGTAACCCTTCGGCCACCCGAAGTCCAGAGTATTCGGCTCCTAAGGAGAGCAACAAAAAGAGTCTGGGATTGTCCGGTGCACAACCGGACGCACTGATGGGTCTTTTGGAGCAAGCAGCTATCTTAGAGGCGCATCGTACTTTAATGGGTACGGTGGTTGAGAGGATTTCATCCGCCAAAAGTGGGTTGCATGAGGCTTTTACGAGCCTGCTAAGATGTTTTGAGGTACGCAAAGTAAAAAAAATTTGACGATACCGCACACTCTAGGTGTGCTCTATACAGATAGTAGCCCCTGAGACTCTGGTTGCTGTCCAGAGGCGGCAAACAAAGGATCATAGTCCCAGGTAATGATCGCGCTGCTTTCATGTGCAGGTGGCTGAGGGTCCGGTGGCTGGCCGGACTGCTGAGTTTGCCGGACTGAGGCGACAACTTGACACGGCAGATGCCGACATTGCGCTTGTGAACAAGCGGCTTGATGAGGCACGGGGTATGTATTTTCGGGTGGTCAACAAATATTAAGAGGAGCATGATGCTAGTATTTATAATATGCTGTGACTGCAGATGGAGCTGCCGCCGTGGAGACCCTTCGGGCGGAACTTGCCCGAGCCAAGGAGCAAGGCAGGAGAAGTGATGCGGCCGCCCTAAAGGCGGCCGAAGACTTAAGAGCCGAACAGGCTGCTCATCGCCAGAGCGAAGAGAAGATAGCCAAGATGGCTGTTGAGCTGAGAGATGCCGCCGTCCGATATGAGCTTCTTGAAAAGGAAAGCCAAGCGAAAGCGGCTGACATGAAGAAAGCCATGGAAGCAGCCAAGGAAACCCGCTCTGAAATCAGAGCGGCGAAGGAGGAACTCCGTCAGGCCGGAGATATCACAGCTGGGAAGCCCTTTTTGTTGTGGACGAAGTTCGGAGATCCGAAGTATGCCCCTCTGGATCAATTATGGAGTGCTGCAGACGCGTATTCTCACTTGGCAATGAGTGCTGCTGATGCAACTGAGTTTTTCAAAGATCAGAAAGATCATGAAGTGGAAAGATTGTTCTGGTCGCAGTTCAGTGCTCCAACGCGTCCGCTTCTATTAAATGAACAAATGGCCGAGTGGGCCGAGCTCCATAGGTTGTCCGGAATTGCCATGAGGTCTGTCGTGGATCATCTTTGGCCAAAGGGACCAAGGCCAAATAGTTATTTTGGTTTAGTGCAACGATTTCTTGGTGATGTGCCGCATATCGACGCTGTAAAGAGGTCGGCGTGCATAGAGGGTGCGTGGATGGCCCTTGCCCGTGTTAAGACATACTGGGCAGAGATGGAGGCCACCGCTATTGCAACCTAGGATCTGGCCGTAGGCCAGGTCCCGACTGAGCACTATTTTGAAGAAGTCCTAGAAGGCGCTCGTTTAATAGAGGCTCAGTGCTCGAAGAGTATCATGTTCGAGTGACATGTATCCCAATTGTAAAGATAATGCTATTTGGATTATAAAGGCTGTGTTTATACTTTTGCCTGAAAGTATTATGATGCCTCTTGTGCGGCCATTTATGTATGTATATAACCTGAAAGTTTGCAGTCGTTGGCTTCAGCCCCCACACACATAATGCGGGGGTGTTCGGAAAAGCATGTATTCACACTTGACCCAACGTGTTGGTCCATTAAGGAGGTGACAGAGCGGCGAACAAGGAAATCGGACTATATAGCTTTAACACTTTCACTTAGCCACAGGAGTTTGACGGTGGGGTTACTATATAGCCCCTGGTACTTCCGTGCTCATCCGAACACGGTGCGCGTACATACATGACCGGGAAACCAGTCCTTCGTTAATGCGGAGGAATCGCGAAGATTCCGCTGAGTCATCGAGTGGTTGACCAGTCTCATGCTTTATCATGATAGTCAATTTTCGGCTTTCTCTACTAAGGTGCTCATCCAGATGAAACATGGCACAATCGCAGTAGTTCTCTTGGTGCCACCTTAGCTGATAGAGCAGAACGTAAGGTAGCAAAACACGGGAGCCGGGCAAACCCAACTATTGACCAAAGACATGATTCAGAGCTAATGCATATAAGGCCAAACTCGCGACGCCGAACACTCCCTAAGGTATTCGGACTTTACAACATATACTGGGCTGAGTAACGCCCTCGATAATGAGACCTGAATTTCCAGGTACTGGCATTAGTATGACGTGACAAAATGCCCATAACGCCAGCATCCCTTTCAGTTGTATTGAGTATCCGGAGGGAGTGAAGCAACAAGAGATAGTAAAAAAGGTTTACACAGGGTCTTAATCTAAAAAGAAGCCTTTGAGTGGGGCCCTGCTGCACGTATGTGCCTGTGTCTCCGTTGTGCCGTATCCTGGAAGCGTGTAGCACGATGATCATATGTAAAAGAGAAAAACCCAGGTGAAAGTCTTCGTGCGAAAAATAGGTTATTCTTAATGAACCATTAAAATGCAATTTTAAATAGGGTCCAGCCGAACTGTAGCCCTTTTTACATGTAGGAAGCCCCTAGCACCACCTATGGGGGTATATCTATCAACCCAATCTTAGGTTTATCTGAGCTGTTACAGCTAGTGGTGCGCCGGACTCGTCTAACCGTGTCCGCGGTCTTGACGACCGATCGTTTCTTCTGGTTGGAGAGGTCGTTCAGTGATTGGCTGCTAAAGCCACCACATATTCCTCCGTACATGAGGAATGCTCTGTGTTTCCGCTAACTATGATGATGCCACATGGACCGGGCATCTTAAGCTTAAGATAAGCGTAATGCAGTACTGCATTAAAAAGAGCGAAGGCCGTTCTTCCGAGTAGTGCATGATAGCCGCTTCAAAATGGAGTGATATCGAAGGTTAATTCTTCGCTTCGGAAGTTATTGGGAGAACCAAATAGAACCTCTAGAACTGGAGAGCCCGTGCAGCGGGCCTCTGGGCCTAGTATTACTTCTTTAAAGGTAGTATTGCTTTGGCTGATTCTTGTCGGGTCTATCCCCATTTTGCGGACGGTGTCCTGATATATCAGATCAAGACTACTGCCGCCGTCCATAAGGACTCGGGTGAGATGGTATCCGTCAATTATTGGGTCTAGCACCAAGGCAGCTGATCCTCCATGCCGGATACTAGTCGGGTGATCCCTGCGATCAAAAGTGATCGGGCAAACCGACCAAGGGTTGAACTTGGGGGTGACGGGCTCCATGGAGTATATGTCTCGGGGTGCACGCTGGCGCCTCCTCTTCGGTATGTGAGTTGTGTAAATCATGTTCACTATTTTGACCTCTGGTGGGAATATTTTCTGTCCCCCAGTGTTCAGCTCGCGAGGCTCATCCTCGTCTTCGCTTGGTGTCTCCCTCCCCTTGTGTTCGGCGTTTAGCTTGCCGGCCTGCTTGAAGACCCAGCATTCTCTCTTGGTGTGATCTGCAGGTTTGTCGGAGGTGCCATGAATCTGACATAATCTGTCTAGAATCTTGTTTAGGCTAGACGGTCCATCTCTGCTGCCTTTAAATGGCTTTTTCCGTTGACCGGGTTGAGAGCCCCTGAATCCGGCGTTTACCGCCGTGTTGTCTGGGTTGTCTTTGTTGTTTCGACGCTTGCTTTTATTGTGTCATGGTTTCCTGTTGCCATCCCTGACTTCGGATGTGCCTGGGTTGCTGGTGCCTCTACGGGCCAGCCAACTGTCTTCGCCCACGCAAAAGCGGGTCATAAGGCTTGTTAGGGTTGTCATTGTCCTCGGTTTTTCCTGGCCGAGGTGTCTGGCGAGCCATTCATCCCGGACACTATGCTTGAAAGCTGCTAACGCTTCGGCATCTGGATAGTCGACGATTTGATTCTTCTTCATGAGAAATCTATTCCAAAGCTTTCAGGCTGACTCTCCGGGCTATTGAATTATGTGACTTAAATCGTCTACGTTCAGAGGTCGGACATAGCTCCCTTGAAAATTGGCCCTAAAAGCATCCTAAAGCTCTTTCCAGCTTCCAATTGAGTTTTCGAGGAGGCTTTTCAGCCAGTGTCGAGCTGGTCCTTTCAACTTGAGGGGCAGGTATTTGATGGTGTGGAGATCATCTCCGCGAGCCATGTGGATGTGAAGGATAAAGTCCTCAATCTAGACCCCATGGTCTGTCATTCCGTCGTATGTCTCTATGTTCACGGGTTTGAATCCTTCTAGAAATTCATGGTCCAACACCTCATCGGTGAAGCATAGGGGGTGCCCGGCACCCCTGTATTTGGATGCGTCATGGCATTCTTCAGACGGTTGTAGCATTTGGTTTTGATTCCGAGCTGTTATTTGGTCAGTATAGTCGTTTGGGCGGCCAAGATTCTATGCTGGAGTGCGCTTCCTAGATCCGTATATGGACCTGGCCATACCGGCTTTTTTGTGCAGGTCTTCACGTAAATCATGCGTTGACTTGTGTGCGACGTCATTAGCCGCCCTATCGTGGCCACGGGGTGGTCGATCCGGCTGATCGGCCATTTTATTTTTTGGCTGAATGGGCTCTAAAGCCTCGTCGTTGAATTCAGGCAGTAGCTTGCGCTTTGGATAGCTCTTTGTGTGGCGACTGCCGCCGTACGTTTCTTTAGTGTCAAGCACTTTATTCCATCTGTTGTTGAGCGTATTCTACGTGGCCTTAAGCCTTTGCTTTTGCTTCGTCAGGCTCCTCACGGTGGTGATAAGCCTTCTATGGAGGTTCTCTTGTTCCAAGTGCCTTTCCGGGATGATGTGTGCATCGTCGTCCGGACTGTTCTCGACTCCGGAGACAGGTTGATGAGCTTTACCCTCGGTGTCGCCGTGATCGGACAGCGGCTCTATACTATGTTCGCCGTCCGCTGGCTCATCCTGCTCCATTGCTGGGTCCATGTGGTCGTTGTTTGCTTTGGAGTCGACCGGGGTATTATTCTTTCTTGCGCTGTTATCGCTGTTTTGCTGAGGCGGGATTTGGAGCAGCGCCTACGTCGTCGCTTTGGTTGCTTCTCGAGGGGACTATCCTTCGCTGCATCCTCCTGTTCCTCGTCGTTGTTTTCTTTGGGTGCATCCACCATGTATATATCGTGTGATGAAGTGGCTGTCCAGCGCCCTGTGGGCGGTGGTTTCTGTTTCTCTCCTACATCGTCGTCCATACCATCGATGTCTTCGGAGTCGAAATCAAGCATGTCGGTTAAGTCATCGACAGGGGTTATTAAGTGGGTGGTGGGTGGGGAACGAATTCCTTCGCCGTCCGCTTCCCACTCGAGCTGGACATAGTTCGTCCGAGGGTCTCCTGACAAGGAGAGAGACCTTAACGAATCTAGCACATCGCCCAAGGGCGAGTGCTGAAAAATATCCACTGAGGTAAACTCCATGATCGGTGCCCAATCAGATTGGATAGGTACAGACGCAGGAGGTTAAGAGCCTGTGGCCGGGGACGAATCCAAGGGTCCGGCAACACAGGTCTCATAGGAGGTGAAGTCAGTATTCGGCTCTATCGCCACTGAGTGTGCGGCCTCCATGGCGGGGTCCATCCACCCGTCCTCGGATGGCACGATCTGCTCCGGATTGAGGGCCGGAGTAACCGCAGGTGCGATCTCCCGAACACCATCCGATGGCAGAGCTAAGTCATGCTTTTCATGACTGTGTGGCGCGCCTAACATGAGCTCGAATCCGTCAAAGATCAAGTCTCCGCGGATATCGACAGTGTAGTTCAAGCTTCCAAATCTGACCTGATGGCCAGGGGCATAGCTATCGATCTGCTCTAGATGGCCAAGCGAGTTGGCCCGCAGTATGAAGCCGCCGAATACGAAGATCTGTCCGGGGAGAAAACCTCACCCTGGATCGCATCGTTGCCAATGATCGGAGGAGCCATCGAGCCTTTATCGTGATGGCACAGTGGAACTCACAATGAAAGCACCAATGTCGGTGTCAAAATCGGCAGATCTCGGGTAGGGGTCCCGAACTATGCGTGTAAGGTTGATGGTAACAAGAGGTGGGGGACACAATGTTTACCCAGGTTCGGGCCCTCTCGATGGAGTTAATACCCTACTTCCTGCTTGATTGATCTTGATGATATGAGTATTACAAGAGTTGATGTACCACGAGATCATAGAGGCTAAACCCTAGAAGCTAGCCTATGATATGATTGTTGTTATCCTACAGACTAAACCCTTCAGTTTATATAGACACTGAAGGGGGCTAGGGTTACACAGAGTTGGTTACAGAGAAGGAGATCTACATATCCAAATCGCCAAGATTGCCTTCCACGCAAAGGAGAGTCCCACCCGAACACGGGACAAAGCGTTCAATCTTGTATCTTCATAGTCCAACAGTCCGGCCAAAGTATATATAGTCCGGCTGTCCGAGGACCCCTTAATCCAGGACTCCCTCAGCCACCGCATCCGCGGCAGGGACGGGGCTAGGGCTCGTAGCCCTCTGGCCCCGTCGTCGACACTGGCCGTCGGAGTCGGTGGCAGGGCACCTGCCATGTTGGCGAAGCGCGGTGCCGACGGAGCACAGATCGACGGAAGAGAAGCTACGGCGCACCCCTACCTGGCGTGCCAAATGTCGGATCATGGGATCCGATGAAACCCGCGAGGTTCGAACACTGGGGTGCGCGCGAAGGTTTTCTCCCTATCGATCCACGCCCTAGCTCGGTAAGATCTCGCGAACAAACTCGACAAACTCACAAGACAAAGACACAAGATTTATACTGGTTCAGGCCACCGTTGTGGTGTAATACCCTACTCCAGTGTGGGGGTGGTGGATTGCCTCTTGGGCTGATGATGAATAGTACAAGGGGAAGAACAGCCTCCTGAGGTTGAGGTGTTCTTGTGCTTGGTGAACTTGTGTTGGTGAGATGTCTCTGAATGAGTTCTCCCTCTCCTTTTCTATCTCTTCTCCTCCCCTTTTACTATGGTGGCTAGTTCTACTTATATAGGCCCTGGTCCTCTCCCCAAATATTGAGCGGGAAGAGAGCCAACAACGGCCAATTTGAAAGGGGACAGGTAGTACAGCTTATCCTGAAAAAAGTAGACTTCGCCTGCAAAAGGCTCTGGTGGTGATGCCGTCTTGGGCTCCATGGTGACCTCCGTCTTGCCGTCCTGCTGGCCTTGGTCTCGTTGCAACGACATAGAAACCTTTGCTTGATGCCTCGGTACTTCGCGCCTGCGCTTGCCCCCTTGGCACCAAAGAGGAAGCAAGGACACTGCACGCTGGCGCCTGCCTGGCGCCCGCTTGGTCTCGATCGTCATGGCTCAATTCACGAGGACCTCGCGAGGTTTGCCTTGGCTTGATCTCTCCGCCCCTCATGAGCCTGCCTGGCGAGGCTGCTCTTGAGGATGTCTTGCATCATCCGTCTCGCGAGGCTTGGCCCCTCGCGAGGGTCTTTAATACCTCGTCGATGAAGATGGGTCGTACAGACCTGCTAGCTCAGCCACGCCGTGGGCTGCAGGCAGGCAAGTCTGGGGACCCCCGTTCCGAGAACACTGACACAAGTAATAGTTCACTGGGCCGCCGTGTCGTGTCCTCCTCCGTCGTAAGAGTGAAGCACTCGGTTTCATAAATGTTCCAGTCCCCTTTGCCGACATGTGGGACATCAAGCTACTAGGTCCACGTGCCATACCGAAATAGACTGTAGAGCAGCAGGGGTGAAGCACCCCAGTCATGACGCCGATGTAGTAATGAGCAATGAGGCAACAAATCACAAAGCTGCACCTTTCCCGCAGTTAAGTTGGAGGGACGAAGTAATAGTGCTAAAAAAATAAGTTGGAGGGACGAAGCAACCGTCATTTCACTCGTTGCTGAATCCGCTTCTCCCTCATCTTCTTCAAGTTAACCATGTGTTGCTTCTGCCGTTGTTCTGCCTCATGTGGGACACAGATCAGCTAGGTAAAGAACTGAGACGTGGGACCGCATGTTAGCAAACCGCCAGGCCAACGTCCTCTAAAAACAAGAAACCTCCCCCGCCATCCGCGCGGCCAAATCACCTCCTTTTTACTAATCTTGATTCTATAATTTTTAGATCAATATAATTGAGATTTGTATAGATAGCACATAGGAGCAAAACCAAGTGGTACGGTTAAGGGCATCCACAATGTGTAGCCAAATGTGAAAATAGCTTTTGGCATCGATGGGAACCATTATGGACGGTGCTGCCAAAGCCAAAAAGGTGGAACCAAAGCTCCCTGATTGATTTATTGAAGGAATAGAAAAATGCAACGTCTCTCCTCTTTCTCCCGTGCTTGGACGCATGTACAGTATAGAGCACATAGTCTACTCCCCTGTCCCTTCTATCACAAATCAAAAAGCAGTGAGGCGTCAAATCACAAAGCATGGACGAAGCAACCATCATTTCATTCTTCGCTGACTCCTCTTCTCCATCGTCTTCTTCGAGAAACCACCTCACCGCACTAAGCTGGACGAACGACGCTATTGTGTAGTAGTACTAGTACATTTATGGGTCCTTTGGTTCAACGGACTTCCTGGGTGCAAATAAGGCGGTTGTCTCGGCTTGCAGGCGGCACTTGCGAACGACTTATAGTGGTCTCCCTCAATGGTGTTCTCCGTCAAACACACTTCGCCAAACCACAACGTTTGAGATATCGTCAACGTCATCGCAATGGGGAAGGAGGTCAAATAGTTACTACGGCCATTTTTTGTACACAAGGCCAGTATATCAAAATTACTATTTGCAAAAGGCCACTAACACTAATAGAGGCAAAATTGATGCGGTTTGCCTCGTACTAGCAACCAAGGATATTAATATACCCTTGCATGCATGCGGAAGTGAGAAGGTTGGATTGCATGGCTCTTCATTAATCAAGCGATGAGGAGTGAGATGGTTAGCTCTTTGGGATTTGAATAAAAAAATACGCATTAATTGACACGTCAAACAATGATTTGTATCGATTAACACCACGAAGGAAAACCCTGCCTTTCTTTTTAATACTGGTACTCCCAGTACGTACGTACTTGTATCCTGTTTGGGTCTAGGCCTTGCATTGCCATACTTCGCCACACATTTTCGCCAAGCTTGACTAAAGTTTTCAAAATGAAAAGGAGGCACACTTGCGCACGGTTGTCGCGGTCGCACCGCACCCTCACATGGTCGATCCTGCATGTCGCAAACCCAACCAAGGGAACGCACCCTCACTGACATGTGGTACCGCATGTGAACAAACCAAACTCAGCCATCCTATCGCTTACACATAATTTTCGTTCATACCGTATGTTTATCCAACCGCATGTTTGGGAGGATCCGTACGGCCCGTGCGGTGGTCTGTTGGGGAAGAAGAAGAGGTGAGGAAGAAGGGTTAGGAGACGTAGGATATTCATCCAACTACCTGAAATGGTAGACTGACCCAAATGATGAAAGTCAGGTGACTTGCATAACAATATATGTTTTTACACAACAAAAGATCCCTAAAAACAACAACATAAAGAAAAACTATCACTTCCCGTGGAACGAGAGGGCCTCGTCGTCTTTGGCTGCCGGTGCGAACCAGCCGTAGCTGCCGACGTGTGTCTCTGCACCGTGGTTGTCCCCGGCCTCCAGCTACTCATTCACACGGAGCGTGCAGGCGCTCTGCACGGACGAGAGCACCCCCAGTTCAAGTCCAGGACATCCGGTTCCACCTGCAAGAGGGCCTCGATGGCAGCGGCAACCGCGCGCTCCGCATCGAGTTGAGCCTCCACTGCCCGGTTCAAGTCTAGGGCGTCCGATTCCGCCTACAGGAGGACCTCGATGGCAGCAGCATCCGCGTGGTCCACGTCGAGTTGAGCCTCCGCCACCCGGTTCAAGTCCAGGACGCCCGGTTCCGCCTGCAGGAGGGCGTCGATGGAAACGGCATCCACACGCTCCGTGTCGAGTTGAGCCTCCGTCGCCCAGTTCACATCCACGACATCCGGTTCCACCTGCAGGAGATCCTCGTTGGCAGCGGCATGCGAGCGCTCCGCATCGAGTTGAGCCTCTGCCTCCCGGTCCTCCTTTAGTATCGCCAGGATGAAACATTGGTCCGCCTGCACCACGGGGGACCCGAACACCGGCACGAAGTCAACGTCCATCGTCTCATACCCATCGGGGGCCTTCTGCGCCGCGACCTCCGCCATGAACATTGGATCGACTTCCTCATCATCGTAGCTTGGCTCCAGAGAACTTGGGGATTGGCCCGCCACAAAGAGAGCTTGGGAACGGAGGTCTGTGGCGCCGACCGCGCCGCGGTTTCTGCGCGGCGCTCCGGCGTCAGCATCTTGTAGTACATGATCTTGCGGTGCACCATGGCTTTCTGGCGAACTAGGGGACGCTTGATGCGGGCTAGGGGATCGAAAGGTGGGGGAGTGGGTTGGAGAGGAGGTGTGGTTTTGGGGTAGTGGCTGGCGTAGGCCAAGCAGCGAAGGTTCTGGTGTGAATAGTGGTTCCGGTGACGACCCGTCAATTGGTTTTGACTGTACATCGCTCTTGTCGCGTTCGGGTTGCACCCCGGCACGCTGGACGCTCCATGTCGCTCACCGAATGGAATGTGCTTCGTCTTGCGTTTTCGCTCGCTTGTGGGACTGCAGTTGAGAGCAAACTGATGTCCCTCCCCCTTCCCCGCCCGCGCCATTTATACTACCACTCCCTCCATTTTATGCGGAGTAAATAAAAACAGAGGGAGTATACTATGGATGAGGATGCCCTGACGTGGCCGAACCCATTGAGTAACTAACTTGCGGGGCCTAGCAAGCATGGGGTCCGCCAGTAAGTGACCAAAAGGAAGGGTAAGGCAGAGATACCTACGTCAGAAGATCCACTTCCACTACTACTCCCTCGTTCCATCTATAGGGCCTAATGTGTTTTTTGAGGCTAACTTTGACCAAATATTAGAGTAATAATATATGACATGCAACTTACACAAAGCATACGCTCAAATTCGTATGTGAAAGGAGCTTCCAATGATATAATTTTCACATTATACATCTCATGTACTATTAATCTTGTCAATAGTCAAAGGCGGTTTTGAAAAACGCATTAGAGCATGGTTAATAATATAGCCAGCCGATGGCTATAAGGAACTGCCATGTCATCTATAGCCATCATCTATATGCACTCATACAATAGTGTGGGCTATAAGGTTGTCTATTTCCCGCAAATAAATAAATAAATAACGCTGGCTATTGTATTAGTACTTTTTTCCATCTCCTCTCTATCTCTTTCTTCATATTTATGGTATTTACCTTGGAATGCGCATATAGCTAGGCTCTTGCATGAGAGCTCACTCCCCTTACTTGTTCACATCTCTCTCCTCCACATTGGCAAAAGTTCCATGTAAGTTGGCTCTTAGAATGTCTATTAGGTTGGCTCTAAGCATTTAATATTTGCATGAGCAACGTATATTATTGGAAGAGAGTTGCATGCATACTATTTTTTCTTGATCTATGTGTTATAGCCAGGCTATAGAATAAGAGCCCACTTCACTCTCTCTCTCCTCTCTTCTCACTCCTCCAAGTAGGATTTTAATGACATGATAAGTCTTATAGCCTGCTGACTAGGCCTTATTAGACTTGCTCGTAGGCCCTATATAAATGGAAGGAGGGACTACTATGAGCACTTCATACGTACTCTACTACAAATGCTGTCAGTACTCCACTAGTAGGAAGAGCATGCGCGAAATCCTAGTAGGAAGAGCATGCGCGAGAACAAGCACATTCACGTGGTTGAAAACAAATCGGAAACCATCTTTGTTTGAATACAAATCTAGGAGTACGTACGAACCTAACAATATTGATTGAGCATTTTTGAATGTTGATAATTTTTTCTGTAAGTTTGATTAAAGTAGAGATACTTTGACTACACATAAAACTTATATGTAAACTAGAAAGGATCGAAGGGAGTATATTGTATGTCAAAAGAGAAACGAACATTGAATACCCTTTATATATGATTTGCGGATGCTATGATCACTGGTTCAAAATTTTGAATCCGCCATAGGTTTCACACATGCACCCACACGTTTTCTCTCGATTTCATCTCGGAGCCCGGAGATCGATTGAAAGAGGACTAGGGTGGGTACAATACGTTCAATTCGCTTATGAACATACATTATAATCCC
>NC_041390.1:107763739-107825154 GCF_002162155.2 Triticum dicoccoides
GGTCATTTCTATCATAGAAACAGACCAAACCTTTATCTCCTTGCACGACACGCAATTGATCTCTCAACATCAATCGATCTCGTCAAGATGTGTGGGGGCAGGAACCGAATGGGATGTATTAACTAAGATGGGAAGCGACACATAGTGGGGGAAAAGTGAAACTTTAAACCAACCGTTTGTTTGTATGCATGTCGGACAAATTACAACATTGGAAATACAAGCATGGTCTAGGCCCACATGCGAATGATACTCGGCAGAATGTTCAAATGAGGCATGCGGGAGGATGGACTCGACTGGAGGGTGGCATGATCGATGGAGAAGAGGGTTGGAGAGGAATGAGAAATAAGCAACGTCACATGATTATACTTGAACGACTCAAATAAACAATAAGTTGTCTCGTTTTCCCTTCCGTCTTGGTCACGGAGTAAGATACTCCCTCTGTTTTTATTTACTCTGCATATTAGGTTTGACTGAAGTCAAACTTCATTAAATTTGACCAAATTTATAGAAAACTAGCAAGATGCCCGTGCGTTGCATGGAACATCAAGATCTTGTGGGAGAAAAGGATGAATGAGGGAAGGCCTTATCTGCAAATGTGGAGAGGAGTGTGGGTAAATTGTCATAGTTTCCTTCCTATCCGTTAGATATAGATTCGACAGCCTATATTGCAGGATGGAAGACACACCATCATCACCAACTCTACTCTTTATGTACAATAGCAACATGCCCATGCATTGCACAAAACATCAAGATGCATTTGTATGAGTAGTTTATGTTGTGGGAGAAAATGATGAATGAGGGAATGCCTTATTTGCAAATGTGGAGAGGGGTGTGGGTATCTTTTTGCAAAATTGCCATAGTTTCCTTCCTATCCTTCAGATATAAATCGAACGGACTCTTATAAAAAACAGAGTTGGTGATGATGGTGTGCCTGCCATACTGCAATATAGGCCGTCCGATTCATATCTAACGGATAAGAAGGAAACTATGGCAATTTTGCAAAAAGGTACCCATACACCTCTCCACATTTGCAAATAAGGCCTTCCCTCGTTCATCCTTTTCTCTCACAAGATAAACTAGTCATACAGATGCATCTTGATGTTACGTGCAACGCACGGGGTGCTTGCTAATAAGAGTAGAAGTATGAACATTTACAATAGCAAATATATATGATGTAAAGTATATTCAATAATGAATCTAATGGTATTGATTTGTTATTGTATATGTCATTATTTCTGTCTATAAACTTTGTCAAAGTTTAAAAAGTTTTACTTTGAGCAAAGCTAAATTGCGGAGTAAATAAAAATAGAGGGGGTACGCAGGGACTAGAATACTTACTACTGCCGGAACATGGTAAGTTGGACCCCTAAATGCGGGCACCGACCGAGCACACCTAAATTATTCTTTCAAATAGTCGGACACCTACATTTAGCACTGAGGGAGTCCTGGTGTGACGCCCGGATAATTAAGCTATAGTAATCCCTGGATAATGATGCCAGGTCGTCACCCTTACTGTTGCTAATCCTCACTTGCATTCAAACACTACTCAAATTTAAATTCAAATTAAAGTCCAAATTCAAATTTCTTAAACATGCAAACTAAAATGTTCATAGGGTGGAAAATAATCCTTGGATATTTTTCATGTTGGAACCCACCTCTTTTGAATTCCCAAAATGACCCTGGGAATTAATGTTTGGTCCAGGAGCAACTAAATTGGCCTTTTCAGTTTCAAAAAAATGGTTAGGCAACTCCTTTTGACCCCATACTTTTTGTTCCATCTCAATATATTGTGTTAGATTTATGTGCCAAGCTTTGTTAAAAAAATCATTTGGTACAAAAAGGAAATGCAAAAGAAAAGAAGCAAATGGAAAACAAGAAATAAAATAAAAAGAGGAGGGCCTATTCTACTGGGCACTTTGGCCCAACTAGCCTAACGGCTGGCCCATTTCCCTGTTCCTACTTCCCCCGTGGCCACAACCGATGGTTGCCACGGCCACGGCCATCGCCGTGGCAGCCATCCATCGGCGTCGCCCTGCCTAGTGCGCTCCTCCCTCTCCCTCTCTACCTCCCCTCCTCAGATCCCCTCCTTCCCGAGCTCCACCATGGACGCGTCGCCGGCGTAGCCATCGCCTTTGCCCTCCCCACCGCCGGAGACCGCGCCAGGGGCACCGCCTTCTTCGCCTACTTCGACTACGTGGGCGAGCTCGAGCCGAAAGCCACTCGTGTGCCCGCTTCCTCCCTGTCCGCCCCGGATCGTTGCCGCCTTCTTCGACGCCGGCCACCCCTGCAGCTCCTAAGCTTCCACCGGCCTTCCTTGTGCCTCGCGGTGAGCATCCACATGAATCCACTCTCCTCACATAAATTCCAAGCCGCCATCCCCATCAACCGTCGTCTTTGCTATTGCTTCGGTCGCCGCTCGACGTTGTTGCCGGTGCCGTTTCCGGCCGCCGATGAATGAACTACGGCCACGATTGGCCGCTCCTCTTCGCGCTCTTTCGGTTAGTAGGCGTAGCACGCCAGTTAGTTGTCGGACGGAGGATTCCGAAGCTCGCCTGCCTTGCTCGAAAACATGTTTTAGAGCCTATGCACCTGGGTACTTCTTATCCAACCACTCATTTCTGCATCAAGATTCGTGCAAATAATTTTCTCTTTTTTGTTTCTCTCATATAGAACATGTATTTGTACTTTCAACTTTGCAGCACAACAAAGCTTTCTATGTAGAATGTGGGATAAAACTTACAGATTTTTTGGTCCAACATAAATATACAAAATGAGATTTTTTTGATTAAAAAATCTTATTTTTCATATTTATGTCGGACAAAAAAATCTGAAAGTTTTATCTCACATTCTAGTTACAAAGTTATGTTGTACTGCAAAGTTTGAAGTTCAAGACATGTTTTATATGAGAGGAACAAAAAAGAGAAAATTCCATGTAATAAGGTAGTTGTGTAGCACAGATCTCAAAGCAACATTGGAGTGTTAGGATAGTGAGGCCCGGGTGCATAAGCTCACAGAATCTGCATTCCTGCCTTGCTCCCTGCCCCGTGCCACTGCTTGATGTTTCTTCAGTTGAAGTTGCCGCGGCTACTACCGCCCATGGCCACGCGCCCGCCCGTCGCCTCGCCGTTCTTCCTGCTGCTTGCTGCTGCCCGCTGTGCCGCCCGCCTGCGCGCGCTCGCCGCCCTGACTACGCCTCACGCGCGCCCAGCCGCGCGAGCCCCGCCCGGCTGCTCCGCTGCCTGAGCTCGGGCTCACCGCAGCCGTAGCCCCCCCTGTAACCTGCACGCCCGCGTCCCCTACTACTGCTCTTGAAGCGCTGCAGCTGCTCCTTATGCCGCGCCGCCCTGGTCCTGTACCTGCTGCCCCGCTCGCCTGCCACGCGCGCACCGCAGCAGCGCATGCCTCTGCTCGCGCCGCCCGACGCCGCTCCCTTGCGTCGGCGGCCCGACGCCTTCCCTTGCGCCCGCCCGCGTTCGTGCCTTGGCCGGCCCCGGCGTCGCGCGCTTGCTGCGTACATGGGCTGCTCGCTCGCGTCGCGGCGTTCGTGCACTGCATCGCTCGCGCCACGCCACTGCCAATGCTCTGCTTTACTACTGCTAGTATTGTAGCTATGCTAGCTAGCTTTGCGAATATTACATCGAGTAACCCCCTCGGCTGCCCCTAAACTCCGGTTAAACAACTACTAACAGGCCAAAAATAAATATGGGTAGAATGTACACTTGACAAACTTCATATTACTCCACTGGACCAAATTCATTTGATGCATGGTTTAAATCCTACAAAAATCACAAAATGCTATCTTTTCTTAACCCTAGCATTGTGTGTGCGTGTGTGTTCTGTGTGTGGTGGCCGGCCGGCTCTCCGTTAGCTAACTAGTACAACTAGTTGTTAGTCTAATCAATGGTTAGATATAGTGCAAATGACAGGTGGACCCCCCTCTAAATATCCACTTAAAAAGAAAATGCAAGATATGTGAATGACACCTGGGCCCCATCTACAGTTTTGACCAGTCAACAGTCAACAGTTGACTGTTGACTGCACTGTTGACCCCACTGCAGCCTCCGGTGGCCCTGTTGTGTGCACTCTGCTGGGTGCACATAGCAATTTCCCCTTTTATTCCGGATTAAGAATAATTTCAAAATATTGTTAAAACTTTGAAAAAATCATAGAAAATAATTCATAACTCCGATGAAAAAGTTTTATACATGAAAGTTGCTCAGAACGACGAGACGAATCCGGATACGCATCCCGTTCGTCCGCCACACATCCTTAGCATAGTGAACACGTAAATTTTCCCCTCCGGTTCATTTGTCCGAAAACGTGAAACACCGGGGATATTTTCCCGGATGTTTCCCCCTTCACCGGTACCACCTCTTACCGCGTTAGGGCACCCCTAGCACCGCTACTTGTCATGTCATGCATCGCTATGAATTTGTTTGCATTATATTTATTGTTTCTTCCCCCTCTTCTCTCGCTAGACACCGAGACCGACGCCGCTGCTACCCAGTACGACTACGGTGTTGACGACCCCTCTCTCTTGCCAGAGCAACCAGGCAAGCCCCCCCCCCTTGATCACCAAATATCGCCTACTCTTCTCTATACTGCTTGCATTAGAGTAGTGTAGCATGTTACTCCTTCCGTTAATCCTATCCTGATGCATAGCCTGTCCTTGCTACTACTGTTGTTACCTTTACCTGCAATCCTAATGCTTAGTATAGGATACTAGTTTATCATCAGTGGCCCTACATTCTTGTCCGTGTTGCTATACTATCGGGCCGTGATCACTCGGGAAGTGATCATGGGTATATATTTATACATATTTACATGCTATACAGGTGGTGACTAAAGTTGGGTCGGCTCGTAGGAGTACCCGCGAGTGATTCCGATGTTGGGGGCTGAAGGGGCAGGTGGCTCCATCCCGGTAGAGGTGGGCCTGAGTTCCCGAAGGCCCCCGACTGTTACTTTGTGACGGAGCGACAGGGCAGGTTGAGACCACCTAGGAGAGAGGTGGGCCTGGCCCTGGTCGGCATCCGTGGTTATTTCAAAATAACACGCTTAACGAGATCTTGGTATTTGATCTGAGTCTGGCTACTGGCCTATACGCACTAACCAACTACGCGGGAATAGTTATGGGCACTCGACGTCGTGGTATCAGCCGAAGCCTTTGTGATGTCAGCGACTGAGCGGCGCGCGCCGGATTGGACCGCGTAACACAACTTTCTTTGTAATGGAGGTTGCTAGGTCTGCTCTCCGGCCGCATTCGCAACATGCAGGTGTGCAATGGGCGATGGGCCCAAACCCCTGTGCCATAGGATTTAGACCGGCGTGCTGACCTCTCTGTTGAGCCTAGGTAGGGCTGCGACGTGTTGATCTTCCGAGGCCGGGCATGACCCAGAAAAGTGTGTCCGGACAAAGGGGATCGAGCGTGTTGGGAAATGTGGTGCATCCGGCAGGGAAGTTGATCTATTCGAATAGCCGTGTCCCTCGGTAAAAGGACGACCCGGAGTTGTACCTTGACCTTATGACAACTAGAACCAGATACTTAATAAAACACACCCTTCCAAGTGCCAGATACAACCGGTGATCGCTCTCTCACAGGGCGACGAAGGGAGGATCATCGGTTAGGATTATGCTATGCGATGATACTGGGTGAACTTACCATCTACTCTCTTCTTCTGCTGCAAGATGGATGTTACCAGAAGCGTAGTCTTTGAAAGGACTAGCTATCCCCCTCTTATTCTGGCTTTCTGCAGTTCAGTCCACATATGATATCATTAATCCATTTGATACCAATGCATACATATGTAGTGTAGCTCCTTGCTTGCGAGTACTTTTGATGAGTACTCACGGTTGCTTTGCTCCCTCTTTTCCCCTTTTCTATACTCGATTACTGCGACCAGGCGATGGAGCCCAGGAGCCAGACGCCACTGTTGATGATGACTACTACTACTCGGGAGGTGCCTACTACTACGTGCAGCCCACTGACGACGACCAAGAGTAGTTTAGGAGGATCCCAGGCAGGAGGCCTGCGCCTCTTTCGATCTGTATCCCAGTTTGTGCTAGCCTTCTTAAGGCAAACTTGTTTAACTTATGTCTGTACTCGGATATTGTTTCTTCCGCTGAGTCGTCTATGATCGAGCTCTTGTATTCGAGCCCTCGAGGCCCCTGGCTTGTAATATGATGCTTGTATGACTTATTTTATTTGTAGAGTTGTGTTGTGATATCTTCCCGTGAGTCCCTGATCTTGATCTTACACGTTTGTGTGTATGATTAGTGTATGATTGAATCGGGGGCGTCACACCTGGATTAGGGGGTATCCGGATAGCCGGATTATATCCTTTGGCCGGACTGTTGGACTATGAAGATACAAGATTGAAGGCTTCGTCCCATGTCTAGATGGGACTCTCCTTGGCGTGGAAGGCGAGCTTGGCAATACGGATATGTAGATCTCCTTCTTTGTAACCGACTCTTTGTAACCCTATCCCCCTCCGGTGTCTATATAAACCGAAGGGTTTAGTCCGTAGGACCAAGAACAACAATCATACCATAGGCTAGCTTATAGGGTTTAGCCTCTTCGATCTCATGGTAGATCAACTCTTGTACTACTCATATTATCAAGAATAATCAAGCAGGACGTAGGGTATTACCTCCATCAAGAGGGCCCGAACCTGGGTAAACATCGTGTCCCCGGCCTCCTGTTACCATCCGCCTTAGACGCACAGTTCGGGACCCCCTACCCGAGATCCGCCGGTTTTGATGTAACGCCCTCGATGCGGCTAGATCTCCTACGTGTCGAAGCATGACTTAGAGGCATAACCGCATTGAAAGCAATGCCGCAAGTGAGGTAATCTTCGCAAAACAACCCATGTAATATAAATAAAAGGGGAAAGGAAACATAGTTGGCTTACACTCGCCACGTCACACAAATACATGAATAACATTACATTCATCCAATACACTCATGGTCCGACTACGGTACCAAAATAAAGATCAACCCCCAAATGTGACAAAGTCCCCGATCGCCCCAACTGGGCACCACTACTGATCATCTGGGAAAGACACATAGTAGCGACGAGAGTCTTCATCGAACTCCCACTTGAGCTCAAGCGCATCGTCTGGAGCGGTATCATCGGTCCCTGCATCTGGTTTGGAAGTAAAATGTGAGTCACGGGGACTCAACAATCTCACACCCTCGCAATCAAGACTATTTAAGCTTATAGGTAAGACAAAGGTATGAGGTGGAGCTGCAGCAAGCGACTAGCATATATGGTGGCTAACATATTCGCAAAAGAGAGCGAGAAGAGAAGGCAAAAGCACAGTCGAACAACTATGATCAAGAAGTGATCCTAGAACAACCTACGTCAAGCATAACTCCAACATCGTGTTCACTTCCCGGACTCCGCCGAGAAGAGACCATCACGGTTACACACGCGGTTGATGCATTTTAATTAAGTTAAGTAACATGTTATCTATAACCGGACATTAACAAATTCCCATCTGCCCATAACCGCGGGCACGGCTTTTGAAAGTTCAAATCCCTGCAGGGGAGTCCCAACTTAGCCCATCACAAGCTCTCATGGTCAACGAAGGATATTCCTTCTCCCAAGACAATCCGATCAGACTTGGCATCCCGATTACAAGACATCCTCGACAATGGTAAAACAAGTCCAGCAACACCGCCCGAATGTGCCGACAAATCCTGATAGGAGCTGCACATATCTCGTTCTCAGGACACACTCAGATGAACACTACGTACAAATAAAACCAACCCTCAAGATTCCCCGAGGTGGCTCTGTTTGGACCAACACTCAGAGGAGGACTGGCCCGGGGGGTTTAATAAAGATGACCCTTGGGCTCCGGAAACCCAAGGGAAAAGGGGCTAGGTGACAAATGGTAAAACCAAGGTTGGGCATTGCTGGAGGAGTTTTATTCAAGGCGAACTGTCAGGGGGTTCCCATTATAACCCAACCATGTAAGGAACGCAAAATCCGGGAACATAACACCGATATGACGGAAACTAGGGTGGCAAGATTGGAAAAAACACTAGGAAAAAGGCCGAGCCTTCCACCCTTTACCAAGTATATAGGTGCATGAAGATAAACAAGATAATACTGTGATATCCCAACAATAAACATGTTCCAACAAGGAACGATCTCCAATCTTCACCTGCAACTAGCAACGCTATAAGAGGGGCTGAGCAAAGCGCTAACATAGCCAAACAACGGTTTGCTAGGACATTATGGGTTAGAGGTTTGACATGGCAATTGGGAGGCATGATAAGAAAGTGGTAGGCATCGTAGCATAGGCATAGCAAAAGAGCGAGCATCTAGCAAGCAAAGATAGAAGTGATTTCGAGGGTATGGCCATCTTGCCTGCAAAGTACTCAGAGTTGCCTTGATCCTCATAAGCAAACTCAACGGGCTCCTCATTCATGAACTCGTCTCCCGGCTCTACCCAAACAAGAACAACAAGCAAAAGGAGCACAATCAACCACGTGCAAAGCTCAAGCAACATGATGCAAACATGCTATGATATGTGGGATGCGATATGTGATGCATATGCAAGATTTGACAAGGAATGATTGAACCTGGCCTGAACTTGGAAATCCAAGAGTGCCACTGGAAAGGTGAGGTGATTTCGGTTGAAATCGATATAAAGATCACCGGAATCGGATGCACGGTTTGGAAATGGCAAGCAAAACAAATATCGCACCGGTCTGCGATAATCAGCAAGTAACCAATTAAATGCATCAAGATAAATATGCTAAAACACTCAAACATGACAACAAAATACATGGTAGGGATCCACACATGATGCTTGAAAAAAGATGAACACTGAGCTACGACTAATTCATCCATTAACAGGTTCAAACAAGCATGGCAAAAGTGCAAATGATAACAGGTTTCAGACTTAGTGAAATTAACACAAGTCTGGAATTTATCATCAGGAAGCAAACTTTAGAGCATAAAAACTACATGCTACAGGAACTTAACATGGCAAAGAAAGACATGGCATGAAGATACTCAAAGCACTTAACAAAAGTCCCTTAGTGACCTTGAGCCAAAAGGGATCAGAAAATACAATTGCAAGCATGTGAACATAGCAAAAACACAAACAGATTTAGACTTAGTGAAAAACTGGAGCATGCAAAGCAGATTAGCAAGTAGGCATGTTTACGAGCTCGATGCACGCACTATAGAGCATGACATGACAAACTAAGCATACAACCATCAAGAAGACATGGTATAGGAGCTAGAAATGGCAAGAACAACAACATAGTATGCACAGATCAATAGCAACATCCTCGGCAAAATCGCTAAACATGTCAACAATCTGCCAGGAATCACTTTATAGCAAAAGTAGAGCTCGATTGACTCAAGCTAGGGTGCTCCATAATTGCAAAAAAATACATGGATGGATAGAGTACAACAATATTAACAAAACATCCTTACATATCATCCTCAAAAGAGGCACGGATCACTAGGAAACAACATGAACATATAGCATAAAAGCAAAATTAGGACAAGGACTTAGTGAAATTCTAAGTCCCTGAAATCAGCATCCACGATTACGCTACTTTGCAAGCTTGTGCTAGTCACCACAAATATCACAAAAATACATGGCATACACCCCTATAAAGATGGTATGGCATATAACAAAACACATGTAGAGCTCATGATCATAGCATGCACACATTAATCATGGCAAAAATGACAAAAGGCCATTTGCTGAAACAGATCTGACAAATTCGTCACATAGCCCTCTTCCAACAGAATTTCGGGCATCAAGATGAGCTCAAATGAAAATGATGCAATGAGATGAAATGTTGTACTCGTCGAGATGAACATTTTGATATGCTACACGCACGAATCGGAGCTACGGATGCAGAGTTATGGCATGTCAAAGATTGCAAAATAACTAGGGTTCAGGGAGGAAAAAGTCAACCCAAAAGAGTCCAGATCTGGATCCGGTGTGCACTGATAGCTGTGGGAGTACCGCCGGAGTTGAGCGGATCCGAGGCAAGAGAGGCCGGGGGCACCGGATCCTCGCCGGAGTAGGACGGGGCAGCGTCGGCGGCGTTCGTAGGCGAGGAGGCCGGCTCGGGCGGCGCGGTCGACGAGGAGGCTCACCACGGCGGAGCTCGCCGGCGGCGGGATGGGACGGCGAAGGCGGCGAGGCTCCCGGGCAGCATGCGGGTAGAGTGGAGGCGCGAGCGGCGCGAGGGAGGAGCCGGGCTGGGGGGCTTCTCTCGGGCCCAGGCGGGCCGACGACGGTGATGTGGGCGCGCCCGCCATGTGGCGCGCTGCGGTAGGGCGCAGCAATGTGTCCGGCGCCGGCGGACAATGTCCGGCGCGCTGAAGAGGTGGGGAGCTAGGTTAGGGGTAGAATGACCCGAAAATTTCGGGGAAGGTCTAGTTTTATAGGTAGGAGGAGCTAGGAAGCTCCAACTGAGGTGCAGTTTTCGGCCACGGGATCGTGATCAAACGCTCTAGATGATGGAGGGATATTTGATGGGTTTTGGGCCAAATTGGAAGGGTGTTGGGCTGCAACACACACGAGGCCTTCTCGGTCCCTCGGTTAACCGTTGGAGTATCAAACGAAGTCCAAATCGCACGAAACTTGACATGCGGTCTACCGGTAGTAAATCAAGGCCGCATGGCAAGTCTCGGTCCAATCCGGAAATGTTTAACTCCCACACATGAAAAGAGGTAGAAAGGCCCACCGGAGGACATAGGAGCGCCGGAATGCAAAACGGACAACGGGGAAAATGCTCGGATGCATGAGATGAACACGTATGCAAATACAATGCACATGATGACATGATATTAGATGCATGACAAAGACAAAACACACGGAGACAAAAACCCGACAACGAGGAAATAAAATAACTTAGTGCCGGAAACAACAAGAGTTAGAGTACAGATAAGGTAAATTACATCCGGGGTGTTACATTTGACACCGACATTGGTGCTTCCATTGAGAGTTCCTCTGTGTCGTCATCGTTAGGCTTGATGGCTCCTTCGATCATCGATAGCGATGCAGTCCAGGGTGAGACTTTTCTCCCTGGACAGATCTTTGTATTCGGCGGCTTCGCACTACGGGCCAACTCGCTTGGCCATCTGGAGCAGATCGAGAGTTACGCCCCTGGCCACCAGGTCAGGTTTGGAAGCTCAAACTACATGGCCGACATCCGCGGAGACTTGATCTTCGACGGATTCGAGCCCCAGCCGAGTGCGCCGCACGGTCACGATGAGCATGATTTAGCTCTACCATCGGAAAGTGTTCAGGAGACCGCACCGGCAACCGCTCCAACCCTCAATTCGGAGCCAATTGTGCCATCCATGGACGAGTGGATAGACCCCTCCACGGAGGCCGCATTCTCAGCGACGATCGAGCCAAGTATCGACCTTACCCTTCACGAGAACCGTGACGCCAAACTACCGGATTCTTCCCCGGCCACGGACTCTGAACCGCCTGCGCTCGTGCCTATCGAATCCGACTAGGCGCCGATCATGGAGTTCACCTCCGCGGATATCTTTCAGCACTCGCCCTTCGGCAACATACTGAACTCATTAAGGTCTCTTTCCTTGTCAGGAGAGTCCTGGCCGAACTATGTCCGGCAGGATTGGGATGTGGATGACGAAGAAATTCGCCTCCCACCCACCACCCACTTAGTAGACACTGTCGACGATTTGACCGACATGCTCGACTTCGACTCCGAAGACATCGACGGTATGGACGACGATGCAGGAGACGAACAGGAACCACTGCCCACAGGGCACTGGACAGCCACCTCATCATATGATATATACATGGTGGAGACACCCAAAGAAGGCAATGGCGACGGGACAGCGGAGGATGACCCCTCCAAGAAGCAACCCAAGTGCCGACGACAGCGGCGCCGCTCTAGGTCTCGCCAAGGCAAAAGCAGTGATACCGACACAGGAGATAATAGCACTCTGGACAGTGCCGAAGATTTAGAGCAGGAGGATGGAGAAGCCAGCCCTCCCGAGAGAGCGGCAGATGGAGAGGTGGAGGATGATAATTACATGCCTCCCTCCGAAGACGAGGCAAGCCTCGACGATGACGAATTTTTCGTGCCCGAGGATCCCGTCGAGCAAGAGCGCTTCAAGCGCCGGCTTATAGCCACGACAAATAGCCTTAAGAAAAAGCGACAGCAGCTTCAAGCTGATCAAGATTTGCTAGCTGACAGATGGACTGAAGTCCTTGCGGCCGAGGAATATGAACTCGAACGCCCCTCCAAGAGTTACCCAAAGCGCAGGTTGCTACCCCGACTGGAGGAGGAAGCATTAAAACCTACATCTCCAGCGTATGACGCGGCTGATCGGCCACCTTGTGGCGGCGACAGAGAGGCATTTCAGCCAAAAGCTCAGCCCGCACCCTGACGCCACTCAAATAAAAATGTCAAGGCACGGGGAAACACGCTAGACCTGCAAGACGTATTGGAGGACAAAGCAAAACACGCAAGATCGATCTACGGATCACGAGGGTGCGCCACTACACGAGACGATAACTGTCACGCCGGATACAGTAAAAGTAAATCCGGCCGGGCCGAACACAGCGGACAAGACTCATTTGAGCTGCGTCGCGACATAGCCTAGTACAGAGGCGCCGCACACCCCCTATGCTTCACAGACGAAGTAATGGATCACCAAATCCTAGAGGGTTTCAAACCCATAAATATTGAATCGTACGACGGTACAATAGATCCTGCAGTATGGATCAAGGACTTCCTCCTGCACATCCACATGGCCCGCGGTGATGATCTACACGCCATCAAATACCTCCTACTCAAGCTCAAAGGACCAGCTCGGCATTGGCTCAACAGCCTGCCATCAGAATCCATTGGCTGTTGGGAAGATCTGGAAGCCGCATTCCTCAACAACTTCTAGGGCACTTATGCGCGACCACCAAATGCCGATGACTTGAGCCACATAATTCAGCAGCCAGAGGAATCGGCCAGGCAATTCTGGACATGGTTCCTGACAAAGAAAAATCAAATCGTCGACTGTCTGGATGCAGAGGCCCTAGCAGCTTTTAAGCACAACATCCGCGATGAGTGGCTCGCCCGGCACCTTGGCCAGGAAAAGCCGAAATCTATGGCAGCTCTCACGACACTCATGACCCGCTTTTGCGCGGGAGAGGACAGCTGGCTGGCTCGCAACAATAATATATCAAAGAACCATGGTACTTCGGATATCAAGGATAGCAATGGCAGGTCACGTCGCAACAAACACAAGCGCTGCATCAACAGCGAAAATACCGAGGATACGGGGCAGTCAATGCCGGATTCAGAGGCTCTAAACCCGCTCATCAGAAAAATCCATTCAAAAGAAGCACTCCGGGCCCGTCCAGTTTGGACCGTATACTCGATCGCTCGTGTCAAATACACGGCACCCCCCACAAGCCAGCCAACCACACCAATAGGGAATGTTGGGTGTTCAAGCAGGCCGGCAAGTTAAATGCCGAAAACAAATATAAGGGGTTACATAGCGATGACGAGGAGGATCCCCGGCCGCCGAACACCGGAGGATAGAAGAGGTTCCCCCCACAAGTGCGGACGGTGAACATGATATGCGCAACCCACATCCCCAAGAGGGAGCGGAAGCGTGCGCTAAGGGACGTATATGCGTTGGAGCCAGTCGGCCCAAAGTTCAAGCCATGGTCCTCCTGTCCGATTCGCCGCACTGGTACTAGACCCAATCATCGATGGATTTTACCTCACTCGAGTCCTTATGGACGGCGGCAGCAACCTGAACCTACTTTATCAGGACACAATGCGCAAAATGGGTAGAGACCCCTCAAGGATCAAACCCACAAAAATGACCTTCAAAGGCGTCATACCAGGTGTAGAGGCCCATTGCACAGGCTCAGTCACACTGGAAGTGGTCTTCGGATCCCCGGATAACTTCCGAAGCGAGGAGTTAATCTTCAATATAGTCCCGTTCCGCAGTGGCTATCATGCACTGCTCGCGCGAACCGCATTTGTGAGATTCAATGCGGTACCGCATTATGCATACCTCAAGCTCAAGATGCCAGGACCTCAGGGGGTCATCACAGTCAATGGAAACACAGAGCGCTCTCTCCGCACGGAGGAGCACACTGCGGCCCTCGCAGCAGAAGCACAAAGCAGCATCTTCAGGCAATCCACCAGTTCGGCGATTAAACACCCGGACACCGTCAAGCACGCCCGAAGTAATCTGCAACAAGACCTCCTGGCACGTTCCGAGCTTGCATAGCAATGCGGCCCCCACCCCAGTCCCAGCCAAACTGCAAAATCCATGCCACGCGTACATAATTACGCATTGAAAATACCATGGGCATAGGTGGAGGGGGGCACGACTACGGCACGCCCCAAAACGCGGCTCAACCGCACTAGGGGCTTCTCGCTTTGTTATTTTTTCTCTCTTTCAGGAATTTACTCTCTGGAAACCCCATCTGGCAGTACAATTGCCGGACACACGATACAACAACCAAGGAGGCAGAAAGCTACGTCGCACCATGGAATTCCCAGGTGGTCTCTGATAACGAGTGAAATACCTACTTTAAATACAATTCCTCAGCTTGCCCTTGGAGGGGACATGGCAAATAGTCCTACTTTTTGCTTATCGCACTACTTGTATCATTCTGCTTTGACGCACCTTTTTGAATAAACAATGCATAGCACTAGACTATTACCGCATTCTCTATTCTTTTTTTTATATATGTTCATTCATGACATTCAACACCTGTACACTCTGGTACGACCAATATGCTAGGGGCTTAAGCGTACCCCATAATACGGCGTGAGAAGTCCGAACACTTTCGACAGTGCGGCACCCCGAACTTATAGCATTGTATGCATCAGCTCCGAATCATGTCTTGGGTCAATAGTTGGGTTTGCCCGGCTCTCATGTTTTTGTACCATACGTTCCGCTATATCAGCTAAGGTAGCACTGGGAGAACTACTACGATTGTGCCCCGGTTCATCTAGGCAAGCACCTCAGTAGAGAAAGCTAAAACTGACTGTCATGATAAGGCGAGAGCTGCTCGCTGTTCGAGAGGTCTCGAGTCCCTAAAGACTTATGCCGCTTAGGGCGAGGAGTCGGCTTTGTCCGTCTTAGGAGTGTATAGCGCCCCAAATTCGGCCTTCCGAATACTAGGGGCTTCGCCAAAATTTAAAATTGTAGACTTCTATGGCTAAGTGAGAGTGATAAAGCATTATAGTCCGATTGCCTTGTTCGTTGCGCTGAGCACCTCCCTCGAAGCACCCAACAATGGGAAAAAGAGTGCTCAGATTTATCCCGAACACCCCAACACTCGTGGCATGGGGGCAGAAGCCGACGACTGGCCATCTCTCAGATTAGATAAACAGCTGCACAGAAGGTAATATTTTGAATTCAAACAAGAGTTGCATAGCGCACATGAAAAAGTTTTCATGATACATGATCACATGAGCAAGTTCATCCAAAAATTACATCCTTCGCACACTCGTCCGCCACAAGACGGGCACCCTTCAGGACACCCTCATAATACATTTCAGGGTGGCGATGCTCCTTGCCCTGCGGCGGCCCCTCCTTTACCAGCTTCTCGGTGTCCATCTTGGCCAAGTGCACCTTAGCACGGGCAAAAGCCCGGCGTGCACCTTCGATGCAGACGGGCCTCTTTATGACTTCCAGCCGTGGGCAGGCATCCACAAGCCGCCTCACCAGGCTGAAGTAGCTGTTGGGAAGGGAGTCGCCAGGCCACATCCGGACTATAAGGCCCGTCATGGCCTGTTCGGCCACCTTGTGCAGCTCGACCAGTTGCTTCAGCTGGTCGCTCACAGGCATCGGGTGTTCGGTCCCAGTATACTGAGACCAGAACAACTTCTCCGTCGAGCTTCCCTCCTCGGCCTAGTAGTACTTTGCGGCATCTGACACGCTGCGGGCAAATCCACGAATGCTCCTGGAGAGCTCCGTACTCGGGTAAGTAACAAGTAATTTACTTTCACATGCTTGCTTTGCATAATGAATGCCTTACCCGCTGCTATCTTCCTCATTGCCTCAATTTCCTGGCGGGCCTTTTGGGCTTCAGCCTTGGCACGCTTTGTGCTCTCGAGGGCCACGGCAAGCTCGGACTCTCGCGTCTTCGAGTCAAGCTCCAAAGTCTCGCGCTTCTTCACGAGAGCCTGAAGCTCTTGCTGCACCTTGCCCACCCATGCCTCCTGTTTCTCCCGCTCGGTGCGCTCCTTGGCCGCTTTGTTTTCGGCCTTGGACATCGCTTGCTTCAGGGTCGCCACTTCGGTCATGGCCCCTGGCACATCCATGATGATCCTATCATTTTGCAACCACATCTTATATATATATATATAGACAAGGTATATATATATATATATAGACAAGGTATTACTTACCTTTGTTCTCCTCGAGCTGCCTCTTGGCAAGACCTAGCTCTTTCTCGGACCGCTCGAGGTTCTGCTTCAGTGCGGCGACCTCCGTAGTCAGTGCGGCATAGGTCAGCAGCGAAGCCTGCATACGCATACAGACATACTTATATTAGACTCCTGCAGATATTATTTGATCCTCTATTCAGCATTTCTTTGTGAACACCAAACAGAGCATCAGGGGCTACTGTCTATACGGTAATATTTTCCTATATTTTAAATACTTACCTCAAAGCCTATTAGAAGGCTGGCACATGCTTCAGTCAGTCCGCTCTTGGCGGACAGAACCTTCTTGATCAGCGCACTCATAATAGTGCGGTGCTCTTCGTCGATGGAAGCAACGTGAAGCGCTCCAAGCAGGTTGTCCGGTGCCTCTGGATGGACAGAGGTCACCGGCACGGGCGGCTTGCCCCTCTTGGAAGGGGGCCGCCTGCCGGAGTCCGGAACCACTGGAGGTTCCGGCGCGGTGTTCGGCTGAGGGCCGAACTTGGATCCCTTAGGAGTCTTGCTCCCTTTGCGCCTGGAGTCCGGAAGGTCGCCTTGAGGCGCCTACAGGACTATCTCCCCCCGGCTCGATGCCCCTTGAGACAATACCTCGACATTGTCCGGCGAGGAGAGGAGGCGGTTGGAAGTGACTCACTATTCATATTCGACGAGTCCAAGGAACCGCCCGACGAGGATACGTCGATACGGGCTCGGGGCGGACTGCATGATCATATTCGGCGTTAGGAAAAGCAGTGCAATAAAAGTATGCTATGAGTTACTCTGGTATCCGGATACTTACGACTTCACCAGGGGCTTGGCCCTGAGTAACCACTCGTCTTTGCTGTCGGCGGCGGTAGTGGAACAGTCCGGAAGGAGAGTCCTTCCCTTCTTGGACCCTTTAGCCTCCCCGGTTGGGGCGGCCTTCCTTTTCTTATCTCCCCCGGCTGGAGGGGGAGAATCTTCATCTTTCTCCTCCTCGTTTTCATGGGAGGAGTGCGTCTCAGAGTTATCGGACGATGAGTCCGATACCACCTGGCGCCGGGAACTCTTATGAGTGCCCGTGGCCTTCTTCTTGATCTTCTTCTCCAGCACCTCATAAGGAGCCGGGGTCCGCATCTCCGTCAGGAGAGCATCTGCAGGGTCTTCGGGCAGTCAATCTGCTCCGATGTCTCCACCCAGTCCTGTCAATGGCATGGGAGCTCAGATCCCGCACATGGTTAAACTATGGAAAATAAATACCCTGCGAGATGTACAGAACTTACCGGATTCATAGGGCGCGTCACGCTTAGCCCGCGGTCCTCGTTAAGGGGAGGGGGGACCTCGGCGCCCTTGAACAACACCTTCCAGACGTCCTTATATGTCATGTCAAAGAACTCGCCTAGAGTCTGGTGCTGGGCTGGGTCGAACTCGCATAAGTTGAAAGCCCGTTGTTGACACTGAAGGATCCGGCGGAAGAGCATGACCTGGACTATGTTGACAAGCTTGAGTTTCTTGCCTATCATGTTCTGGATACACTTCTGGAGTCCGTCCAGCTCCACCGATGAGCCCCAGGATAGGCCCTTCTCCTTCCAGGAAGTAAGCCGAGTGGGGATTCCAGATCAAAACTCGGCGGCCACCACCCAGTTGGTGTCGCGTGGCTCGGTGATGTAGAACCACCCCGATTGCCACCCCTTTATGGTCTCCACGTAGGAGTCCTCGAGCCATGTAACGTTGGCATTTTGCCCACCATGGCTCCGCCGCATTCCTCTTGTTGGCCGCCTACTACCTTCGGTTTGACATTGAAGGTCTTTAGCCACAGGCCGAAGTGGGGCCGGACGCGGAGGAAAGCCTCACACACGACGATGAACACCGAAATTCGGGGCCAGATCATGGAATTCCAGCCCATAATAGAACATAGGCCATAGACGAATGGGTGGAGGGGAAACCCCAGTCCACGGACGAAGTGGGTGAGGAAAACCACCCTTTCTTAAGGTTCTGGGGTAGGGACGATCTGCCCCACGGCTGGCAGCCGGTGCGCAATATCCGTGGCTAAGTATCCGGCCCCGCGTAGCTTTTTGATGTCTCCCTCCATGACGGAGGAGACCATCCACTTGCCTCCCGCTCCGGACATGTTTGGAGAGAGTTGAGGAGAAGGATGTGGACTTGGGCGCTAGAGCTCGAGTGCGCGAGAATGGATGAGCAAGGAGGAAGAAGGTGTGGGAAGAAAAAGGTGAACCCTTATCCCTTTATAAGGGCGGACGAAAACTATGCGCCCCCACCAGCCTGGTAAAACTTGCTTATCCCCCAAGCGCCGTAATTGATGGCGCGGTTGGGTTACCCATGTCCGTATTGATGGGAATCTTGTAATAAGGGGACACGATCTCTGCTTCGACAAGACGTGCCAAGGAAACCGCCTCACGAAACACGCCGAGTTTGGTTGTGAAAGACGATTCGAATGGTGACCTGGCTATGGTGTGATGTCGCACTGCGAAACGCATCGACAGATTAGATTTGTGGAAATATTATTCTCTCTACGGTTGTATGTGGAACTTGTTTTGCAGAGCCGGACACGATCCTCATGTTCAAAATCTTCTATGAAGTATTCGGAGGAGGAACCCGCCTTGCAATGCCGAAGACAATCTGCGCGCCGGACTCGTCGTCATTGAAGCCTGGTTCAGGGGCTACTGAGGGAGTCCTGGATTAGGGGTTATCCGGACAGCCGGATTATATCCTTTGGCCGGACTGTTGGACTATGAAGATATAAGATTGAAGACTTCGTCCCGTGTCTGGATGGGACTCTCCTTGGCGTGGAAGGCAAGCTTGGCAATACGGATATGTAGATCTCCTTCCTTGTAACCGACTCTGTGTAACCCTAGCCCCCTCCGGTGTCTATATAAACCGGAGGGTTTAGTCTGTAGGACCAAGAACAACAATCATACCATAGGCTAGCTTCTAGGGTTTAGCCTCTTCGATCTCGTGGTAGATCAACTCTTGTACTACTCATATTATCAAGAACAATCAAGCAGGACATAGGGTATTACCTCCATCAAGAGGGCCCGAACCTGGGTAAACATCGTGTCCCCGGCCTCCTGTTACCATCTGCCTTAGACGCACAGTTCGGGACCCCCTACCAGAGATCCGCCGGTTTTAACACCGACAAGCACACCATCTGGCTACTTAATCAAGTCTTACGCTTCACTACTTGAAAAGGAAAAGGGTGGTACCGTACCCAAAACCACCACACTTGGGGCTAGGGTAACAACTTGGTATTGTACCACATTTGAACCAGGTCACAAAAACCACCTGTTCTGCGCCTAATGCGCAACACGAAGCACTGATGCTCGAATATGGGCGGTAAAACAAGGAAACCAACATGTTGGGCACACCTGTCGGGATGACATGGCACATACTAGTCCAATGGAGGACCTGGCCCACGACTTCCTCGCCCGGCAACCGTTCATGTGGGTCGTGGGGGCCAGCAATGTGGCGCAGCTCCAGCACCACCTCTGGACAGGGCGACCGCGGTGAGCGACACGCTCATCATCGCTGGACATGGTCGGTTTCAGTGTGTCGAGGGTGGCATTAGCGCTGTGACACGACCAACAGATCAACTCCCGGCTTGTGGAAGATGCACGGGGCGCCGAAGTGCATGCGCCCGCCGTGACGCATCCACGGAGTGGTGTAGCGCAGATAACTGCATCCCCAGGACCTGAGACCATGCTAGGTCGTCTTGCTTTTTCAATGACATGTGGGGTCTCATGTGAGCAAAGGGCATCTCCAACATTGCCACGATTGCAGCTGACTACTCTAGCACACCAAAAACCCTCGTCCCTCGCGCCGTCGCGCGGTGTGTTCCTAGCCGGCGCCAGCTGCCCGCATTCAAGTCGTCCGTCTGTATGCCATCATTAAGAGGCTCGGCGCCCGAGGAACCAACTCCGACGACTTAATGACGCGCCCGGACGCTTTGGCCTCACCGGAATGCGCTACTTAAAGCGGCAATGCCTAGCCAACCTCCACACCATAGCGCATCGTCCTGCTACCTGGCACCACATCCGCCATGACCGCGAGCATGAACGCTCTACAGGAGAGCTTTGTCTTCGGGGATGAAGCTCGAGGACGCTGCCCTCGCTCAAGTCGTCGCTCGCGATGCAATAGCGGCGTAGCCGGACGCGGACGCGACTGCCAAACAGTGGACACGATGGCGGCCGACGACGGGAGCACCGTCAGCCACGCGTCCTACTTGCCGCCGTCCAATGTCCGGCACTGCCAAGGTCGGGGACTCCTTCGAGGATGAGTAGGGCATGGGAGGCGGCTGGGCATGGTGTGCCAACTGGCTGGTCCGTCTCCCATGTTCTACTCTTCCTCGCCGGAGACCGCACCTTCGTCTTGAACCCCGTCCCCGTACATGGAGATTGTAGATGGAGGACGTCGGTCGCCGCCGTAGAATAGGTTTAGGGTCAGGTTTCTTTTATTTTTCTGTCCTACAAAAGTTCAAAATGTAATGAAAATCTGCTGTGTTTGCATTAATCTCGACCGGTGTATATGAACTTTCACAATAATATAGTATATTGTAGGAGTACTAGTAAGATGCCCGTGCGTTGCACGGAACATCAAGATCTTGTGGGAGAAAATGATGAACGAGGGAAGGCCTTATCTGCAAATGTGGAGACGAGTGCGGGTAAATTGTCATAGTTTCCTTCCTATCCGTTAGATATAGATCGGACGGCCTATATTGCAGGATGGCAGGCACACCATCATCACCAACTCTGCTTTTTATTGAACCGAGAAAAAGATAACATGCAAAGTAAATAAACACATAGGGTCTACATACACAATTTATCTTAGGCACTCTAATAGTACATCCACTACACATGCATGCATTTCACATCTTTCTGCATCTACGGGAACCTATGAAAGGGTTAACATAAATTGCCTCTCTCTCTCCTCCCTGATTTTCATGGTGGTGGGCCCCTCCCTCCCCCAATCTACAATCAAAAGCTCGCACGTTTCACATTACGTTAATTACGTAACTAGGATTACATAGGTGTAGCATTACTCGCCCTAAAAAACCCAACTAAGCCAACCTCCTAGCATATCGCGCGGGAAAAGACCCGGCCGTGCCGTTTTAGTCGGGATTACGGATTACTGATACGTCTCTGTCGTATCTATAATTTTGATTGTTCCATGCCAATATTGTACAACTTTTATATACTTTTGGCAACTTTTTATACTACTTTTGGGACTAACATATTGATCCAGTGCCCAGTGACAGTTCCTGTTTGTTGCATGTTTTTTGTTTCACAGAAAATCCATATCAAACGGAGTCCAAACGGGATAAAAACTGATGGGGATTTTTTTGGAATATATGTGATTTTTGGGAAGAAGAATCAATACGAGACGATGCCCGTGGGGGCCATGAGGCAGGGGGCGCGCCCCAGGGGGTCAGGCGCGCCCTGGGCCCTTGTGGCCACCCCGTAAGGTGGTTGGTGCCCTTCTTTCGTCGCAACAAAGCTAATATCTAGATAAAAATCATGTCTAAATTTCAGCCCAATCGGAGTTACGGATCTCCAGGAATTTAAGAAACGGTGAAAGGCCAGAATCTGGAACGCATAAATAGAGAGAGACAGAGAGACATATCCAATCTCGGAGGGGCTCTCGCCCCTCCGCCGCCATGGAGGCCATGGACCAGAGGGGAAACCCTTCTCCCATCTAGGGAGAAGGGCAAGTAAGAATAAGAAGAAGGGGGGCTCTCTCCCCCTCTCTCCCGCTGGCACCGGAACGCCGTCGGGGCCATCATCGTGTGACGACGATCTACACCAACACCTCCGTCATCTTCACCAACATCTTCATCACCTCCCCCCATCTATCTATAGTGGTCCACTCTCCCACAACTCGTTGTACCCTCTACTTGAACATGGTTCTTTATGCTTCATATTATTATCTAATGATGTGTCGCTCTCCTATGATGTCTGAGTAGATTTTCGTTGTCCTACCGGTAATTGGTGAATTGCTATGATTGGTTTAATTTTCTTGTGGTTATGTTGTTGTCCTTTGGTGCCCATCATATGAGTGCGCGCGTGGATCACACCATAGGGTTAGTTGTATGTTGATAGGACTATGTATTGGGGGGCAAGAGTGACAGAAGCTTCAACCTAGCATAGAAATTGATGCATACGGGATTGAAGGGGGACCAATATATCTTAATGCTATGGTTGGGTCTTACCTTAATGAACATTAGTAGTTGCGGATGCTTGCTAATAGTTCCAATCATAAGTGCATAGAATTCCAAGTCAGGGATGGCATCCTAGAAGTGGCCTCTCCCACATAAAACTTGCTATCGGTCTAGTAACGTAGTCAATTGCTTAGGGAAAATTTTGTAACTCCTACCACCACTTTTACACACTTGCTATACTAAATTTATTACTTATTTACCTAAACATCCCCTAGTTTTTATTTATGCGCTCTTTATTATCTTGCAAACCTATCCAACAATACCTACAAAGTACTTCTAGTTTCATACTTATTCTAGGTAAAGCAAACGTTAAGCGTGCGTAGAGTTGTATCGGTGGTCGATAGAACTTGAGGGAATATTTGTTCTACCTTTAGCTCCTTGTTGGGTTTGACACTCTTACTTATCGAAAGAGGCTACAATTGATCCCATATACTTGTGGGTTATTAAGACCTTTTTCTGGCACCGTTGCCGGGGAGTTATAGCGTGTGGTGAATATTCTCGTGTGTGCTTGTTTGGTTTATCACTGAGTAATTTTTATCTGCTGTAAGTTGTTCTCTATCTTTAGTTATGTATATGGAACACGAAATACCAAAAAATTAGGTTTACTTGCTACTCATGGAGATGGGGAACCTCCTAAAACCCTTGATGCTCATTATGTGAAAGATATTATGTACTACTTTGATAATCCTGAGAAAACCCCATTCAATTATATAATGGGAGACACGTTGGATCAACGTGAATACTTTAGGGATTATTGCTTGACTCAAAAAGGGAAATTATTATGGGATCAAAATTATATGTTGCATTGGTATGCTCGACAACTATGCTTGAGATATGATTATACTTGTTGCTCTAGGATGAAGGCTCCACACCTTCCCTTTTCATGCAATTTTAATGATAATGAAACCTTAGCTTCTTATGCTAATGGTATATATGATTACTATGATGTGGAACGAATAGAAGAATTTGTTGCTTTTAAGGGTGCTTGTGAAATTGAATCTTTGTTTAAAGAGTTTGAAGATTTTTATGATTCAGTTTATATACCTGAAAAATTTAGCTATCCTTGAATATTGCTATGAGAATTATAAATACAATTATGGTATTGATGAATTTATTGATAAAGTCTCCACTGTCCGACAAGAGACTAATATTTTACAGGAGTCTATGGAAGAAGGAATTGATGAAATTGTGAGCTCATTGGATGAAAAAGATGATGAGGAGAGCGAAGAATAAAAGGAGGAAGAGCGGATTAGCTACCCGTGCCCACCTTCTAATGATAGTAACTCTTCAACTCATACATTGTTTAATTTCCCTTCGTGCTTACCGAAGGATGATTGCTATGATGATTGTTATGATCTCGTTGATTCTTTGGAAATATCCCTTCTTGATGATGCTTGCTATGCTTGTGGCCAAGATGACAATATGAATTATGCTTATGGAGATGAACTTGCTATAGTTCCTTATGTTAAACATGAAATTGTTGCTATTGCACCCACACATGATAGTCCTATTATCTATTTGAATTCTCCCGACTACACTATATCGGAGAAGTTTGCCCTTATTAAGGATTATAGTGATGGGTTGCATTTCACTACTACACGTGATGATTTTGATAGGTACAATATGCATGTGCTTGCTGCTCCTACTTGCAATTATTATGAGAGAGTTACACAATCTTCGCCTCTCTATGTTTCCAATATGATAAAATTGCAAGAAACTTCTTATGCTATGCACTGGCCTTTACTTTGTGTGCATGAATTGTTCTTTTATGACATGCAAATGCATAGGAAGAGAGTTATACTTCTTCATTACATGATATATGTTGCTTTGTGCTCACTACTAAATCACAAATCATTGTTAATTAAAATTGGCTTTGATATACCTTGGGATCCGGGTGGATTCATTACTTGAGCACCTTATGCCTAGCTTAATGGCTTCAAAGAAAGCGCTGCCAGGGAGACAACCCATAAGTTTTAGAGAGTCATTTATTTCTGTTTAGTGCTTTTATATAGTTTAAAAACCAAAAAAATAAAGAGGGGAACCCAAAACTTTTCAAAGAGGAAAGTGAAAGTGAGAGAGACAAGCATTGTTGAAGTGGGGGAGCTCCTTGAACTTTGTTCATGCTCACGGAAACTTTGTGAATATTGATTACAGAAAATTTTCAACAAAAATAATTATCCCCTTGTCCAATTCCATTGTATTATAAAAATAATGTGCCAAGATTTGCCTTTAGGATGTTTGCATTGCTTGTTGGTTTTTGCGGTGCAGAACAGAAACTTTGGCTGTAGTGCGCGATTTTACATTTTTTACAGGAACGTCAAACAGTTCTGAAACTTTTTGCACTGTCTTTCTATACAAATGTTTTATTTTTCTTAATTGTTTCAGAATTTTTGGAGTACCATAAGTATGGTGAATGTTCATATTACTACAGACTGTCTTGTTTAAGACAAATTCTTTTTTTTGATGCATAGTTTTCTTGGTTTGATGAAACTATCAATTTCTATCAGTGGATTAAGCCATGGAAAAGTTATATTACAGTAGCTACAATGCAAAAACAAAATATGAATTGGCTTTCAACAGTACTTAGAGTAGTGATTTGCTTTATTATACTAACAGATCTTATCAAACTTTCTGTTAAGTTTTGTGTGATTGAAGTTTTCAAGTTTTGGGAGAGATCACGATGGATGAAGGAATAAGGAGTGGCAAGAGCCTAAGCTTGGGGATTCCTGAGGCACCCCAAGGAAATATTGAAGTACTCCTAAGCAACCAAGCTTGGGGATGCCCTGGAAGGCACCCCTATTTCTTCTAACAATCATCGGCAATTTTACTTGGAGCTATATTTTTATTCGTCACATGATATACGTAAATCTTGGAGCGTCTTTTGTATTTAGTTTTCACTTTTACTTTATTTACCATGCTGGTATGAGATAGTCCTTGGTTGATTTATAGAATGCTCATTGCACTTCACTTATATTTTTTGAGTATGGCTTTATAGAATGCTTCATGTGCTTCACTTATATCATTTGAAGTTTGGATTGCCTATTTCTCTTCACATAGAAAACCGCCATTTGTAGAATGCTCTTTTGCTTCACTTATATTTGTTAGAGCATGGGCATATCTTTTGTATAAAGAATTAAACTATCTTGCTTCACTTATATCTATTTAGAGAGATGACAGGAATTGGTCATTCACATGGTTAGTCATTAAATCCTACATAAAACTTGTAGATCACTGAATATGATATGTTTGATTCCTTGCAATAGTTTTGTGATATAAAGATGGTGATATTAGAGTCATGCTAGTGGGTAGTTATGGATTGTAGAAATACTTGTGTTGAAGTTTGTGATTCCATAGCATGCACGTATGGTGAACCGTAATGTAACGAAGTTGGAGCATGAGGTATTTGTTGATTGTCTTCCTTATGAGTGGCAGTCGGGGACGAGAGATGGTCTTTTCCTACCAATCTATCCCCCTAGGAGCATGCGCGTAGTACTTTGTTTCGATGACTAATATATTTTTGCAATAAGTATGCGAGTTCTTTATGACTAATGTTGAGTCCATGGATTATACGCACTCTCACCCTTCCATCATTGCTAGCCTCTTCTGTACCGTGCATTGCCCTTTCTCACCTTGATAGTTGGTGCAAACTTTGCCGGTGCATCCAAACCCCGTGATACGATACGCTATATCATAGATAAGTTTCCTTATATCTTCCTCAAAACAGCCACCATACCTACCTATCATGGCATTTCCATAGCCATTCCGAGATATATTTCCATGCAACTTCCATCATCATCATATACATGACTTGAGCATTTATTGCCATATTGCTTTGCATGATCGTAAGATAGCTAGCATGATGTTTTCATGGCTTGTCCGTTTTTTGATGTCATTGCTACGCTAGATCATTGCACATCTCGGTACACCGCCGGAGGCATTCATATAGAGTCATATCTTTGTTCTAGTATCGAGTTGTAATACTCAGTTGTAAGTAAATAAAAGTGTGGTGATCATCATTATTAGAACATTGTCCCATGTGAGGTTATCAAAACAAAAGTGGCCAAAGAAGCCCCGCCCCCCAAAAGGAGAGAGGCCAAAGAAGCCTACAAAAAAAGAAAAAAAATGAGAAAAAATAAAAAAAGAGAGAAAAGAGAGAAGGGACAATGTTACTATCCTTTTACCACACTTGTGCTTTAGAGTAGCACCATGTTCTTCATATAGAGAGTCTCTTGAGTTATCACTTTCATATACTAGTGGGAATTTTCATTATAGAACTTGGCTTGTATATTCCAACGATGGGCTTTCTCAAGTGCCCTAGGTCTTCATGAGCAAGCAAGTTGGATGCACACCCACTTAGTTTCAGTTTGAGCTTTCATACACTTATAGCTCTAGTGCATCTATTGAATGTCAATCCCTACTCCTCGCATTGACATTAATTGATGGGCATCTCCATAGCCCGTTGATTAGCTGCGTTGATGTGAGACTTTCTCCCTTTTTATCTTCTCCACACAACCTCCACCATCATATTCTATTCCACCTATAGTGCTATGTCCATGGATCACGCTCATGTATTCCGTGAAAGTTGAAAAGGTTTGAGGACGTCAAAAGTATGAAACAATTGCTTGGCTTGTCATCGGGGTTGTACATGATTTGAATATTCTGTGTGGTGAAGATGGAGCATAGCCAGACCATATGATTTTGTAGCGATAACTTTCTTTGTCCATTTTATTTTGAAAAGACATGATTGCTTTATTAGTATGCTTGAAGTATTGTTGTCTTAATGTCAAAAGATAGACTATTGCTTTGAATCACTCGTGTCTTAATATTCATGCCATGATTAGATTGTATGATCAAGATTATGCTAGGTAGCATTCCACATCAAAAATTATCTTTTTATCATTTACCTACTCGAAGACGAGAAGGAATTAAGCTTGGGGATGCTAATACGTCTCCGTCGTATCTATAATTTTTGATTGTTCCATGCCAATATTCTACAACTTTTATATTGTTTTGGCAACTTTTTATACTATTTTTGGGACTAACATATTGAGCCAGTGCCCAGTGCCAGTTCCTGTTTGTTGCATGTTTTTTGTTTCGCAGAAAATCCATATCAAACAGAGTCCAAACGGGATAAAAACTGACGGGGATTGTTTTTGGAATATATGTGATTTTTGGGAAGAAGAATCAACATGAGACGTTGCCCGAGGGGGCCACGGGGCACGGGGCGCGTCCCAGGGGGTCAGGCACGCCCTGGGCCCATGTGGCCACCTCGTAAGGCGGTTTGTGCCCTTCTTTCGCTACAAGAAAGCTAATATCTAGATAAAGCCGTGTCCAAATTTTAGCCCAACCGGAGTTTCGTATCTCCGGAAATTTCAGAAATGGTGAAAGGCCAGAATCTGGAACGCGGAAACAGAAAGAGAAAGGGAGACAGATCCAATCTCGGAGGGGCTCTCGCTCCTCCGCCGCCATGGAGGACATGGACCAGAGGGGAAACCCTTCTCCCATCTAGGGATAAGGTCAAGGAAGAAGAAGAAGAAGAAGAAGAAGAAGAAGAAGGGGGGCTCTCTCCCCCTCTCTCCCGGTGGCGCCGGAACGCCGCCGGGGCCATCATCGTGTGATGGCGATCTACACCAACACCTCCGTCATCTTCACCAACATCTTCATCACCTTCCCCCATCTATCTACAGCGGTCCACCCTCCCGCAACCCGCTGTATCCTCTACTTGAACATGGTCCTTTATGCTTCATATTATTATCCAGTGATGTGTTGCCATCCTATGATGTGTGAGTAGATTTTCGTTGTCTTACCGGTAATTGGTGAATTTCTATGATTGGTTTAATTTTCTTGTGGTTATGTTGCTGTACTTTGGTGCCCATCATATGAGCGCGTGCGTGGATCACACCATAGGGTTAGTTCTATGTTGATAGTACTATGTATTGGGGGGCAAGAGTGACAGAAGCTTCAACCTAGCATAGAAATTGATGCATAGGGGATTGAAGGGGGACCAATATATCTTAGTGCTATGGTTGGGTTTTACCTTAATGAATGTTAGTAGTTTCAGATGCTTGTTAATAGTTCCAATCACAAGTGCATAGAATTCTAAGTCAGGGATGACATGCTAGCAGTGGCCTCTCCCACATAAAACTTGCTATCGGTCTAGTAACGTAGTCAATTGCTTAGGGACAATTTCGCAACTCCTACCACCACTTTTCCACACTCGCTATACTAATTTTATTACTTATTTACCTAAACAGCCCCTAGTTTTTATTTACGCAATCTTTATTATCTTGCAAATCTTTCGAGAAACACCTACAATGTACTTCTAGTTTCATACTTGTTCTAGGTAAAGCGAACGTTAAACGTGCGTAGAGTTGTATCGGTGGTGGATAGAACTTGAGGGAATATTTGTTCTACCTTTAGATCCTCATTGGTTTGACACTCTTACTTAACAAAAGAGGCTACAATTGATCCCCTATAGTTGTGGGTTATCTATTATTAGTAGTAGTATCGATGGATCGCGTGAAGCACCAAGTTTTTTTTGAGGGGGCGAAGCACCTAGTTTAAAAGGAAAAAAGGCAGTACACTCACAACACCCCTGTCACGGGCGCAATACACCCCACACACATTTGGTCCTGCACACGGCTCACGCAAACAGAACGCGCTTTGGCTTGCCTCTTCACTGACATGTGGGACTTGCTACGTCTTGAGCATGCATTGGTTTTTCCTTGAAGAGGAAAGGGTGATGCAGCAAAGTAGCGTAAGTATTTCCCTCAGTTTTTGAGAACCAAGGTATCAATCCAGTAGGAGATAACACGCAAGTCACCTAGTACCTGCACAAACAATCAAGAACCTCGAACCCAACGTGATAAAGGGGTTGTCAATCCCTTCAAGGTCACTTGCGAAAGTGATATCTAATAAAGATAGTAAGATAAATATTTTTGGTATTTTGTTGTATAGATTGGAAGTAAAGATTGCAAAATAGTAAACGAGATGCGATGTAAATAAAAAGAGATGCAATATAATAAGAAAGAGACCCAGGGGCCATATGTTTCACTAGTGGCTTCTCTCATGATAGCATGTATTACGGTGGGTGAACAAATTACTGCCGAGCAATTGATAGAAGAGCACATAATTATGAGAATATCTAGGCAATGATTATCAATATAGGCATCACGTCCGTGTTAAGTAGACCGAAACGATTTTGCATCTACTACTATTACTCCACACATCGACCGCTATCCAGCATGCATCTCGATTACTAAGTTCATAAGAATAGAGTAATGCTTTAAGCAATATTACATGATGTAGAGGGATAAACTCAAGCAATATGATATGAACTCCATTTTCTATCCTCTATGGAAACAATACAAAACATGCCTTGCTGCCCCTACTATCACTGGGAAAGGACACCGCAAGATTGAACCCAAAGCTAAGAACTTCTCCCATTGCAAGAAAGATCAATCTAGTAGGCCAAACTAAACCGATAATTCGAAGAGACTTGCAAAGATATCAAATCATGCATATAAGAATTTAGAGAAGAACCAAATATTATTCATAGATAAACTTGATCATAAATCCACAATTCATCGGATCTCGGCAAACACACCACAACAAGTATTACATCGAATAGATCTCCAAGCACATCGAGGAGAACTTTGTATTGAGAACCAAAGAGAGAGAAGAAGCCATCTAGCTAATAACTATGGACCCGAAGGTCTGTGGTAAACTACTCACACATCATCGGATAGGCTATGGTGTTGATATAGAAGCCCTTCATGATCGAATCTCCCTCCGGCAGATCGCCGGAAAAGGCCCCAGATGGGATTTCACAGGTACAGAAGGTTGAGGCGGTGGAAAAGTGGTTTCATGGCTCCCCCTGGTGTTTTAGGGTATAAGAGTATATATAGGCGAAATAAGTACGTTGGTGGAGCTCCATGGGGACCACGAAGGTGGGGGGCGCACCTACCCCCCTAGGCGCACCCTCCTATCTCGTGGACGCCTCACGGAGTTCCAGACTTCCACTCAAAGTCTCCTAGTTTGCATTTGTTCCAAGAAAGATCCTCGCGAAGGTTTCACTCCGATTGGATTCCGTTTGATATTCCTTTTCTATGAAACACTGAAATAGGCAAAAAAAAATCAGAAACTGGCACTGGGCCTCCGGTTAATAGGTTAGTCCCAAAAATAATATAAAAGAGCATATTAAAGCCCATTAAACATCCAAAACAGATAATATAATAGCATGGAACAATAAAAAATTATAGATACGTTGGAGACGTATCAAGCATCCCCAAGCTTAATCCTACTCGTCCTCGAGTAGGTAAATGATAAAAACAATTTTTTTGATGTGGAATGCTACCTAATATAATTTTCAATATATTTTTTTGTTTATTATGGCATGAATTTCAGATCCAAAAGATTCAAGACAAAATTTTAATATTGACATAAAAATAATAATACTTCAAGCATACTAACCAAGCAATTATGTCTTCTCAAAATAATATAGCCAAAGAAAGCTCATCCCTACAAAATCATATAGTTTGGCCACGCTTCATTTTTGTCACACAAAATGCTCCCGTCATGCACAACCCCGATGACAAGCCAATCAATTGTTTCATACTTTAGCATTCTCAAACTTTTTGAACTTTCACGCAATATATGAGCGCGAGCCATGGACATAGCAATATAGGTGGAATAGAATGGTGTTGTGGAGAAGACAAAAAGGAGGAAGATAGTCTCACATCAACTAGGCGTATCAATGGGCTATGGAGATGCCATCGATAGATATCAATGTGAGTGAGTAGGGATTGCCATGCAACGGATGCACTAGAGCTATAAGTGTATGAAAGCTCAAAAAAGTAACTAAGTGGGTGTACATCCAACTTGCTTGCTCACGAAGACCTAGGGCAATTTGAGGAAGCCCATCATTGTAATATACAAGCCAAGTTCTATAATGAAAAATTCCTAGTAGTATATGAAAGTGAAAACATAAGAGACTCTCTATCATGAAGATCATGGTGCTACTTTGAAGCACAAGTGTGGAAAAAGGATAGTAACATTGCCCCTTCTCTCTTTTTCTCTCATTTTTTGGTTTGGGCCTTCTTTTTTTTATGGCCTCTTTTTTTCGTCCAGAGTCTCATCCCGACTTGTGGGGGAATCATAGTCTCCATCATCCTTTCCTCACATGGGACAATGCTCTAATAATTAAGATCATCACACTTGTATTTACTTACAACTCAAGAATTACAACTCGATACTTAGAACAAAATATGACTCTATGTGAATGCCTCCGGCGGTGTACCGGGATGTGCAATGAATCAAGAGTGACATGTATAAAAAATTATGAAAGGTGGCCATGCCACAAATACGATGTCAACTACATGATCATGCAAAGCAATATGACTATGATGAAGCATGTCATAATAAACGGAACGATGGAAAGTTGCATGGCAATATATCTCGGAATGGCTATGGAAATGCCATGATAGGTAGGTATGGTGGCTGTTTTGAGGATAAGGAGGCTTATGTGTGATAGAGCGTATCATATCACGGGGTTTGGATGCACCGGCGAAGTTTGCACCGACTCTCAAGGTGAGAAAGGGCAATGCACGATACCAAAGAGGCTAGCAATGATGGAAGGGTGAGAGTGCGTATAATCCATGGACTCAACATTAGTAATAAAGAACTCACATACTTATTGCAAAAATCTACAAGTCATCAAAACCAAGAACTACGTGCATGCTCCAAGGGGGGTAGATTGGTAGGAAAAGACCATCGCTCGTCCCCGACCGCTACTCATAAGGAAGGCAATCAAAGAACACCTCGTGCTTCAAATTTGTCACACAACGGTTACCATACGTGCATGCTATGGGACTTGCAAACCTCAACACAAGTATTTCTCAATTTCACAATTACTCAACTAGCACGACTCTAATATCCCCATCTTTATATCTCAAAACAATTATCAAGTATCAAACTTCTCATAATGCACTATATATGCAAGTTTTTATTACACCCATCTTGGATGCCCATCATATTAGGACTAATTTTATAACCAAAGCAAATTACCATGCTGTTCTTAAAGACTCTCAGAATAATATAAGTGAAGCATGAGGGATCAATAATTTCTATAAAATAAAACCACCACCGTGCTCTAAAAAGATATAAGTGCAGCACTAGAGCAAAATTATCTAGCTCAAAAGATATAAGTGAAGTACATAGAGTATTCTAATAAATTCCAATCATGTGTGTCTCTCCCAAAAGGTGTGTACAGCAAGGATGATTGTGGTAAACTGAATAGCAAAGACTCAAATCATACAAGACACTCCAAACAAAACAGATATCATGTGGTGAATAAAAATATAGCCTCAAGTAAAGTTACCGGTAGACGAAGACAAAAGAGGGGATGCCTTCCGGGGCATCCCCAAGCTTAGTCCCTTGCCACTCCTTGTTCCAAAATCCATCAAATCTTTACCCAAAAACTTGAAAACTTCACAACACAAAACTTAACAGAAAATCTCATGAGCTCCGTTAGTATAAGAAAGCAAACCACCACTTTAATGTACTATAATTAACTCATTATTTATTTATATTGTTGTTAAAACTACTCTATTCCAACTTCTCTATGGTTTATACCCCCCGATACTAGCCATAGATTCATCAAAATAAGCAAACAACACACGAAAAACAGAATCTGTCAAAACAGAACAGTCTATAGCAATCTGGACGTTTCGAATACTTATGTAACTCCAAAAATTCTGAGAAATTAGGAAGACCTAAATAATTTAAGTATTGATATATGATGACCCACAAGTATAGGGGATCTATCGTAGTCCTTTCGGTAAGTAAGAGTGTCGAACCCAACGAGGAGCAGAAGGAAATGATAAGCGGTTTTCAGCAAGGTATTCTCTGGAAGTACTAAAATAAGTGGTAATAGATAGTTTTGTGATAAGATAGATTGTAACGAGCAACAAGTAACAAAAGTAAATAAAGTGCAGCAAGGTGGCCCAATCCTTTTGTAGCGAAGGACAAGCCGGAACAAACTCTTATAATAGGAAAAGTGCTCCCGAGGACACATGGGAATATCCTCAAGCTAGTTTTCATCACGTTCATATGATTCGCGTTCGATACTTTGATAATTTGATATGTGGGTGGACCGGTGCTTGGGTGCTGTTCTTACTTGAACAAGCGTCCCACTTATGATTAACCTCTATTGCAAGCATCCATAACTACAACAAAAGTATTAAGGTAAACCTAACCATAGCATGAAACATGTGGATCCAAATCAGCCCCTTACGAAGCAACGCATAAACTAGGGTTTAAGCTTCTGTCACTCTAGCAACCCATCATCTACTTATTACTTCCAAATGCCTTCCTCTAGGCCCAAATAATGGTGAAGTGTTATGTAGTCGACGTTCACATAACACCACTAGAGGCTAGACAACATACATCTTATCAAAATATCAAACAAATACCAAATTCACATGACTACTAATAGCAAGACTTCTCCCTTGTCCTCAGGAACAGATGTAATTACTCACAAAGCATATTCATGTTCATAATCAGAGGGGTAATAATATGCATATAGGATCTGAACATATAATCTTCCACCAAATAAACCAACTAGCATCAACTATAAGGAGTAATCAACAGTACTAGCAACCTACTAGCACCAATCCTGGACTTTGAGACAAGAATTGGATACAAGAGATGAACTAGGGTTTGGAGATGAGATGGTGCTATTGAAGATGTTGATGGAGATTGCCCTCTCCCGATGAGAGGAGCGTTGGTGATGACCATGGTGATGATTTCCCCCTTCTGAAGGGAAGTATCCCCGGCAGAACAGCTCTGCCGGAGCTCTAGATTGGATCCGCCAAGGTTCCGCCTCGTGGCGGCGGAGTTTCGTCCCGAAAAGTTCCTTCTGATTTTTTTCTCATCGAAAGACTTCATATAGGAGAAGATGGACGTCGGAGAGCCACCAGGGGGCCCACGAGGTAGGGGCGCACCCTAGGGAGGGCGCCCCCACCCTCATGAGCAGGGTGTGGGCCCCCTGGCCTTCATCTTTGGTGAGGATTTTTCTTTATTTATTTTAAGATGTTCCGTGGAGTTTCAGGACTTTTCGAGTTGCGCAGAATAGGTCTCTAATATTTGTTCCTTTTCCAGCCCAGAATTCCAGCTGCCGGCATTCTCCCTCCTTATGTAAACCTTGTAAAATAAGAGAGAATAGCCATAAGTATCGTGACATAAAGTGAAATAACAGTCCAAAATGCAATAAATATCGATATAAAAGCATGATGCAAAATGGACGTATCAACTCCCCCAAGCTTAGACCTCGCTTGTCCTCAAGCGAAAAGCCGATAACAATAAATATGTCCTCATGTTTAGAGGTAGAGGCGTCGATAAAAATAAAATATAGACATGAAGGCATCATCATTATTCTCATAAAAACAACATATATATATATATTTTGTCATATGATTACTTATGTTCAAGTGATGATCTATTCACAATGCAAGAGTATAATCATAAACCTTATTGGGCTCCGACAAACTATAATCTCAGTCATTGAAGCAATTGCAATTTATCATAACATCGGAAAGAGTCTATGTTAGAGCTAAAACGCAAGTCCACATACTCAACTATCATTTAGTCCTTCATAATTGCTAACACTCACGCAATACTTGTGGTTATGGAGTTTTAATCGGACACAGAGTAAGATAGGGGCTTATAGTTTTGCCCCACAACCTTTTACCTCAAGGGTAATGTCAACAATTGTAGCGACCAGACCTCAAACGGTCCAATCTCTGTGCTCCGGTGTCATCCCTGGATCAGTAATGCTGACACCACACAATACTTTGAAGGATTTATAACAGAGTAGCAATCACACACTTATTACATCAAGTGTCTCAAAAGAGAACTTATTACAATAAATATGGCTTAAGGCCATCTAATAACGATAACAACGGAAGGCTTGGAAGATAAGTTAGTCCATCAACTCCAACGGCATCACTAAGTATAGAACCACGACCTAAAACTCCTTAATCATCGTCTGAAAAGTCTGCAACATTAACGTTGCAGCCCGAAAACGGGTCAGCACATGGAATATGCTGGCAATGTAACACATAGAGAGTAATGAAATGAAACAACTATTCTATATGCATATTTGGCTGGTGGAAATCTCTATGGTTACAGTTTTGCGAAAAGCCAATTTTTCCCTACTGCAAAGGAATAAATTTATTTAACTATCATGGTGGTTGTTATACATTGACAATGGTTGACAGCATTCTCAATCCCAATTAAACATCATTAAACAAACCCATCAAACTTAATTTTATAGTAACATGCTGAGATTCACATGATAATCCAGGTACTAGATACTCAAGATGTCCATAACCGGGGACACGGCTAACCATGATTAGTTTATACACTCTACAGAGGTTTGCGCACTTTTCCCCACAAGACTCGATCTCCTCCGTTGGATATCTCGCACTGCATGGCGTTTGAGAAACGGATGACCGAGACATAGTCTTTCAGAAATGCTAGCACCTTACGATCGGGTAGACCATACCACCTACATCCCCTACATCTGCTAGTCTACCACTGTAAGAGTTCACACGACTTAGTCAACTATGCTAGAGCCCATAATAGCTTGTGGCTGCACACGGAAGTTTCTAGCATGAATAATCTCATGATCCCTTTGAGCCTGGGTGGCGGTCCAAAAGAAAACATTCAATCCTGGAATACCCAGGTACCTCAATCCACCCAGATGTGTGTTTAAGTTGCCACCTTAGATAAACCATTAATTAACAATACTCACATCTGTCATGGATGTCACTCACCCAATCCGCGTCTACTAGCATAGCATAGCAATGGTAAGCAAACGTAGAAGTAACTCCCAAAGGTTTGATAATAAATAGGTAATAGGTACTACCTCAACTACTTCGCATCCCACAATTTAATTAGATCCTAATCATGCAATGTGAAAGGATTGATCTAATGCAATAAAACTGGGTAGTAGGAGGTATGATCAAAGTGTTACTTGCCTTGCTGATGATCCGCGAAACCTAGAGATTCGAAGTAACAGGCGGCGCACTCCGGGTATTCTATCGCAGGCAAACAAACAAACATACAATAAGTACTCATCTAATGCACAGGTAAAAGTCAAATAAGAGAACTAACCAGAAATTTCAACTTAAGAACTCCGGTTTGCAAAAAGAATCAAATCGAACGAAGCAACGAAAGTCAAACGGCGAAAGAAAACAACTTCGTTCTACTAATCTGGATCTAAGGAAATTTTTTATAGTGGCAAAAACTTGTTTAAGCTGATTAAACAGATAGAGGGTTTTGAGACAAAACTCCAGGCGCTTGAATCGCCCGATTCCGATAAACGAGCGAAAAGTTATACTAAAACGAAAATCGGATCAGAAATCGCGATCAGAAAATAATCGCGGAAAATCCGAGAAAAAGAAAAACAACGAACGGATTAACGAACAAACGTTCGTTAACCGGATCTAAACGACGAATACGTTCGTTAAAACGAACGAACGGGCGAACGCTCGTTATTTAGACTAAATCGAAAATAAAACCGATCTAATAAAAAATGGAACCTAAAAAAACTGACAGAAAACTGATCGGTTTTTCGAGAAAAACCAGGACGCGGAAAATCGAGGCGAACCTCGGGCAGCGTGCGGCGAGGCGTCGACGTTGGCGGCGGTGGCGGCGGGGTCCAGCGAGGCGGCGCGACGGGCGAGGCGCGGCGGCGGCGGCGGCGCGAGCGGCGGCGTCGGGTGCGGGGTGGGGCTAGGGTTTGGCTCGGGTGGGCTGCCCCGGCTTATAAAGCCTGCCGGGCCAGAGTCCCAGGCGGACACAGCTCGGTTAGGTCGGTGCGCGTTTTTTTCAAATAATTACGCGCAGAAGAAAAATAAAAAGAAATACTAAAAGGACTCCAAAAATCCCGAAATAAATTTTCCCCGACTTCTAAAATCAAGCCAGACAAAGTGAACATTTATTTGGGGCCTAAATGCAATTTTGAAAAATGCATATTTTTTCTAAATTCAAATAAAATATCGAAAAACTCCGAAATAAAATCTTATTTGTTTTCTTTATTAAATCCTCAATATTTCTTTATTTTGGGAAAGTCATTTTATTCCCTCTCTCATAATTTTGTAATAGAAATAATTGATGATAAAATAAATAAAAATCAAATGATCCTATTGTCAATTTTTGATAAAACTCAAATATGAAAATAACGAAATCCCCAACTCTCTCCGTGGGTCCTTGAGTTGCTTAGGATTTCTAGGATCAAAACCAAAAGCAAAATAAAATATGATATGCATTGATGATCTAATGTATAACATTCCAAATTGAAAATTTGGGATGTTACAACAATAATGGTCCATGCTCCCCTACATCCAATTATATATATATATATATATATATATATATATATATATATATATATATATATATATATATCATGTTCTTTCCAACATGCTGAGCTTGCCAAAGGATAAAATGAAAAGGGAAAGGTGAAGATCACCATGATTCTTGCATAAGGTAGAAGATAATAATAAAGGATAGGCCCTTCGCAGAGGGAAGCAGAGGTTGTCATGCGCTTTTATGGTTGCATGCATAAAATCTCAATGCAAAAGAACGTCACTTTATATTGCCCCTTGTGATATGAACCTTTATTATGCAGTCCGTCGCTTTTATTACGTCCACATCACAAGATCGTATAAAGCTTATTTCTCCCACACCAATCAATCATACATATTTAGAGCAATTTTTATTGCTTTCCACCGATGACAACTTACTTGAAGGATCTTACTCAATTCATAGGTAGATATGGTGGACTCTCATGGCAAAACTGGTTTAAGGGTATTTGGAAGCACAAGTAGTATTTCTACTTGGTGCTGAGAATTTGGCTAGCATGAGGGGAAAAGGCAAGCTCAACAAGTTAGAGGACCCATGACAACATACTTTATCTCAAATATAAGAAAGACATAACTCATTATGTTGTCTTCCTTGTCCAACATCAACTCTTTAGCATGTCATATTTTAATGAGTGCTCCCAATCATAAAAGATGTCAATGATAATATATCTATATGTGAAACCTCTCTTTCCTTATTACTTCCTATTAATTGCAACAATGACCAAAGCTATGTTTGCCAACTCCCAACAACTTTTAATCATCATACTCTTTCTATGTGAAGTCATTACTCTCAATAAAATCAATATGAACTCTTTGTTTCTTTTTATTCTTTTTCTCTTTTCTTTTATTCACCCAAGATCATGGCAAAATAATCAAGCCCTTAAATCAACGCTAATCTTTATTATATATAGCTCACGGACTCGATTACATAGAGAGATCATAAAGCAAAACTCAAAACTAGATCATGCCATAAACTTTATTCTACTAGATCAAGATATTATGAATAAGATCGAACTAAGAAAAACGGTAAAGATAGGAGTTGTGATGGTGATACGATACTGGGCACCTCCCCCAAGCTTGGCAGTTGCCAAGGGGAGTGCCCATACCCATGTGATTATATCTCCTTGGTTGGTGAAGAAGGTGGAGGTGACGGATAATCGCACATCGAGCGTAAGAGGTCCTCCAGCTTGCGAATAATGCCCTTGAGTGCGGCAATATGCTCCTTCAACAAAATATTTTCTTGTGTGAGATACATGTTTTGTATACGAGCTAACTCAATCATCTTGAAAGCTTCGATCTCAGTTGGGGTAAGAAGGTTATGATCAAGTTGAAGGATGTCTTTTGCTGCCGGAGCTTGATCCTCCGTGGCCTTCTTGATCCTTTAATCCTTGTTGACCCTCATGGGTTCTTCCCTCTTTAGATCTATCTTCATTAGCCAAGCATCATTGTCACCATTGTTGGAGGAGGGAGACAACATGATGCCTAGCCTGGAAAACCCTGACAGAAAACAACTCGAAACAAGAACAGAGGAGGTTTGCGTGATACGGGAGTCAAAACCTTCGGGAGGTTATATAATGAATTTTTACCGACCAAAATACATATCGTGCAAGAAAACGGAGTCCGGAAGGCACACGAGGTGTAGGGCGCGCCCACCACCCTCGTGGGGCCCTCCTGTCCTTCCCAGACTGCTACTTATTTTTCCATTTTTCTAAATATTCCAAAACGGAGAAATATTGCCTTAAAAATTGTTTTGGAGTCAGTTTACTTACCGTACCACATACCTATTCCTTTTCGGGGTCTGAAACGTTCCGGAAAGTGTCCCTTATGTATTCCTCCGGGGTTACGGTTTCAATAATATTGGTATCAACATTTATGGGATTACTTGAGATATAATGTTTGATTCTTTGACCGTTTACCACCTTCGGATTTGTGCCCTCCATGTTGTTGATCTTTATGGCACCGGAATGATAGACCTCTTCGATAACATAGGGGCCTTCCCATTTAGAGAGATGTTTTCCTGCAAAAAATCTTAAACGAGAGTTGTATAGCAATACATAATCACCTACATTAAACTCACGCTTTTGTATCCTTTTGTCATGCCATCTTTTAACTTTTTCTTTAAACAACTTGGCATTTTCATAAGCTTGGGTTCTCAATTCATCAAGTGAGGTAATATCAAATAACCTCTTCTCACTGGCAAGTTTAAAATCATAGTTGAGCTCTTTAATAGCCCAATATGCCTTATGTTCTAGTTCGAGAGGTAAGTGACATGCTTTTCCATAAACCATTTTATACGGAGACATACCCATAGGATTTTTGTATGCAGTTCTATAAGCCCATAATGCATCATCAAGTTTCTTGGACCAATTCTTTCTAGACCTATTAACAGTCTTTTGCAAAATTAATTTGAGCGCTCTATTGCTGAACTCTACTTGACCACTAGACTGAGGGTGATAAGGAGATGCAATTCTATGATTAACATCATATTTAGCAAGCATTTTACGGAAAGCACCATGAATAAAGTGTGAACCACCATCAGTCATTAAATATCTAGGGACTCCAAACCTCGGGAAAATAACTTCTTTAAGCATTTTAATAGAAGTGTTATGATCAGCACTACTAGTTGGAATAGCTTCTACCCACTTAGTAACGTAATCAACAGCAACTAAAATATGTGTGTATCCCTTAGAGGCAGGAAAAGGTCCCATATAATCAAAGCCCCAAACATCAAACGGTTCAATAACAAGAGAATAATTCATAGGCATTTCTTGACGTCTACTAATATTACCAATTCTTTGACATTCATCACAAGACAAGACAAACTTACGAGCATCCTTGAAGAGAGTAGGCCAATAAAAACCAGATTGCAATACCTTATGTGCAGTTCTATCTCCAGCGTGGTGTCCTCCATAAGCCTCGGAATGACACTTGCATAGGATCTGTTCCTGCTCATGCTCAGGTACACAACGTCTAATAACACCATCTACTCCTTCTTTATAAAGATGTGGGTCATCCCAAAAGTAATGTCTTAAATCATAGAAAAACTTTTTCTTTTCCTGGTATGTGAAGCTAGGTGGTATAAATTTAGCAACAATATAATTAGCATAATTAGCATACCATGGAGTACTATGAGAAGTACTTACAACATTTAATTGTTCATCAGGAAAGCTATCATTAATAGGTAGTGGTTCATCAAGAATATTTTCTAACCTAGACAAGTTGTCTGCAACGGGGTTCTCAGCTCCCTCTCTATCAACAATATGCAAATCAAATTCTTGTAGCAAGAGAACCCATCTAATAAGTCTAGGTTTAGCATCTTTCTTTTCCATAAGGTATTTAATAGCAGCATGATCTGTTTGAATAGTTACTTTAGAATCAACAATATAAGATCTGAACTTATCACAAGCAAATACAACTGCTAAAAGCTCTTTTTCAGTAGTAGCATAATTTCTTTGAGCATTGTCTAGAGTCTTACTAGCATAATGAATAACATTTAATTTCTTATCAACTCTTTACCCTAGAACAGCACCTACAGCATAATCACTAGCATCACACATAATTTCAAAGGGTAAATACCAATCAGGTGGCTGAACAACAGGTGCAGAGACTAATGCTTTCTTAAGTATTTCAAATGCTTCTACACAATCATCATCAAAGACAAATGGTATATCTTTTTGCAATAAATTAGTCAGAGGCCGAGAAATTTTTGAGAAGTCCTTAATGAACCTCCTATAAAATCCAGCGTGACCAAGGAAACTTCTTATACCTTTGATGTCCTTGGGACATGGCATCTTTTCAATAGCATCAACCTTGGCTTTATCAACTTCAATACCTCTTTCAGAAACTTTATGCCCCAATACAATACCTTCATTAACCATAAAGTGGCACTTTTCCCAATTCAAGACAAGATTAGTTTCTTCACACCTCTGAAAAACTCGATCAAGATTGCTCAAGCAATCATAAAAAGAGGAACCATAGACGGAAAAGTCGTCCATGAAAACCTCACAAATCTTTTCACAAAAGTCAGAGAATATAGCCATCATGCATCTTTGAAAGGTAGCAGGTGCATTACATAAACCAAAAGGCATACGTCTATAAGCAAAAGTACCAAAAGGGCATGTAAAAGTAGTCTTTGATTGATCTCTAGCCGACACAGGTATTTGAGAGAAACCAGAATAACCATCTAGAAAGCAATAGTGTGTATGTTTGCATAACCTTTCTAGCATTTGATCAATAAAAGGTAAGGGGTAATGATCTTTCTTAGTAGCTTTATTTAATTTGCGGAAATCAATTACCATCCTATAACCTGTGATAATTCTTTGTGGAATCAATTCATCTTTATCATCAGGAACAACAGTAATACCTCCCTTCTTAGGGACACAATGGACAGGACTTACCCACTCACTATCAGCAACGGGATAGATTATACCTGCTTCCAGAAGCTTTAGTATTTCTTTTCTTACCACTTCTTTCATTTTAGGATTCAGACGTCGTTGAGGATCATGAACTGGTTTGTCATCTGCTTCCAAATTTATTTTATGTTGGCATAGAGTGGGACTAATGCCCTTAAGATCGTCAAGAGTATATCCAATAGCAGCATGATGCTTCTTCAAAGTTTTCAATAATCTTTCTTCTTCATGCTCTGAAAGGTTAGCACTAATAATAACAGGATATATCTTCTTTTCATCAAGATAAGCATATTTAAGATTATCAGGCAAAGGTTTAAGCTCAAACACGGGATCACCCTTGGGTGGAGGAGGATCCCCTAAAATTTCAACAGGCAAATTGTGTTGCAGAATAGGTTCCTGTTTAAAGAATACTTCATCTATTTCCCTTCTTTCATTCATGAACATATCATTTTCATGGTCTAGCAAATAGTGTTCTAAAGGATCACTAGGAGGTACGACAATAGAAGCAAGACCAATAATTTCATCCTTACTAGGTAATTATTCCTCACGATGTTGTTTACTAAATTTATAGAAATTAAACTCATGAACCATATCATCCAAGCCAATAGTAACAACATTCTTTGTGCAATCTATGGTAGCATTGACAGTATTTAAGAAGGGTCTACCAAATATAATGGGACAAAAGCTATCTTGTGGGGAACCAAGAACAAGAAAATCAGCAGGATATTTAGTTTTCCCACACAAGACTTCAACATCTCTAACAATTCCAATTGGTGAAATAGTATCTCTATTGGCAAGTTTAATTGTGACATCAATACATTCTAACTCAGCAGGTGCAATTTCATTCTTAATTTCTTCGTATAAAGTATGCGGTATAACACTAGCACTCGCAACCATATCACATAAGCCATGATAACAATGATCTCCTATTTTAACAGAAATGACAGGCACGCCTACCACAGGTCTATGTTTATCTTTATCACAAGGTTTAGCAATATTAGCAGTTTCATCTTCGAACTGAATAACATGCCCATCAATATTATCAGACAAGAGATCTTTAACAATAGCAATATTAAGTTCTACTTTAACTTGCTCACGGGGTGTATAAGTTCTAATATTGCTTTTACGAACAACAGTTGAAGCTTTAGCATGATCCTTTATTCTAACAGGGAAAGGTGGTTTCTCAACATAAGAAGTAGGAACAATAGGATCATTATAAGTGACAGTCTTTTCTTCAACTTTAATAGGTGCAGCTACTTTTACTTCTATGGGAGGATGATATTTAAACCACTTCTCCTTAGGGAGATCAACATAAGTAGCAAAATATTCACAGAAAGAAGCTACTATCTCAGAGTCAAGTCCATATTTAGTGCTAAACTTACGGAAAATATCGGTATCCATAAAAGATTTAACACAATCAAACTTAGGTGTCATACCTGACTCCTTACCTTCGTCGAGGTCCCAATCTTCAGAGCTGCGTTTAATTCTATCTAATAAATTCCATCTGAATTCAATAGTCTTCATCATAAAAGAGCCATTACAAGAAGTATCGAGCATGGTGCGATTGTTTTCATAAAGCCAAGCATAAAAACTTTGCATAATTATTTCTCTCGGGAGCACATGATTGGGGCATGAATGTAACATTGATTTAAGCCTCCCCCAATCTTGAGCGATGCTTTCTCCTTTGCGAGGACAAAAAATATATATATAATTGCGATCACGATGAACAAGATGCATAGGGTAATACTTTTGATGAAATTCCAACTTCAATCTTTTATAGTCCCATGATCTCATATCATCACATAGCCTATACCATATCAATGCGTCTCCCTTCAAAGATAAAGGGAAGACCTTCTTCTTAGCAACATCATCGGGTATACCTACAAGCTTAAATAATCCCGAAGAAGCTGCAATTTAGACACCCGAAAGTAAGTACTATAGTAGCATGTTCCGCGCATCTCCTATTGATTCAAGCGCTAGTTTCATCAATACCATTTGGCATTCTTGCTTATCAGTTTGATTGACCTCTATTTCTTGTAAAGTGGTTGAGGCAGGAACAAGGGAGTGATTTCTATGGATACTTTGTTTGCGAGTCCATCCGCCACACGACCTGTGAGCGGGGCTACTCTGACGAACAATATGAAGTGCGTAAATAACAACATTCACAATTTTATTTTATTACCTTCATTTTTGTTGAGTCTCATTCATTCATATATATATGTATTGACCCCCTTCTTCAAATTAGATGTTTCGGAAGCGGGATGAACTCCTAGCACCGGCTCGCATGTGAGCAATTCAAGAGGAATTAGCGGCATTCTTTCTTGACCATGTGATCGCTGAAGACGGAGAATACTATGTGGACCATGCATCCGTATGTTAGGAGATTATATTTGTAAGAGATAATTATTGTATATATGTAGCCGGTAGTGTTGGATAGATATACGAGAACTTGTTGTTCGACCAATCTCTCGGAGAAGGAGAGGTGGTCGATACCACTTCTCTCTGTATGCATATATGTTCATGACGATCTTCTGTTTCCTTCGTTTGCTTACTAGCTAGCTAGCGTGTCTAGTCCTATCTATACGTATGTATAGTACGTAGCATTGACCAAGCACAGACATAAGAGAGGCACTTCTCTCTATTAATTATAGCTAGCTAACACAATATATGAAACACCTAAATTAACCCACCAAAACCCCCAAACCCCCCCTTTAAAAAAAACAAAAACCCCAGCCACAGAAATGCTGACGCGTGGATGCCTATTGGTCCCGGTTGGTGTCACCAACCGGGACCAAAGGCCCTCCTTCCTGGGCTCCGCGCACAGGCCACGTGGAGGCCCATCTGTCCCGGTTCTGGATTGAACCAGGACTAAAGGGACATGGCATTAGTACCGACCCTTTAGTCCCGGTTCAGGAACCGGGACAAAAGGCCCTTACGAACCGGGACAATAGGCCCTTTTTCTACTAGTGTCTCCTAAAGTGATTTCCATAAAAGTGCCTCCCACGGCCGAATCTAAAAGATTTCTAGAAGCAAAATTCAATCCGGCATAATTTTTTTGTATAATCATCCATAAATTCAAACCATGTGTAGGGAAATTACGTATCATTAATTTCATCCTCTCCCAAGCTTGTGCAACATGCTCATGATCAAGTTGCTTAAAATTCATAATATCATTTCTAAGAGAGATGATCTTAGCGGGAAGAAAATACTTAGAGATAAAAGCATCTATCCACTTATTCCATGAATCAATACTATTTTTAGGCAAAGAAGAGAACCAAGTTTTAGCACTATCTCTAAGGGAAAACGGAAATATCTTCAATTTAACAATCTCATTATCCACATCTTTCTTCTTTTGCATATCGCACAAATTAACAAAGTTGTTTAGATGGGTAGCGGCATCTTCACTAGGAAGGCCAGAAAATTGATCTTTCATGACAAGATTCAACAAACCAGCATTAATTTCACAAGATTTAGCGTTGGTAATAGGAGCAATCAGAGTGCTAATAAAATCATTGTTGTTGGTATTGGAAAAGTCACATAATTTAGTATTATCTCAAGCCATCGTGACAAACAATCAATCCAGCACACAATCACACGAGAAGCAGGCGAAAGAAGGCGAATGAAAAAGGGGCGAATAAAATGGCAAAGGTGAAGTGGGGGAGAGGAAAACGAGAGGCGAATGGCAAATAATGTAATGCGACGGAGACGAGTTTATGATGGGTACTTGGTATGTCTTGACTTGAGCGTAGATCTCCCCGGCAACGGCACCAGAAATCCTTCTTGCTACCTCTTGAGCATGTGTTGGTTTTCCCTTGAAGAGGAAAGGGTGACGCAGCAAAGTAGCGTAAGTATTTCCCTCAGTTTTTGAGAACCAAGGTATCAATCCAGTAGGAGATAACACGCAAGTCACCTAGTACTTGCACAAACAATTAAGAACCTCGCAACCAACGTGATAAAAAGGGGTTGTCAATCCCTCCACGGTCACTTGCGAAAGTGAGATCTAATAAAGAGAGTAAAATAAATCTTTTTGGTATTTTGTTGTATAGATTGGAAAGTAAAGATTGCAAAATAGTAAACGAGATGCGATGTAAATAAAAAGAGATACAATATAATAAGAAAGAGACCCGGGGGCCATAGGTTTCACTGGTGGCTTCTCTCATGATAGCATGTATTACGGTGGGTGAAGAAATTGCTGCCGAGCAATTGATAGAAGAGAGAGCATAATTATGAGAATATCTAGGCAATGATTATGAATATAGGCATCACATCCGTGTTAAGTAGACCAAAACAATTTTGCATCTACTACTATTACTCCACACATCGACCATTATCAGCATGCATCTAGAGTATAAAGTTCATAAGAATAGACTAACGTTTTAATAAAGATGACATGATGTAGAGGGATAAACTCAAGCAATATGATATAAAACCCATCTTTTATCCTCGATGGAAACAATACAGTACGTGCCTTGCTGCCCCTACTTTCACTGGGAAAGGACACCGCAAGATTGAACCCAAAGCTAAGCACTTCTCCCATTGCAAGAAAGATCAATCTAGTAGGCCAAACTAAACTGATAATTCGAAGAGACTTGCAAAGATATCAAATCATGCATATAAGAATTCAGAGAAGAACCAAATAGTATTTATAGATAAAGTTGATCATAAATCCACAATTCATTGGATCTCGGCAAACACATCACAAAAAGTATTACATCGAATAGATCTCCAAGAACATCGAGGAGAAATTTGTATTGAGAACCAAAGAGAGAGAAGAATCCATCTAGCTAATAACTATGGACCCGAAGGTCTGTGGTAAACTATGCACACATCATCGGAGAGGCTATGGTGTAGATGTAGAAGCCCTCCGTGATCAAATCCCCCTCCGACAGATTGCCGGAAAAGGACCTAGATGGGGTCTCAGGGGTACAAAAGGTTGCGGCGGTGGAAAAGTGGTTTCGTGGCTCCCCCTGATGTTTTTTGGGTATAAGAATATATATAGGCGAAAGAAGTACATCGATGGAGCTCCCTGGGGCCCACGAGGGTGGGGGTGCGCCCTCCTATCTCATGGACGCCTCACGGAGTTCGAGACTTCCACTCCAAGTCTCCTAGTTTGTGTTTGTTCCAATAAAGATCCTCACAAAGGTTTTGTTCCATTTGGATTCCGTTTGATATTCCTTTTCTATGAAACACTGAAATAGGGAAAAAAAATAGAAACTAGCACTGGGCCTCCGGTCCATAGGTTAGTCCCAAAAATAATATAAAAGAGCATATTAAATCCCATTAAACATCCAAAACAGATAATATAATAGCATGGAACAATCAAAAATTATAGATATGTTGGAGACGTATCAGGACTGCACTAGGAGAAACCGACCATGCGCCAAACTCCCCTCGCCCACCACATGAGCCCCCCCCCCAAATCCCAAATTCAACCACCCTTCGGCCAACTAGCCAATAATATTCCCCAAACCCCCTCCCCCATCCCCATCCACTCCATTCGCTCTGCCAAAGCTGCCCTCCCTGCCACGCCGATACGTCGTTGTGGCAGTTCATTGAGGGGACGCACAGCGATCCTCTCGCTCCCACAGTACGCTCTCGTAGACTGCCATCCTCTAGCCGCGCCACCACCGCTAGCGACGTTCTTGTGGAGGCGCACGGCGGTCGGCGCCACCACCACTGGCGACGTTCTTGTGGAAACGCACGGCGGTCGGCTTCTCCCACGGTACGCGCATTCTAGACTAAGGCCCCGTGCATGTCGGTGTAGCGCTGAATGTTAGGTGATAGACGTTGTTAATCTCACTATTTGCCGAAGTAGTTTACAGTCAATATGATCTGCTTAAGAAGCTTCCTTGCCCTGTTCTGCACTCAATCTGCTTAGGTGAGATGGCATGCCAAGCCCGATTAGTTGCTAAAATATCCTACCATATATTTATTGTGACGTAGATTGCCATGGTTTAATAGCCAATCTGTTAGGTGAAATAGCTCTACACCGTTTTATACTTGATCTTTGTTGCTGCGATGGTCTTCGATAGTTTGATGGCTGCGTGCTCGGCCTCATTGACTGCTGAAACAGCCTGCCATAATTTAGCACTCAAATCTGTTTGGTGAATTAGTTTTAAATATATTTCGTTACTTTGATCTGCTCGTCAAAATATCTTGCCATAGCTTTAGACATCGATATAGGTATTTTTTGGACTTCATAAAAAAGCATATATGTTTTTCTGTAATATCTAGTAGAAGAACTAATTTGTATGTCTAACAGATGGACATGACTTGGATAACTTCTGCTCAAAGATTCTCCACTGCATATGTCGAGGGGGTTGGAAACTTCATGAACTTTGTCAGAGCTGAGTACGGTGGTCCGAAATCAGATGTGCTCTCCCCATATAGCAGTTCTATGAATTCAGTTACAAGACCCCAGTCAACTGTGCAAAATCATCTACACTTGTACGGGATGTCGGTCACATATACTAGGTGGGTTCATCATGGTGAAGCTGTGAACGTCAATGTTACTGACTACGTGGAAGCAGCAGATCACCATCTTGATCTGCCTGATGCTCAGGTGGAAGAGGAGGAGGAGGAGGTGGTGGCGGAGCCAGTGAGTTTAACCAACATTGCAACAATGCTACAAAATGCTCATGCATTTCATGAACTTTCACCTATAGAAGAAAAAGGGTGGGCCCGTATGTTGGAACAATGCAATGTGGTTGTTACCCCAGGAAATAAGCTGTCAGTATTCTCAGCTATGGTCACCTTTCTTCAGGTGAAGACATCTGAGCGGATGCCCAACAAATCATTCGATGCAATGTTGGCTGCTTTCCGCAAAGCTTTCCCAGATGCGTCTGAGCTACCACACACCTACAGTAAAATAAAGAATTTCCTTCATGCAGTTGGAATTGGATATGATATGATCCATGTTTGTAAGAATAATTGTGTTATGTTCCGGAAGGATTATGCCAACTTAAGTGAATGCTCGAAATGCAAATCATGAAGATGGAAACATGGCGATGCTATGAAGAGGATTCCTCATAATGTTCTGAGACAGTTTCCAATTACACCAAGATTGCAGAGGTTGTTTCATGATGCTGAGACAAGAGAGGATGTATTGTGGCATTCTAGGAACCAGGAGTATAGAGACCAGAATGTAATGAGCCATCCATCTCATGGTAGTGAGTGGAAAAGCTTCAATCAGAAACACAAAAAGTTTGTTGATGACCAGAGAAACATTAGACTTGGCTTAGCTTCGGATGGATTTAACCCATTTGGCCACCAGAGCGCCACATATAGCATGTGGCCAGTGCTTGTTATCCCTTACAACATGCATCCAAATGTATGCACCAAAGAATCAAACTACATGATGGCCTTGCTCATCCCAGGTCCAAAATGTCCTAGAAAGGATTTTGATTTATTCATGGAGCCTCTTATGGAGGAACTTTAACAGCTATGGAGGGGTGTTCTCACTCGAGACCTATGTAGCAGCCCACCAGCTGATTTCTTTCTGTGTGCTGTTATAATTTGGTGCATCCATGATTATCCGGTTTTGGGCACTATGTCAGGGCGAACGAAACATGGTTACAATGCATGTGTTCGCTGTGACATGAATACATTATCATACACAAATACTTAGCAAGATCTGTTAAATTGGACACTGTCGTTTCCTTGCCAACGACAAGCTGCGTCCTACAAAATACCGAAGACATGTGTTCAATGCAAAGCATGAAAACCGTGATGCGCCAAAGAGGCTCACCACCGATGAGTTGCAAGTCGAATTAGAGAAGGTTAGGCATATTATACCAGGAAACCATCTTGGTAATGGTAGCGGGAAAAGGAAGCATGGCAGGGCAGAAGAGAGATTATTGTTTACCCGCAGGTCCACTTTGTGGGACTTGGAGTATTGGAAATATTTAGATCTGCAGCATAATCTTGATGTGATGCACATCGGAAAAAAATATGTGAAAGCATTATCGGCACACTTCTTAATATAGAAGGCAAGATGAAAGATACCTTAAAATCTAGGATTGATTTGACACACCTGGGTATCAGACAGGATTTGCATCTGCAAGATGAAGGTAAACCACGAGATATGGCACCAGCTGTGTACGTCTTGCACAAGGTAAAAAGAAAAGAATTCTGTGAGGTCCTGTGACGTGTGAGATTCCCACATGGATTTGCTTCCAACCCTGAAAGGAGAGTCAGTGCAGATGGAAACAAGGTACAAGGGTTGAAAACTCATGACTGCCATGTCCTACTTCAAAGGGTTTTACCTGTTATCCTTAATGGATTGGGCAGCCCTGACTTATACAAAGCAGTTGCAGAGTTGGGACAATTCTTCAGGGAACTCTGCAGTAGAAATATCAGGGTAGATGCTTTGGAGCGTCTTAGAGACAAGGTACCAACTATCCTATGCGACCTTGAGAAGATACATCCTCCGGCCTTCTTTGATGTGATGGTGCATTTGGTTGTTCATCTACCTGATGAGGCACTACTTAGAGGTCCAGTACAGTATGGCTGGTGGTACCCTATTGAAAGGAGGCTAGGCACTTTCAAGGGCTATGTTAGGAACGGAGCTAGACCCGAGGGTTCCACTGCAGAGGCCTACATTGCTACAGAAGCGTTGAGATTCTGCTCAAAATATATTGAAACAGCTGATCAGCTTAGGAAAGAGGTGGGTGAAGACAATCCCGGGCTCAATGTTTTCGATTATTCCGTTCGAGTTACAGGGAAGAGTCGACAAGAGGACAAACCTAAAGATTTGGACAAAATGGTTTGGTATGTGTTGGATAACTGTCCTGAGATACTACCTTATACCAAGTGAGTGCTAAGTATTGTAGCTTATACATCGTAATCTACTAAACTTGCAGCACATTCTTATATATTTAGATGTTTGACGCGATCACTATGTTGTGCAACATCTACAAAAATGAGTTACTGCCACAAAATCCAAGAAACATTGACAAACTGGTTATGGAAGGATTTGTGAAATGGTTCAAGAGCCATGTAAGCTTTTGAATTGCACTATCAATTTTTTTTAATATATTGAGTACATAAGATGATTAGCTTGTCTATTTTCTAACCATAGGTTAAGAAGATGCGAGAGGATGGGCAGGCAGTTGATGATGCCCTTTACACACTAGCAATGGGTCTCGATACTCGGGTAGGACATTACGAATCTTGCGTTGTTGGAGATGTGCGCTACAACACCCTTGCACGCGTCGAAGGTAGGAAGACACAAAACAGTGCCATCATGAGCATGGATACGTACGACAGAGAGACAACTGAAATGTATTCTAACATAACAGACATTGTTCAGTTGTCGTATATTTCTAGTTTTGAGGATCATCGGTGTGTGGTTCTATTGTGCTGTCGTTGGTATAACCTGTTTTCCAGGATCACAAAACCCAAAGCTGATGATTATTTCAAATCCATCAATGTCAAGGCGGCGTAGCAGACCAACGAGCCTTTTATTTTGGCAAATCAAGCAACACAGATATTTTTCTTGGAAGACACATTTGCACGTAGCGATGACTGGAGAGTATTGCAAAGGTTTTAGGAGAGGAATTCATTTAATAAAGTTGCACAACAAGATGATGCTTACACTGCTCCTGATGTACAAGATTCCACAGATGTTCTTAATATCTTTGAGAACCATCACGTCAATGACGCTGGCGAAAAGATTGCCTGTCGTACTGTGGACATACAAGAGTTGATTAAGAAGAAGCCAACGTTCGAGGACATTGAGGATGAAGAAGAAGATGACACTCTGGGGAATTATGATTCAGACTGATATACATGGCGAAGATGTTGACGCTGCTGCTGCGGATTATGATTAGATTACTTTTGTAGTATTTGCCTGTCAGAAGACGTTTTTTATCTACTATGTGAAATTGTGTTTGCTATGACAACTGAAACCTGATGAACGTGTTTCTTAGTATTTTGCTGTGAGAACATCACTTGTTATGTATGTTCATTTGCGTTTGGTGATTGGATGACGACTAAAACATGATGACATTGTTGTTTAGTTGTACTCATATTTGGCTGTGAAACTTTGTAACATCCCAAATTTTCAATTTGGAATGTTATACATAGGTCATTATATGCACATCATATTTTATTTGCATCTCGTTTGCGATCCTAGAAATCCTAAGCAACTCAAGGAACCACGGAGAGAGTTGGGGATTTTCACTATTTTCATATTTGAATTTGTCTCAAATTTGAAAAGAGGATCACTTTGGTTTTAATATTTTCTCTCCGAAATATTTCCAATATAAAAATAAAAGAGAGGACATAGAAGGACTTCTCCAAAATAAAGGAAATATTGCAGGAAAAATGTTAAAATTAAATAAATATTTTATTTGGATTTTATTGCTATTTTATTTGAATTAGAAAAATACGCATTTTTCAAAATTGCATTTTTAGGCCATAAAAATGTTCACTTTGTTTTAAATATTTTATTTAGGCGGCGAAAATTGTTTTTGGCATTTTTAGAATTTTTTTAATATTTATTTAGGATTTTCTTCAGCAGAATTTGTTAAAAAACGTTTCGCCCGACTGGGCCAACGGCTCAGCCGAGTGGGCTAAAGCCCAGCGCCGCCAACCGCCTCCGTCGCCATGGTCGGCACGTACTCCGAGGAGTCCCACGTTTCACCGCCGCCGCCCGACTTTGGCCGCAAGTCGGAGCCGCCCCCAAGGCCTTCAAAAGTCGACCCTGCCCCCCTGTCGCCTCTCACCCCGCCGCCTGCAGCTACGCCACCAGCAGCGGCCGCTCGCCGCTGCCTGCAGCGCCGCATGCCGCGCTCGCTGCCGCCGCCGCTCGACGCCACGCCCCGCAGCCTCGCCGGAGCCGCCGCCACGCGCGTGCCGCCGCCGCCACCGTTGACCGGTAGGGAACCGCCCGGTTCGTCGGCTCTTCCGGTTTTTTTCGGTTTTAGATCTAGTTTGGTTTTTTAGTATTAGGGATTTCTCGGTTTTCTCCGGTTTTGTTAGTTAGCGGACACTCGCCCGAACGACCCTGTTCATGAACATGTTTGTTTTTTCGTCTCTGCTAACGAACGTTCGTTCGTTAGTCTTTTCTTTTTACTTTATTTTTCGGCCAGGGACCTATCCGTGAATACTTTTATTGCAGATTAGCCCCTGATCTTCAAACCCTCACAACTTTTCAACCGTTCGTCCAAATCCAGTGAAACCAACGCCAAAATCTTCGTCTCAAAGTTCTATTTCCAATTAACCAACTTGAACATGGTTTTGACAAATTAAAATTTTGGTTTCAAGCAGATTTGAATTCGAAGTTTTTTTGATCGTAGTTTTAGTTCCGTAGCTCCGATTCGATTGATTCTTTTTGCAAATTGAAGCTTTTCAGTTGAATTTTCAGTTTGGAATTTCTTATCTGTGTTTTACCCTTGCATCTATGCTTGAGTGCTTATGTATGCTATTTTTCATTTGCGATAGAATTTCCGGAGTGCGAAGCATCCTACTACGAGTCTCTAGGGTTTGCAGATCATCAGCAAGGCAAGTAACACTTTGATCACACTTGTTCATTACCCAATTTTTATGCATTAGTTCCAATCCTCAAACATTGCATGAGTAGGATCTCTTAACATGTGGGTATTGGGAAGTAGATGATGAGGTAGAACCTATTGACTTTTATTATCAAACCTTGGGAGTTACCTCTACGTTAAGATTATACTGCTATGCTATGCTCGTAGACGTGGATTGGTTCAGTGTATCCATGACAGATGTGAGAGTTGTTAATTAAGGGTTAACTTAAGGTGGCTACTTAAATACACATCTAGGTGGATTGGTTGCGGGCACCTGGAGAATCAAGTGTTGTCCTAGGATATCCCGGACTACCCGTGTGATGATCCTATGGTTCGCCACCCAGGCTCAAAGGGATCATAAGATTATTCATGCTAGAAACTTCCATGTACAGCCACAAGCCATTATGGGCTCTGGCATAGTTGAGTATGTTGCGTGACCTCTTTTAGTGGTAGGCTAGCAGATGTAGGGGAAAGTAGGTGCAACTGTCTACCCAGAGTAAAGAGTTAATGCTTCTGAAGGACTGTGTCTCGGTCATCCGTTTCTCAAACACCATTTAGTGCGAGAAATCCAACAGAGGAGATCGAGTCTTGTGGGGAAAAATGCGCAAACCTTTGCAGAGTGTACAAACTAATCATGGTTAGCCGTCTCCCCGGTTATGGACATCTTGAGTATCTGGTTCTTGAATTGTCATGTTGATCTCAACACTCTAAATTAATTTGTTGGGTTATTAATATTGTTTAATTGGGATTGAGTTGGAGGAACCTTCTCAATGTTTATCAACTACCATGATAGTTAAACAAAATATATTCCTTTGTTGTAGGAAAAATTGGCTTTTCGCAAAAAACATTATAACCGTAGAGCCTCCAGCAGCGAAATATGCATATAGTTATAGCTTCTACCAGTTCATTGCTCTACAGTGTTATATTGCCAGCATATTCCATGTGCTGACCCATTTTCGGGCTGCAACATATTATGTTGCAGACTTTTCAGAAGAAGAGTAAGGTGCACTAGGTCATTATCATGCACTTAGCTATGCCGTTGGAGTTGATGGACTCACTTTATCTTCTAGGCCTTCCGTTGTTATCCTATTTAGATGGCCTTAAGCCATATTATTGTAATAAGTACTCTTTTATGAGTTATTCAATGTAATAAGTGTGTGATTGCAAATCTATTATAAATCCTTCGAAGTACTGTGTGTCTCAACATTACTGATCCAGGGATGACACTTATGCACAGAGTTTTGACCGTTTGAGGTCGGAATGCTACAAGATGGTATCAGAGCACACGCTGATTGTAGGACGCGACCACTAAGATAAGCCATAGGTCACTCTTTTCTACTTATTTTTGACTCCTCTCCATTTTCTACTCTATAGATGACGGACCCAAGGAACAAGTTTTTCTCAACCGGATGAAGATACACCCTTTGTACGACACTTGAATGAAGTCACTTGGTACCTGAACATCGGAATACCAAGCTTCACCGAGACCTACACCGCCCCTTTACCAGAAGAGGAGCGTTAGATGATTCGAGTTCAAGTTCCAGGAAGGACATTCACGCCAGTTACTGAGCCCATAGAGTTTTCCTTTAATGCACCAACCTGGAGTCTAGGAAAGAGCATGGCAGCTCAGATCTCCATGGGATGCATCGGCGAAGTTTACCACAAGGATCTTAAAGACACTATCTACCAGATATGTGGGCGCCAAGATGAGTAATGGGAGATGATCAGCACCAGGAGGGACAGGTCCATTGCAGCCTTCATCCAGGAATTAAACCAGCCCATTCGTCGCCAGGAGAACCAAATGTGCACAAGCATGATAGATCTGAAGAAGTTGATGACTAGGAACATGGAGCTTGAAGAGGAACTCAAGTCTACACGCCATGGATATGAGGAGGAAATCGCAATATTAGTAGAAAAGAATGACGACTTGACAAGGAAGCTAGGAGTATTCATGGGAGACCCCACGCCAGGAGGAGATGAGGACCATCCCAAAGACTACATCATCATCGACGACACCGACTCCGACCCCGACAGTAGTGATGATGATTATGAAGACGAAGCTGGAGCGGATATCATGGAGTCTTCCACCGATCAAAATTTCTAGATGACCACCATATTAGTAGTAGTATTTCCCCCATGTATATAGTAGTAGCCCGAGTATTTTGTAACGTTAGCTAGATTGATTGTATGCCCTTGTTTGAATTGAGTGGTGTGATATGAATGTGTTTGTCTCATGTGCATATGGGTAGTGTTTCCTCACTAGACCTCATTCTATTCTAATCTCTTCCCTCTAAACCCATCAGATGCCTCCGAGACGTCACCCCGGATTTGTCTTCCCACCGGAGCTCACATAGTTGACCCAATAGCAGAATTCCTTGATGCAGCTACTAGTCCAGAACCAAGGCAACAACAAACAACAATAAAAACAACCCACCACCACCACCTCAAGTGGACAACCTAGCCTGTTTTTTGAGGTTGAATCCGCCGGTGTTTTCCAGTAGCACCGAGCCGATTGTTGCTGATGATTGGCTATGTAGGATTGGAAGGGAGTTGACCACCGCAGGTTGCACAGATGCGGAGAAGGTGAGCTTTGCCACACACCAACTGGATGGACCCGCAACCTCATGGTGGGAGAATTACACAACCACTTTTCCTATAGCCAATGTCACATGGGATCAGTTTCAGCAAGCATTCCGCACAACCCATGTCTCTATAGGAGCAATGAATATGAAGAAGCGTGAGTTTCGCAACTTACGCCAGGGAAACCGTATTATGGGGCAGTACATGGATGAGTTTAGCAAGTTAGCCCGCTATGCCCCAGATGATGTGGCCACAGATGCCGAAGCAGGAGAAGTTTATGGAAGGGCTGAATGATGAGATGAGTATGCAGTTGATGGTGGCAACATTCACTAACTACCAGGAGTTGGTAGACCTGGCCCTGATGATTTAAAACAAACAATAGCAGATGGAGAGCCGCAAACGGAAGTATGGACAGGGGAAGTACAATTCTGGAGCTCAGCAGAAGCCTCGCTTTACCCCTAACTCCGGAGGTTATACCCATAACCATGGAGGACATACTCATAATGGAGGAAGTTCACATAACCACAATGGCCCCAAGAATGGGAATGGAAATGGAGGAAGCAGCAGCCAGAACCGTTCCAACCCAGAAACACCCGCAAAGAAGGATCTAAGTCACATTACTTGTTTCAAGTGCTGGAAGACTAGACACTATGCCACCGAGTGTTCTCAAGCAAAGAATCGAAATGGCATTGGAAGCTCTGGGAAGAAGCCCAACCCTTTCAACAGGGGACAAGTAAACCACGTTAATGTGGAGGAGGTTGAAGAGCAGCCAGATGTAGTTATAGGTAAGTTTTTGGTTAAGTCATTTACTGCAATCGTTCTTTTCGATACTGGTGCATCGCATTCATAAATTTCATGGGGATTCGTGGATAAGTATAAGTTGCCCACCAAAGTTCTTAGGACACCTATATTAGTAAGCTCGCTAGGAGCGGAGTATATGGCAAGCCAAGGATGTTTTTAGGTGCCATTAGCCATAGGTAGGCATGTTTTCCCCTCAGACCTAATAATTCTGGAGTCACAAGGATTGGATGTGATACTAGGCATGGATTGGCTATTAATATATGGGGGAAACATCGATTGCGCCAGTAAGTCAATTATGCTCACCACCCCAGAGGGAAAAAGGATTAAGTATGTATCCAGGCATGCGCCAAGGAGGACCCAAGTAAATCCCCTCTCAGGAGTTGTTCAGGAGGAAGTGCCTGCAGTGAAGGATTATCCAGATGTATTTCCAGAAGAACTACCAGGCATGTCGCCGGATCGAGACATTGAATTTTTGATAGAGTTGTTTCCAGGCACCGGGCCAATATCAAAGAGACCATACCGGATGCCCGCAAATGATCTAGAGGAGATTAAGAAGCAGACTAAGGAGTTATTGGAGAAAGGTTACATTCGACGAAGTTCGTCACCATGGGGAGCCCAGTGTTATTAGTTGAGAAGAAGGATGGGTCTTTAAGAATGGTTGTTGATTATCATGCGTTGAATGAAGTGACGATTAAGAACCAATACCCGCTACCAATGATCAACGATCTGTTTGACTAGCTGCAAGGAGTTAAAGTATTCTCCAAGATCGACCTGTGATCAGGATACCACCAGCTGAAGATCCGAGAAAATGATATACCCAAGACAGCTTTCACCACTAGGTATGGGTTATATGAGTACACAGTCATGTCATTTGGATTGACAAATGCCCCTGCCTATTTCATGAGTATGATGAATAAGGTGTTCATGGAGTTCTTGGATAAGTTTTTTGTGGTGTTCATTAATGACATTTTGGTATACTCAAAGAATGAAGAGGAACAGAAGGAGCATTTGCGTTTAGTTCTCGAGAAGCTTAGGGAACATCAGTTATATGCCAAGTTAAGAAAATGTGAGTTTTGGTTGAAAGAAGTTGGATTTATTGGACATGTTATATCAGGAGAGGGTATAGCAGTAGACCCCACCAAGGTTCAGTCAGTCAGTGATTGGCTAGCACCCACCTCAGTAGGGGAGATCAGCAGTTTTCTTGGACTCGCGGGATACTACCAGAGATTCATTGAGAATTTCTCCAAGATTGTGAAACCTATGACAGAGTTGTTGAAGAAGGACACTAAGTTCGAATGGATAGATGAATGTGAGGCAAGTTTTCAGGAGTTGAAGAAACGTTTGGTTACAACCCCAGTGCTGATTTTGCCAGATATACACAAGGATTTCCAGGTGTATTGCTATGCTTCTCGCTTAGGACTTGGAGGTGTAGTTATGCAAGACGGAAGAGTTGTTTCCTATGCCTCACATCAGCTTAGACCGCATGAATTGAATTATGCCACACATGATTTGGAGTTAGCAGCTGTAGTTCATGCACTCAGGACTTGGAGACATTTTCTTATTGGAAACCGTTGTGATGTATACGCGGATCACAAAAGTTTGAAGTACATTTTCACACAGAAGGATCTGAATCTCAGACAAAGGATATGGTTGGAGCTTATAAAGGATTATGATATGAAGCTACAATATCATCCAGGAAAGGCCAATGTCGTAGCAGACGCTTTGAGCCGGAAGAGTTATGCCAATACCCTCATAAGCGGAGGATTTCCGCAGGAGTTACTCGAAGATCTCAGGGAGCTTTGCTTGGAGATAGTCCCTAGAGGTTTTGTCGCAGCAATGGAGGTTCAGTCAGCACTATTGGGAAAGATTTGAGAAGCTCAGAAGGATGATAAGGAGATTGCTGAGATAAAGGAGAAGATGAGCAAAGGAAAAGCCAAAGGTTTTCTTGAGGATGAGCACGATACTTTATGGTTTGAGGACCGTGTATATGTACCCAATAATGCAGAAATCAGGAAGTTAATACTACAGGAAGCTCATGACTTGCCATACTCGATTCACCTAGGAAACACCAAAATGTATTTGGATTTGAAGGAGCTTTCTAGTGCACTAGTATGAAGAAGGATATTGCAGAGTATGTAGTAGTATGTGATGTATGTCAGAGAGTGAAGGCAGAACATCAGAAGCGAGCAGGATTACTGCAGCCTATGCCGATACCTGAATGGAAGTGGGACAAGCTTGGCATGGATTTCGTCACCGGATTACCCAGGACCCGATCGGGATATGATTCTATCTGGGTAGTAGTGGATCGTTTGACCAAAGTGGCTCACTTCTTCCCAGTGAAGACCACCTATACGAGTGTGAAGTTGGCCAAGATATATATGACCAGGATTGTATGTCTGCATGGAGTTCCGAGGACCATCGTATCGGATAGAGGGACTCAGTTTACTTTGAAGTTTTGGCACCAGCTGCACCAGAGTTTGGTAACCAGGCTAGAGTTCAGTACAACCTTTCACCGACAGACAGACGGACAGACTGAGAGAGTCAATCAGATTCTAGAGGACATGTTGAGAGCTTGTGCGCTATATTATGGATCTAGTTGGGATGATAATTTGCCTTACGCCGAGTTCTCATACAACAATAGTTATCAGGCTAGTCTAAAGATGGCCCCTTTCAAAGCCTTGTATGGAAGGAGGTGCAGGACACCGTTGATGTGGGATGAAGTTGGAGACCGTCAATTGTTTGGACCGGATTTGATCAAAGAATCCGAAGAGAAGGTTAAGTTGATTCGTGACAGACTAAAGGTAGCCAAGTCCAGGCAGAAGAGTTACGCAGATTCAAAACGCAAGGAGATAGTCTATGAAATCGGAGACAGAGCATATCTTCGTGTGTCACCTCTCCGAGGAGTTAAACGTTTTGGAGTTAAGGGAAAGTTATCCCCGAGATTTGTAGGACCATACTGAGTTTTGGAACATATGGGAGAAGTTGCCTACAAGTTGGAGTTACCCGAAGGGTTATCAGGAGTTCATGATGTGTTTCACATTTCCCAGTTGAAGAAGTGCCATGCAGAGATGGCTAATATTCCTCTGAGAGATACAGTGCCCCTGGAAGCAATTCGGTTGGATAGCTATTTGACCTGCGAGGGGAAAGCTGTCAAGATTCTTGAGTTTGCCAGTTAAGTTACGCGCAGCAAGGTTATCAAGTTTTGCAAAGTTCAGTGGAGCCACCATACTGAGGATGAAGCCACCTGGGAATGAGAGGATGATCTACGGGAAGACCATTAGCACCTATTTTCTAGCCAACCCGAATCTCGAGGGTGAGATTCATCTTAAGGGGGGTAGGTTTGTAACATCCCAAATTTTCAATTTGGAATGTTATACATAGGACCCATGGAGAGAGTTGGGGATTTTCTCTATTTTCATATTTGAATTTTTCTCAAATTTGAAAAGAGGACCACTTTGGTTTTAATATTTTCTGTCCGAAATATTTCCAATATAAAAATAAAAGAGAGGAGATAAAAGGACTACTCCAAAATAAAGGAAATATTGGAGGAAAAATATTAAGATTAAATAAACATTTTATTTGGATTTTATTGCTATTTTATTTGAATTAGAGAAATATGCATTTTCAAAATTGCATTTTAGGCCAGAAAAATGGTTACTTTGTTCCAAATATTCTATTTAGACGGTGAAAATTGTTTTTGGCATTTTTAGAATTTTTTATATTTATTTAGGATTTTCTTCGGCGGAATTTGTAAAAAATATTTCGCCCGACTGGGCCAACGGCCCAGCCGAGCGGGCTGAAGCCCAGCGCCGACTCCGTCGCCGTGGTCGGCACATACTCCGAGGAGTCCGGTGTCCCGCCGCCGCCGCCCGACTTTGGCCGCAAGTCGAAGCCGCCCCCCTCCCAAGGCCTTTAAAAGTCGGCCCCTCCCCCTCCCGTCGCCGCTCACCCCGCCGTCCGCAGCCCCGCCACCAGTAGCCGCCGCTTGCCACCGCTTGCAGCCGCCGGTCACCGCTGCTTGTCGCGCTCGCCGCTGCCGCC